>NW_020194517.1:1200000-1617336 GCF_002865645.1 Hyaloscypha bicolor E | reverse complement strand
AGATTTGCACTTATTGGTCGTGCCGGATGATACGGTTATTCTTTATGAGATTCTATGCTGGAGCTCTGTTTCTGTTACAGTCATAGGCTTGCGCTTCTGCAAACCGTTCGTAGTTCATCTCGGGCCGGTTCCTATATAGCCGTCTTGATCAAATGCTGGGAAAATTCCACCATTCGCTATGATCCGCGTCAATAGACCACTTTGATAATCCGATTCCGAGTTTTCGCAGTGGCGGACCGAAGTGTTGCTGACGCAGGTGATTGGACGGCCAACGTTGTCGACTCAGCCACGAGTCCACTTCTTTGCAACTGGGTCGTTGTTTTATTAAGTTATCGATTACAGACGACACCAAGTAGCCGACGCTACCCTCAATGACGTAGACGTCTTCCTCGTTTCAAAGAACTGGAATGATTTTTGAGTCTTTGGATAGATCACAAGCAGCCATCACGTTTACAGCAATCTCGTGATCTGGGTGGTGACGGCACACGTAGAACATACGATGGCCACACCTCTATTGGTCGAAGCAAGAGAGACAAATCCGATTATCGTGTGAGGGTTGTACTCCGACACAAAATAACAGCCAAAGCCACTGCTTCGCGGGTATACATAAGCCTTGGCATGGGCACAAGACCGAAAACAAAGGACTCCACATAGAACTAGAATCAAATTGTAAATTAGAACGTGACCAAAACTCATCAGAACTCTTCCTTCATGACATCCGTATAAAACGTGCCTTTCCGACAGTTAAGCCAAGAAAACGAATGATTTGTTGCGATGGATAAACCTACATACTGTTTGAGGACTATGCCACCAAGGCTGGTGAGCAATGAACACCAGGGGTACTGGAGGACCGGTCTTCGTGGGTCAGCGACGGCATGCAGGCGAATCGAGGTGCTCCTACCTTGTTCTTGGACCCCGCCTGTTCCTAAGCAGCCCGCCTAAGCGGTATCTGCGTAATCATCAACCCCACTGATCGATTCGGCCGTGGTCAAATCACATGCGTATCCGTATATGAATACCCGTAATCGAGGAAGGTCCTTTGGCCAGGGAATCTCCGAAGCCACCATGTAAGTATCATTATGGGCTTGAATCCTCCAAGCGCATGACTTCCCCAGCGCATGTATAGCGCAATAACAGCTGTGACTATAGATCAGCAAACGTTCTCAATTTACACCGAGCAACGTACTCAATCAAATGTTCCTCGTCATTAGCAAGCGGGGAAACAGGTGTAAAACCCTTAAAGTGTGTATCAATGCACACAGTGTCGGTTTGTGTAGACAATGGATGAACAATGTTCACCTTCCATTCTGTTGTCTTGCCGCAGACATCATCAACCCCAACTGAGTATAGCCCGGAAGGAGTGTCGCTGAATGTGATCGTTGCGGTTCTCTGCTGCGACCAGTCCGAACCGAAGGAGTGGATGGTCAATGTTGTATGTGATTCGAGCCGAAGACTGATACGAAGAGCGTCGTGGAAGGAGGTTGCGTTGTAGGTATTCGGTATTGGGCTCACTCGATATGTAGTCCATTGTGACTTGTTGGAATCAGCGGTCGGCTCCAAGGACTCTAGCGGAGCGTCGTTCCTTGTTCCAGTGCGTCGTTTCTTCGCTGGTCTCTGAGAGGCCGTCAGTAGGTGTCAAGGACATGGAAGCTGGACTGCTCGCCTGAACGGTGTCATGTTTGGTTGCGTCTGGCTGGCGAGACGATCTCGGCCTTCTGGATACCATGCTGCACCGTCCTACAACTGCTGCAAAGTGGTTCAGAAATTCGTGTTCGATAATGTGTTAGGCGGAGGAAATCTGCTGCCAGCGTAGCCTAGCGCAGCCTCACTTAGAATTTATGAGGCTGTCGCGCGGTTTCTATCCCTTCGTCCGCCATGAACTGTCCACGCTAGCAGGGGGGGTGTGGCTGCACGCAAGCCTCACCTCGCTTCGTTCCAATTCAAGAGGCTTGCGTGCAGCCACACCCCCCCTGCTAGCGTGGATAGTTCATGGCGGACGAAGGGATAAATAAAGGCACGACCCAACCTTACGGAAAGCCGCGAGAACGTAATGTGCCAGCGCAAAACGCAAAACACGAAATCTGATTTTCACTACCCTACCAAAAATCGCCCACGCCCATACACCACCGCCCCCCCTTCTCCCTAAACCTCTACTGCTACTTAAATATTTACTCTATCTCTTTAATTCTTATCTATCTATATATAAGTATAGGGGTAGGAGAGGGGGATCTGGGGGGAGGGGTTGAGAGAGCGAGCAAGTAAAAGTGAAAAGTGAAAAGCAACAAGTGAAAAGTGAGAAAAGCAAGCTTCGAGGCTCGTGAGTCGCGAGGGAAAGGAAGCCCTATAATGACAGGCTATAGGTACTAAAAATTCAATGCTCGACTTTTTCGTGGAGTGCGACATAGATTTTTGGTACAGCCCCCTTCCGTCCTCCCTATATCCCACCTCCCCAACCCCTATTTAGTGAGACATTGCCAGCGCTAGCGGCCGCCTAATGCGGATGGCCTGATTGGAGGAGGCGGTTGTATTCTGACTGAACAGGGGATATTCGTGTGCGGCCGCTAGCGTAGCAATGTTTCACTAGGCGAGGGGATAGAGAGCGAGAGGAATCTCCGTAAAGAGAGTAAATATTTAAGTGGGGTGCTGCGGGGGGGTTGTGAGCGTGGGCGATTTTTGGTGGGGTTTGCGCTGGCACAAGTGATCCTTACGGCTTTCCGTACCTTTTCCTCTTTTCGATTTGAAAAGTTGGAACTAACCGACGTCCAGAGGCAAAACTACGTTAGAACACCAAAATTTTGAGATTTTTTTAAATGTACTAGGAAAATGCTGAAAACTTCAAGAATTAATATACTAAGGTTACTGGTCACGAATATATACTCAAAATTTCCGTTTTATATCGTTGTTGTGGTGAAATGGAGGCCGGCTGGGGGCATGGGCGGTTTGCTAGTTGATCCTACTACAGTAGTCTGCCCCGCGCCACGTAAGGGATCACATGCTGCTGTTGTTCCACACCTTTGCAAAAGGCTACCCTGCGTTGGACACTCTTATCCCACACTCCACTCTGGACTAGGATCGTGATTTTGATCTTACCTCAACTTCTTCAGCCCCGCAGGAGACATACGAGATCCTAAATCCGTACGCAATCATGCGTCTTTTGGAGATCAAAGGCCCTGGCGAGTTCAGCCTGGTCCAGGTTTCTTCCCATACCACTCCCTCATACGCAATACTCTCGCACACTTGGACAGATGGCCAAGAGGTCACATATCAGGATCTCGTTAATGGTACGGGCAATAGCAAATCTGGCTACGACAAGATCAAGTTTTGTGGAGAACAAGCGACAAGAGATGGCCTGCGATACTTCTGGGTAGACACCTGCTGCATTGATAAGTCAGATACAGATGAGCTTATAACGGCTATCAATTCAATGTTCCGCTGGTATCGAAATGCGAAGAAATGTTACGTATACCTCGCGGATGTGACAATACTTGGCTATGACGCGGACGTTCAGGCACGCCAATACCTATGGGAAGCGGCTTTCCGGGATAGCAGGTGGTTTAGCAGAGGCTGGACACTTCAAGAGCTTATAGCTCCATCAATGGTCGAATTCTTCTCCAAAGAAGGCAAGCAATTAGGCGATAAACAGTCACTAGAAAAGTCAATCCAAGAGATCACGGGAATTCCAATTCAAGCTCTGCGAGGAAATCCATTCTCTAATTTCAATATAGATGAGCGGATAAGATGGGCAGCACGACGCCAGACAACGAAAGAAGAAGATATTGTGTACTGTTTACTGGGTCTCTGCGAAGTGTCTATGCCGCCTATCTATGGCGAGGGGAAGGAGGTGGCACTGAAACGGCTTCAAATGACAGTAAAAGGATTCTCTAATAGTATTGGCGAGCCGCAAGATCTAGAAGGTATGGAGTCTCTATCATGTTTTAGCCTATACTAAGTTTAGGTTTCAGAAAAGCTCGTTCCTTTTATCGTACCATTCGACAGAAATCCCAACTTTACGGGTCGTGGGACCCAGCTTGCTCAGCTTGAAGGAAAGCTTTTCGTGGGAGAGCAAACGACCAAGGTTGCAATCACCGGACTCGGAGGTGTAGGAAAGACCCAGTTAGTGCTTGCACTCGTCTACCGAATCAGAGAAAAGTATAGGAATTGCTCAGTTATCTGGATACCAGCGACCAACATGGAAAGTCTTCATCAAGCATATCTCGACGTTGCCCGACGGCTTAGTATTGCTGGTTGCGAGGAGGAGAAGGCAGATGTAAAGAAACTTGTGCAAGTTTACCTAAGCAAGGAGAGTGCTGGCCAGTGGCTCCTGGTATTCGATAACGCCGATGAAATTGATATGTGGATTGCGAAGGCTGGGTCTGAGCCGGGATCTGGCCGTTTAATCGAGTACTTGCCCAGAAGTGACCAAGGGTGCATTGTATTCACATCACGCGATAGGAAAACGGCTGTCAAACTTGCACATCAGAATATAGTGGAGGTACCGGAAATGGACGAAGGCGTAGCTACCCAGCTGCTACAAAAGTGTTTAGTCAATCCGGGTCTTGCTACTAGTGGGTCAGATACGAAAGACTTACTTGAAGAGCTCACCTACCTTCCACTAGCTATTATTCAGGCAGCAGCATACATCAACGAGAACGGGATCACATTCGCAGATTATCTATTACTCCTGGCAGATCAAGAAGAGGAGGTTATTGATCTCCTAAGCGAGGAATTTGAGGACGACGGGAGATATCACAATATAAAGAACCCGGTTGCTACAACATGGCTAGTTTCGTTCGAGCAGATCCGGCATCGCGACCCTTTAGCGGCTGATTACCTGTCCTTTATGTGTTGCATCGATTCGAAGGACATCCCACAGGCTCTTCTTCCTCCAGGACCTTCGCGCAAGAAAGAGATAGAGGCGATTGGGACGCTTAACGCCTACTCATTCATACTAAACGGCCCGCAGATACTGCTCTTGACCTCCATCGGCTAGTACATCTGTCCACACGGAACTGGCTTCGGAAAGAAAAATTGCTTCCTTCTTCGACGGAGCGAGTAATTAGGCGACTGGAGGAAGTGTTTCCAGACGAAGACCACAGGAATAGAAGTGTCTGGAGAACATACTTGCCACACGCGCGTTATGTACTAGAATCCAACCTAGTCGACAAAGATTGGCAGAGTAGGATGGATCTTTTGTGGAGGTATGGAATGTGCCTCTCCAAAGATGGGCGATGGAATGAGGCTGAGGCTGCAATTGCTGAAGTTCTTGAAATCGAGAAGAGAGGTCTTGGAGCGGACCATCCAGATACATTAAATAGCATGGCTAACCTGGCGTCGACTTACCGGAACCAAGGACAATGGGACAAGGCTGAAGAGCTAAAGGTGCAAGTGCTAGAGGCGAGAAAGACGAAACTTGGAGCGGACCATCCAGATACATTAACTAGCATGAATAACCTGGCGTCGATTTACTGGGATCAGGGACGGTTAGACGAGGCTGAAGAGCTAGAGGTGCAAGTGCTAGAGGCGAGAAAGACGAAACTTGGAGCAGACCATCCAGCCACATTAAATAGCATGGCTAACCTGGCATTGATTTACCGGGACCAAGGACAATTGGACAAGGCTGAAGAGCTAGAGGTACAAGCGCTAGAGGCGAGAAAGACGAAACTTGGAGCGGACCATCCAGATATATTAACTAGCATGAATAACCTGGCGTCGATTTACTGGGATCAGGGACGGTTAGACGAGGCTGAAGAGCTAGAGGTGCAAGTGCTAGAGGCGAGAAAGACGAAACTTGGAGCGGACCATCCAGATACATTAACTAGCATGAATAACCTGGCGTCGATTTACTGGGATCAGGGACGGTTAGACGAGGCTGAAGAGCTAGAGGTGCAAGTGCTAGAGGCGAGAAAAACGAAACTCGGAGCAGACCATCCAGCCACATTAAATAGCATGGCTAACCTGGCATTGACTTACCGGAACCAAGGACAATGGGACAAGGCTGAAGAGCTAAGTGTGCAAGTGCTAGAAACGAGCAAGATAAAGCTCGGAGCGGACCATCCAGACACATTGACTAGTATAAACAATCTTGCCTGGATATGGAAAAAATATGGCCGAGATATAGAGGCCTTTAAGCTAATGGAGGAATGTGTAAAAGCACGAACCCGGATCTTAGGTACAAGCCACCCTAGTACTTTGTTTTCCCGCCAAGCATTACTTGAATGGCAGACGGAGAAATCGGAGATTGGTGCCTCGGCAGATAGAGAATAATGTTAAATAGATTGAATAATAGCCTGAAAACGTTCGCCAATATAGTAGTATAGTGTGTTTTTTAATATCGAGATAAACTAATGACTAATAAAGGATGTCGCTTGTGCCCAAGGCCATATTATTTAATGTGATGGGCACACGTGACGACGTATGGGCGGACGTCAGATGTCGTGGATCTGGTTTCCTATTTTGGGTAATGCTTGCATTGGAATTATACGAATCGCACAGGATCGTATTTCCTAATTAAGTAAAGGGCTTCGTATGCTTGGCTAAGCACTAGGGAATATATAGGGAGACGCTTATAGCTTTGAAAGGGGGCATTGATTAGTCTTTTGTTGGAATCACTTCTTGGAAATCAGTTACACTTGCAAGCGTCACTCTGCAGCGTACTTACCTTGACTACTTGTACATTACCCTGCTATTACGTGCCTCACATTTAAAGGCCACATTCAGCTAGGGTTACCGCTACCTCTTGTAACGGCACGTACGAAATGCAATAATGAAAGTTTATAGACTGCTTAATTAAAGACCCTAAGCTAAGGGGGAAAGGAGAGGAGCCTTGAAGGGACCTCTTAAGATATTATATATGTTCCTGAAACCCCTAGTACTACTATATTCCTTGACCCCATGGCTTGACCGTCTCAATAGCCACATGAGAATCATGTGCAGTCATATAACACACGAATTGTCACCCCTCGGTATATTTAGCTTAAGGCCTTAAACCAGAAGTAGCAAGTATAGCCGAGGCATATTTAATAACTATTAATTCTCTTATACAAAACCAAATATTATAATTTAATATTATAATAGTTTTTAATATTAATAACATTACTTATATAAGAATTAGAACATATTAATTATAAGGCAAGAACTTTATAAATAAAACTTATTTATTATATATTGATTTAATAGTATATTTATTTGTACTACGGGATTTTCGCTGTGCAGGGATGTCGGTTATCAAATCCCGCTCCGTTGTTAACGTGAGTTGAACTTTTAGCTCACGATGATCAATATACTCCGAGGTAAAAGAAAGTGTTTCACCCTCACTTTCGACCGCCATGTGCTGGAAGCTCGTGAACTGCGAACCAGTTTTCAAGCGCTTTAAGGTGCCTAGGCCATAATTTATGAGTATCGTTCCTTTAATCTGTGAAGAAATTGCTCCATCTTGCTGAAATTCTTTTGCGCCGCCGAATCCAGGCCTCACTCTCTCAGATATCTATGCTTTTGGTGTCTTGACGGGAACTTTTACCATCCATTGCAAAATCTCGTAGATGATCTGACTGACTACGATTCCTGTCGTCTCAGCAGCGTTATCGTATACTGGTGTGAACTCGACAACGTCGGATCCAATGATTTTCAGGCCAGCTTCCGATAATCCGTTGATTATTGCCAGCAACTGTAAAACTTCGGTCAGTGTTGCTCTTTTCATAGCCGGGAGAGGGATTCACTTCTCTTGTCGTCCAGCCACCAGGCTCGATCGTTCCCGTAGCTGGAGCAAATGCGGGATCCAACACGTCGATGTCGACGCTCAAGTAAACATACTCGTCACCCACAGTATCCAAAACCTTTTTCACAACTTTGTCAACACCAATTTTGTCCAGTTCTCGGGCTCGTATAATACTAAACCCGCATCGAATATCGTTGTCGATGTCGTAGTGCTCATCAAATAATGCACATCGGGATCCGAGATGCATGTTGCTGTGGTTTGACAGCAAGCCTTCTTCGTGTGCAATGTGAAGCATTGTTCCATGATTGACTTCGGAATGTTTTGTCAGTCCACCTCCCAGTTGTTTTGGATCCCAGGTATCGAGATGGCTGTCAAAATGAAGGACAGCGACTCTTCCCCATGTTGAATGCAGAGCTCGTAGGATTGGCAAAGCTGCGCATGGATTTAGCAATAAATAGATGGGTTTCAAAGCATACTCACTGATTGTATGATCACCACCAATTGTAATGAGTCTCACAGCGTCTGCAGCAGAGACATTCTTCGGCGTCATCGAATTGATCGTCTTCATACCATGTTCCAACTCTTGAATGGCAACCAACTTATCAAATGGCGTGTTGCTGATATCACCACAGTCTGTCACTGTAGCCCAATTTCGAAAGGGATTAACTCCATGATCTATACTGTTCAAATTCAGCGTTATCCCATCGATCGATTGTATCACGTGACGTACTCCAATCCTCCGACTGACGAGAGTCTCCGAGCACCTTGCCTGGCTCCATTTGGCCCAAATCTTGCTCCCGGTCGATAGGATACTCCCAGGTCAAAGGGATGACCAACGATGCCTATATCGAAAGTGCCACTGTTCGCTGAATTGGTACATTCTGTGAATGGGAGATGGGCGAATGTGCCGATTCCGCCGAAAGCATCTTCTTGATCAAAATCTCGGCTTTGATATGACGGTGGCAGAGTAACAGGATCGGGCAAGGAGTTTTGTTCAAGATTCTTCCCGTAGATCGAAGATTGTATGAAATTTGAAGGCCTATCATGATTATCGAGAAATTTCTGCGAGTGCTTGGACGCGCATACGGAGTAGACAAACACAACGAGGATAAGAAAGGAAATCATGATCATAACAAGAATGTGAGTGGCTCGGAAGTGCAGGAGAAATGGGGGGAAGGCCGAGTATCTATAATAAATTTCAGGAGGTTTCCTTTACCTACTTTTGTTGATATCTCGTGGTCAGAGTTCAGACGAGAGCCGATTAGCTACGGTCCACCAAGTCCGGTAGCGCGGAAAGTAAAGGTTAAAGGCGCTAACCCTGTTGGGAAGGCACATCCGCACGACTTCAACCCGACTTTCATCCCACTTCTTCTTGTCGCGTCAATGATCCCTCAACCACCGCGGACCTTCCAAAGCCAGGTGGGATGTTGAGCTCGGACGAGTATCGAGTCTCGACGGGTTTTCTGCCCATCTGCAAACGCCAATTGCGAGCTGCGAAGCAATTTATCGCCGAATGCAGTCACATCCAACGACCAGCCTCTTTCCGAACCTCGAAGTATGGCATACACTACCGGCTATTTCAGTGAACTGGAGGCATCGGTGTCTTCGTCGACGAAAACGGTTAATGCTGGTGTCCGTATGCGGTAAGAATCATAGGGGTTTACGATCCCTCCCGCTCTATCAAGATGGTATCTCGTTGTCTTTTCTCTTGAATCCAGCAGGATTCTCCTTGTGTTCGGCGACATTTCGTTTTGTCTTTTCAAGTTTTGCACCGCAGAGAAATTGTTCTCTGCTGGGCTTTCCATATTCTACTGATTACTAGACCACCGACGCATTCAACCGGCACGCTGTCCTTACAACGTCGAATCTAATTGTAATGGATTCCGAAATGATACACCCCACCGGTCAGAGGGTGATCCAGATGAATGCAAGCCTGATATTATTTGCAAAAAAACAAGAGCCCAGGAAACAGGAAGCACTTGACAAGTTTTTGGGCTAGGGTCCAAACGAAGCATCCAGGGAAAGGTAAAGTAATGTTGCTGCCTGTCATTCAGGCATGGACTAACGAAATATCTTTTGTAGTTTTGGCGATCTTACCGAAGGGCGTGTACACCCGAGAGGCAGGCAACAAGCCTCCGAGAGACATTATAAGGGAAGAGAACGCATTGGCATCATATGAAGATGCTGTGCTGTATGCAAAGCCAAGGTCGAAGGAATAATTTACGAGTGCCGACGACTCAACTGCAAATATTCAGACCCAGATTTCGATATCGAATTCGACTTCAAACTCGGTCGGAGATATTGCCTAGATAGTCTCACTTCCATAGAAGACGACCCAAGCAAGTTCAAGCCAAAATCAGTCAAGAGAGTCGGTAATATATTCGATGATCCGAAATTCTATGTCAATGGCCCTACACCTAACGATATTCGTCAAGGCCGAATTGGAGATTGCTGGCTCGTGGAAGCTCTTGGCGCTTTAGGCAACAAGCCTAACTTGATTGAGGAAGTCCGTATTGCCAGAGATGAGGAAATTGGGGTCTATGGATTTGTCTTCTTTCGCGATGGTGAGTGGAGACCAGAAGTTATCGACGATAAATTAATTGTATTTGAAACACCCAGGTTTCGATTGGAGAAAAAGCCGTGTACCTGGGAACCCGGAGCGTAACAAACAGCGGCAGATCACGGAGGAGGAAAACTACCGCAAGATGTATCAGGTACTTCTTGAATCCTTCACGAACATGTGCAATGTTAATCTTAGTAGTGCACTTCAGAGGCCCTCTATTTCATAAGCATATTCGCGGACCACAAATCACACTTTGAATCATATATCATACTGGGTTACCTCTGCAGACTTGTTCTTGGAATGGACCATTCGGCGACAAGCCATCTTTTCCTTTACAGGCAATGCTGACTCCTCGATCTTGCAGGCCCATTGCGAAGACCCAAATGAGACATGGTTTTCCTTGTTAGAAAAGGCGCATGCTAAGGTACATGGGGTGAGCATTCCAAAGACTTACGTTTTGGTGGAGTGCTGACGGCTGGTTAGGACTTTGCTTCTACTCAGGGTGGCCAGATGGGGGAATCGAGGATCTCACTGGGGCCGTTGCAACGGAGCGTTTCTTGACAGACATCTTCGACAAAAACTTTTTCTGGAACGATCGATTGCTTAAAGTCAATACAGATTTTCTACTCACTTGTGCATCCGTGTTTGATGCGATTTACCCTAGGTTTCATTACCCGCCATACATATTCTATCCACTGAGCTGTAGAAATCTGGGGGCACAAATTCATACTCCTGAGGAATCCATGGGGTGAATACGAATGGCAGGGGCCGTAGGGTAAGTTTTGAGCCAGCTTTATGATTCTCCTACCCTCTAGCCAATTCTAGGTGATGGGAGCAAAGATGGACCTCAGGTAACCCCATTTTCATATCAATTTGACATCCTTTCCATGAATGCTGTTCCTGGGAACATCATGACTCCTCTTCTCCTTCTGTCCGGGGAGCCGAGGCAGCTCCGCGGTCTTGGTTCTTCCGACTTTGGTCAATTTGGCTGTCCTATTTCATTGAATACCTCGGAAGGTATGGAAAATCTCGGCCACCGAGATGGAGAGTTCTGGATGTAATATGAGTTCTTCCTATAAAAGTTCAGGCTCGTGCAATGTGTACGCCTGCTCACCTGCGAGTGGGAAGCTACACAAAAGTGGATTTTGTTGAATGTTTCTTTCGTTGAAGAATACCACAAAACGAAGTTTACTCTTACCGTGGAGAAGACTTCACCTGTTGCCCTCATCCTTTCGTAAGTGAGTTGGAAATCCATTCCCGTGTGGCTTGACTAACAAGGATAAGCTTGACACGCGATATTTCGAAGGGCTTGAAGGAATATATTGCTTGGACCCTCTTTCTCGGTGTAGAAAACCAGCGATGCGAACTATATTGTCAGCTGCCAATAAACCGTTTGCATAATGCGATCCACGTCCGCAGACTTGGCTTGGGAGCTGGAGAGTATCATGTCTTCCTAAAAATTGAAGCAAATCGGCACTATCCCCTTCACTTTGCTCAAGAAGTGGTCCGCGCGAACGTGCAAACGTGTCGAGCTAAGTTGCTGCAGGTAGCATTAAATCCTAGTATAGCACACGGCAAGGTTCGCGATGAAGCAGAATTCGAGGAAAATGCAGCAAAAAAGAGAGCTGAGCGAAGGAAATTGAGCAAATTCAAGACTCGAGTTGGGAAAAATTGACGAAGGACAAGAAGCGCAAGAAGCATCTCGAGAACAAGTAACTTCGGATCGTGAAGCGAAAGTGGAGACTTGCTGGTAAGTTACATCGAATTGCTTTGGGATGCTTCATTTACTGATCTGTTGCTTGTTGTTTAGAGGCCCATGTGAACGAGATTGTTGCTTTGCAAAATGGAGTCTCTCGAATCGAGTACTCTTAATGAATTTTTCGCACAAAATCAAACTCCAGGCTCTCCTAGACATCCTCAAACTTGAATGCCGCAGTTCGTTTTTTATTCACAATTTCTGCCAACAGGAAAAATAAGATGTTGTTCCTTGCATTCTCAGGAAGTGCGGGGTAATCCGCTTTGTCGCGGGGTTAAAGTTTTACCCCCCGAGCCCCTCCTTCCCAAGTTGCGTTCTCTTCCGGAGACCAATGTGATAATCACAGGATAATGGGATTCCACGATATGAAACTCTGACGTTGAGGTAATGAACTCACTTGATAGCGGGGAGATCGACCCCTCCCCTTTCCCGAACAGTCTAGTGTAGGCGAGGTAGCCGAGAGGCGTTTGGGCGCTCCCTTCATTGGATGTCCCCTTTTAGATGCAAAGGCCGGATTTCGGGTATATAACAACCCTCTGCAACCTCATCTGAACCTCAAAATTTCCTTCTTTTTCAAAAACAAGCAGATCTTCTCTACATCACCAAAAAATGTTGAAGACCCTTCTCCCGACCTCCACATCAAAACTCCTCTCCACCTCCTTTGTCCGAGGATTCTCAACATCGGTTGGAAGAGGCAGTCAACTTCCCTCCCTCCCAAAAATCGTCACTGTCTCACCAGAAGAGAAGCCCAAGGAAGTCTAACATGGAAGAACCTCGAGCTCGCGAACCGAGCTCTGCATCACGACGGTCTCGTGGTCCTCGAGAATGCCATCTCGCATGAGAAACTCGATCTCTTGAATCAGAAGATGGTCGACGATGCGGAGGTGTTGCAGGCGAAAGGGGATGAGAGTCCGTATAATTATAACAAAGGGTCCGTCCCCAATTCGCCTCCTTCCCCCCAGCAAACTGATTGGGTGAAAGCAACATCCAGCAAGATCCACCTCTGACCAAGAAATTCTTCGATCGGGAGATCTTCTTCAACCCCCTTGCGACTCAGGTCACGTCGTCAATTGTTGGTCCGCGGCCACGATTGAGTTTTATTTCAGGGAATAGCGCACTCCCTCCCTCCCCCGGCATTGAGCCAAAAGCACAACACACACATTCCGACGCTGATTTCCAGCACCCTTCCTCTCCCTTCGCAATGGTGATCAACATCCCACTCATCGATATAACACCCGAGAACGGGAGTACCGAGCTCTGGCTCGGAACCCACCAATTCGGGAAAGAAGCACAGGAAGGAGAACACGGTGAGCGTGCGAGCGGTAGGATAAAGGAGGCGTGGATGGAGGAGAGGAGGAAGGTGCGCGGTCCAGCGCAGCCAGTTGTGAGAAAGGGGAGTTTGGTTGTGAGGGATTTGAGGCTTTGGCATAGTGGGCAGCCGAATTGGGGCGAGATGGGTGAGGTGAGGGTTATGCTTGCGATGATACATTTTGCGGGTTGGTATAGGTGAGTAGAATTCCAAGTTGGGGACAGTGTTGAGAGAGGGGGAAAGAGGCTAACGAAGATAGGAATTCGATGGAGGTTAATTTCTCGGAGGAGTTGAGGGGGGATGTTGAGAGGTGGGGGAGGGACTTAGTGGTTCAGGGGAGGTATGTGCCAGAGAAAGATGTTGAGGAGTCGTATTTGGAGGGGAAATTTGGGAATGCGTATGATTTTGATCAGCAAGATCGGCTTGACATTGAGTTCTGAAGGATTGTCTTAGCTTTGTAAGGAATAAGAGTTATTTTGAGTTTAACTCACTCCAAGAGTCGTCCCTCACTTACCCGCTGTCGTTCAAGTCTTCAATAATCGGCTGTACTGGCCATCCTGTCGGGAAACTGACATCTTGCAGCATGTTAACAAGAGCTTCACGTTGATGATGTAGAGTTATGTATCGGCCACCTGCTTCGCGTCAATGTTTGAACCAATCAAGATCATGCAGGAAGACTTACAGAAGGCTAGAGGACCGAAGGCGTTCACCCGTGCCGAAACATTGTCATTTGTGAAGGCCAATCCGCAGATCTTCAATATGTAGCCTTCCATAGCTGCCCGATTTTTCTTCAAGACCGTGTATACCGAATTGAGATGTGTCCTGCTGAGGCTTTGACAGCTCAAGCAATATCGCTGCCACAGATAAATGTTGTTCTCCGGCCACTGCTCGTATTATTAATAATCAGCATAGATACTCGGAACTTAATTCATATTGAGATTGCCGTGCCATGGTGAGAACAACCAGAGTGATACGAACGCATTCCCGGATCTCGATGCAGTGGAAAAGCTGTCGAAGCTCTGAGGTCGATTCGAGCGCCACGCTGAAATTTCCTCATCCAAATCCTGCCAAGCTAAACTTCTCTACTCCAAGTTTGTACCGCCCGCGCAATCGAAACAGAAGTTAATGACTTTGGCAAGAATGTAGCTGATGTAGTTCGACCACATATTATCAGACATTTTTTCGCCTGGCAAAGCTCGAAACCCGTACCCATCCGAACAGGCCGACGAGGCTCGAGAGCCATCGTTACCTCTTCTCTGAGACAATTCCAGGTTCCAGACTGAGATAGTCCGCGCTGGTTGAGATTGATAAGTCCGCTTGAGGCAAAGGAGGATGCGCCGAGTAAATGCAATTGTTGCCTTGTGGCACCTGCAACTATCAGACCCCTCCAAACATGAACTGATTAACTTACCATTCAAAATTTCATAAGATCGGAGAATACATGTAGCAGCCAGATAGTCTTCCTATATTTTAGAATGAATATCATTTAAAACCTCGAGTAGGTCTCCGACACATGCGGTATAATACACGTGACCCAGCCCTTTTATATTGACCCGACATCCGGGATTCATGGCATGCTGAGAAGCCAATGACAGCTTTGAACAATATTGCATTTGGCACGGTTTATTACGGAACTAGGGTACCGAACAAGCTTTGTGAATCGTTGAAATCATACCAGGGAGCGAGGAAGTCGATATAATGGCGCAACAGACTTGCGATGACTTGATTCTTTAGTGCCACTTTCGGGAACGCGGATACTAGGGATTCTGCTTCCGCAACATTGTTGATGTCTTGGATGTTCCCAGATTTAGTTATTCGAGACTCGCCCCAGGATCCTGGTCGACGTGAGCATTGGGCAATAGAGTCGAGGGACATTAGGGATGACTGACTTTGCTGTTGTTGATCTGCACTATGGAAGACATATTCCGGATCCTTATCAGGCCTTTGGAATTCTCTCTGCGCTCTTGGCAATTCAGGCAGACCGGCCCAGCTTCGTCGCCTGCGTGATATCAAAATCGATCCACTGGTAATTTTTGCCGTCCAAAGCTGCTTACATTTGATTTTTCGGCGGCGACAGGTGACACTAGGCCACCTCAGCCTCTGAGAAGTGCCATCGGCCCCTCCGATGAGAAGGCGTTTAGAGGGTTACTATGATGTGTTTGAGATCAGTTAGCCAAGTCCGCAAGCGGGGGGCGAAGATTAGCCTATAGTGTTCGGAGGCATGCCTCGGCATTGTTCTATACGGATATAATAGAGGTACAACGATTGAATCTCATAAGTTTAGATTGTTCCATCGATCAATGTACGAGAAGGAGAAGGTTGCAAGATGTTGAAGAAGCTAGTACTTTCGCAGCCGAGGTAGCTTTCACGTGACAACAACACTTTCAGAATGGGGTAAATCGTAGTAGAAAACAGCACTCCCGACATGAAGAGAATTACCAAAGAGTGTATTGTTCAGGTATTCTGCCAAATTATCTCAGCACATAAGCTAGATCTCGTCAATTCCAAATCCGTCATCAAAGAATGGAAACCCGCTAGGCCTGCCTTGGCCTGTACCACAACAAGTCTTGACATGTAGACTCATTTGATCTAATGAGCGAACCTGAAATCCAACCTTTTGTTGCCTTCATCAGTCGTCGTAGCCAAGTAATTGACGCGTTCATCCTCAGTCATCGCGTTCCATTTAGCATCCCTGGAGTTGTTTCTCCAAACGTAGTAAGTCTTGGTCACAAGATAAAGCCCGATATTCCCAACACAGATGGCGACCAAAGCGCGATCACCACGTTTGTAGCGTGGTGCATCGTCGGCGCGGTATACATTTGATGCGACTATACCGCCAGCTTGGACAAACATGTTGTACAAGGCTGCCGAGACGGTTCGAGAACGGACTGCATTTGAATTGCGAGAGTTCCAGGCGACTTGAATTGGATGCGCTATGTATTGTTACAGACAAAAAAAGTTCGAAGAGGGAGGAAGCAGTCTTACCAGATGGGTAACTGAGAAGCAAGCTCATGATACTGAACGCTTTCCATTTGTTGATCTTGGTTATGTCTACTAGGTAGATGTAAATGAGGAATGGCAATGCCCAGATCTGACCAAATGCGGATGTCAAGGTTAATTCGCCCCAGATCTCGGCCACGTAGGTAAGTGCCAGCATCGTGATCATGTGGAATACGGTGGATGGAATGACGAGGAGGTTGGTCTTGAAAGTTCCGAATCCAAGACCTTTCAAAGTCTGAGTTAGGTATTGGGTTGGTGTGGTCTCAGGAATTTGGAATGTAAGCCCAATGAGGTAGAGGAGCCATAGGTCGTAGTCACACATAGATTTCCACAGGAGTTTTGGCGTGATGGGTTGCCGGTTGTGCATGCTGCTCTTCTCGGGATCTTCTCGAATGACTCGGTTGACGAGAATTGTTTCCTCACTATAGGAGAGTTAGATCAAGAAGGAGGTACAGGCACGGACTGGACTTACCGAGCAGTAAACCAGCCTTTTTTGCCTCTGAACTTGCTTGCCGTCTGAGTAGGGCTCGCTGGCATGAGAATGAAAGAAGCAATTCCAATCACGAGAGTCAAAATACCCTGGGGAAGATCGTCAGCATAGGTTTGGTTCAGCTTGATGAGAACAACGCACCTCAATCATGAACAACCAGCGCCACCCAGATCGGTGGTGCAAGCCTCGCAGATGTAGTAGTCCGTATGCCAAGAATGCCGCCAATACATCGGAGAGAGACATGGCGGTCCAGAAGAACCCAAGGCGGATTGAGAGCTCATGGTGTTTGTAGAAGTAGGACAGATACAAAATAATCTAGAGTACACTCTGTTAGTTGGACAATTCAGTTGGTCGACATGAGAAGACGTACGTCCGGAATGAAGCCACCTTGAAGGATACCCAGGATCGATCTGCAGATCAAGAAGCTCTGGCGACCGCTCAGCCAGAATTGAGAAGAGGCGACAATTGACCAGAGTATCAACTGAGCGGGGATCCATCTGTCGGGCCCGATCCACTTCGACACCAATTGAGAGGGCAGCTCAGCGCACAAAAACGACAGCTTGAAGACGGTGTTTCCAAGATTGAAATCTTCAGACAATCAGTGCGCAAACCCTTAAGCTGTGCTTGACAAACAGTAGATTTGACATACCATTGGTGTTCATTTTCAACTCTTTCAAGAAGTTGTCAGTGACTGCTTGTTGTATATTAGAGCGGTCAAGCTCAAGCGCCATGAACATGACACAAGCCCAGATCTATAAAATGTGAGTCCAAAAGAAGCAAAAGCAGAAACGAGGCTTCGTACCATGATCTTGAGGTCAATTTTGCGGATCAGTTTGTGTTCTTCTCCCCATGTCCATCGTGCAGATGGGTCGAATCGATGCAGATTCTCCCATGTCGAAGGGGGCTGATATTCTTTGGCCGTGTCGGGATCATCAAATACTGAAGGTTGAGTTGCAATAGCATTCGGATCGTAGGTTTTCTTGCGTTGCCACCAGAATCTTTTCTCGTCCGCCGGGACACCAAGGGGTGCGGCCACAGATGGAACCTCGGTCGTTTTGACGTAGCCAGCGCTCTTCTCAGACTTCTCGCCGAGATCATCAGATGATCCCTTGGAGGATGACTCCGCTGAAGCAAGAACACCTCCGAGAGGTTGATTGAGATTAACCTGTTTTGCGAGGGCGGTAGACATGATGATGTTCGACCTTCGGCTGACCCGATCGGCTGGATAAATATCGTAGAGATGGAGAAACCTGGTACCAGGGAGAATACAGAATACTTATAAACTTGGAAACAAAAGAAATCCTGATTGACCCACGCCCATGGCTCCCGGAAACACTTTCAGGGTAGGATGAAGACCGCACGCGATAGATGGCTGGCATTTCATCAATCTGGGTCGTTTTCTTTTCCAAAGTGACATGAACCGGAGTACAGTTAGCTGGAGGAAAGCAGCCAGATCTGGAGGCGCCATGGCACGGCCAGACCAGCAGCTGGAATGTGTGCTGGACGTGCATGAACGAATAAGATGAATCCCATGGAGGTTCTAGGTGACTTACCCATGCTGTCGGTGGCGACAGTATCTACCAAAACCAACGCATAGCCTTGAACAGAGGGGTGGGCATATGTCAAGCCAAGGCATCGCGACTTTGGACGAGCGTTTCGCGTCATCCAGTATGAACCAAACGTGCTTTCATTTGCGGGACCGGTGCACAACTTTATGCATGGGCTTATCAGTTTCCAATTGACCACTTCAATTGACTATTTTATTGGATCAGAGAATCATAATCGTTGTCCAAATTGTCACTATGGCTGAAGAGTTATGGCTCAGAGCTGGGATCCAGGTGTGGAATGACTGCTCCCGCTGCTTGATCTGCTTGTTTCCTCCAATCATGTCGATAAGAATCTGGGAATACGCAACAAAGCAACCTAGAAAGCTTCCCATCCCAGGACAGCCCGAGAGGCTGGTTGTTGGTCGGACTCAAGAAACATCCGCCCAATTCGAAGACCAGATACCAGCGCAGCGGCAGTACCCCCGCTGGCGACCTCCCTTTCAAAGCACGTCCTTCACCGGAAGCTGGGATGATGGCAGAGCCAAATACGGGGGTTGGATAGCAATATGCGTTTCGATTCCGTATTGCACCATCCGCAGCTGTGAACCGTTCCCAGTTCGAATTCAAGCGGACCCAGGAAGCCAGGAGCAAGTCCATGCCGGGACAGGACGAGAACGTGCGAGGCATGACCCAACAGAGTGGATGTGGACGAGAACCCCGTCGAGCATGTCAGGGCAAGGCATTGAGAACCTCTGGAGCTTCTTCCCGTCGAGGGGCCCAACTCCCGAAAAGATAGAAAAAGACAAGAGGTTGGAGTGGCGCGTAGCTTGCCCCACGGGTCACGTGAAAACTTTATTTTGACCATTTGCACGCAATTTCCAGTCTGTCTTACCCGACCCCAGACTATCAACCACGACAGATATAGAGATAGAAATCAAGAGCTCAAGGGTATATATTTCGGTCGATGGCTTGCCAAGTCTATGGAGGTCAATTCCTTTTGTCAAGATAAGACCGATTGGCGTCCAGCTCACTCGTACTGACCGGGTCTGTGGCTCGCGTCTCCCGGAAGTCTTGAAGTTCATGTGGCTCGCACGCAACGAGCAGGGAACTTTGTGTCATCATGGACCTCAGAAGGGAAGATCCGGTCTGCCACATGGGGCCATGATTGCCACATGAGCCGATTTACCCCACTCTTCCAAGCTTCTGCGTACCGTCCCCCGCTACACCAAGCAATTGCAGCATTTCATTCATCGGAAGTCGGTCCTTGGGAATTCCTCCCTCAGTTTGTGCACTGCTCTTGTCTTCGGTTTTAAGTTTATCACCGTTCCGTGTAGAAACCCATCATTTGAAGGGATATCAAATCACAGATTCTGATGCAATCCGAATAAACCCTTCCGCCATTGATGGGACGGCGCTCTCAAATACATATATGGCTTGGCAAGTTCTGTTCTCTCTCAAAAACCATATTATCTTTCGTCAGTTGAACATTGAGAAGATCTTCAACTCTCAGTGAGAATTTCGTCTTATCACTCAATCGATTATATTCAGGACCCTCAATATGGCCCCCTCCATTGCCGAAACCGTCCCCAACACAGCAGACGAGATCCATGAGAAGCTTGCCAAAGTATCAGTTGCAGACGTTAAGGATCGCAATGGGTCTCACATAGATGAACCAGCTCCCGCCGTGCAAGAACCCAAGCTCGAGACCCAGCACAAAGAACCCCTCAAGCTTTCCGGTGCTCTGGATCATTTCGAGAGCTTTGACGTCACTCCAACCATCGGACGTGAATTTGTTGGTGTCAATCTCGCAAAGTGGCTCCGGGCTCCAAACTCGGATGAGCTTATTCGTGATCTGGCAATAACAAGTATATCCCTCGGTTCTAGAAAAATTGGCGTCTATTGACGGCTCCCAGTCTCCCAACGCGGCGTTGTGTTCTTCCGAAAGCAAGATGATATTACCAACGATCTACAAAAAGAGCTTGTACAACGACTTGGAGAGCTCTCGGGCAAGCCTTCGACCTCGAAACTCCACATCCACCCCGTCTCCAACTCTGGTCGCGAATTGGGTGGGAAGGACGACGAGATCAGCGTCATCTCATCGGAGCAAGCAAAGAAGATCTACAAAGACCGCATCCTCTTCCAGACAGAGAAAAAACAGAGCGGAAAGGAAGGATGGCACTCCGATATCACGTTCGAGCCGATTCCAAGTGACTATGCTTTGTTGCGCTTGACACAATTACCCAAGACTGGCGGCGGTGAGTCAGCCTTCTTAGCCCCCATCATTTCCAAGTCTCTGATCAAAGATAGATACGCTCTGGGCCTCCGGCTACGAAGTCTATGACCGTATTTCAGCCCCTGTCCAAAAATTCCTCGAAAGTCTGACGGCAACCTATGCACAACCCAAATTCAACGAGGCAGCCGAAAAGAACGGATTCAAAATCTATGCCGAGCCACGAGGTGCCCCTGAAAACGTTGGCGAACAGCTGATCGCGGTGCATCCAGTAGTACGAACCAACCCTGTCACCGGATGGAAGTCGATCTTCGCTCTCGGCCACCACGTGCAGCATATCAACGATCTCACAGAAGGCGAGAGCAAAGGTCTACTTGATTGGTTCTTGAGACTAGTGGTTGGCAATCATGATCTTCAAGTTAGACACAGGTGGCAGAATCCCAATGATTTGGCGATCTGGGATAATAGGAGTGTGTACCATGCTGCGACGCCCGATTACCTGGATCTGGATTTGGGAGAGAGGACGGGCCAGAGAGCGGTGAGTTTGGGTGAGAGGCCGTATTTTGATCCCGAGAGTACGGGGAGGAGGGAGGCGCTTGCTAAGGCGAAGGAGGTGTAGTTCACTTCCTTTTGGAAATAAATCATATTGCAAATTTGCAACCAAGCATAAGTAGCAACAAATTACATACCATTACGAAATAGTGAAATCAATCATTCACTTTGCAAATGAACTCACCCCCCACTGCTCCCTCCAATCCTCCTTGATCAAATTACTCGCCTTCTGCGCCGTCGCGTAAACACTCGTAATAATATTCCCCTTCGGACACTCAGTTCCTTCAAGCCATAAACCTTCAACGTCTCACTCACCACACTTCCTTTCTCTCTCAGCGCCATCATGCACGACCCCATCGGGTGATAATTGCTCATCAGCTGCTCCCGCGTAATACTCTTCGCTTCCTCGAGACCGATCACTTTCCCTCCACCAGTCTTAAACGCATGAACTGGGATCCTCTTCCCCCCTTCCTTGAAAACTTCAGAAAGTGGCTCTACACTCAGCAGTTTGGATAAAAGCTGGATATGTCTCGCAATAATCTCGAGATCCATCGGATGAGAAAGATATTTTGGGTCGATTCGTGGGTGGTCGGGGATGGAGGGGAAGTGATGTGCACATTTCCCCGCGAAAAACGATGGTTCACACACTCACGGATAATGTCAAAAAACTCCTTGATCTGGCCGGCGTCATCGTCCTTGTAATTTGCGTGTGGCCTACGATGTTGAATTGCGCTTTGGCCATTTAGTGCATAGCTGTTGCGCCGTCTTCTAGGGCAAACAAATCCATTGTTATTTCCTCCAGTTTCTTCCTTCTCCTCCCCTCTCCGGGAGAAACACTCTTCATTAAACCAGGCAGGAAGGATGGCTGGGCGAAGGTTTCGCGTCACCTTGGTTGGGTCATCGGAATGAAGAATCCTTCGAGCTGTCCGGAACCGTCTTTCTCGTACAACTGAGGAAAGGTCTCCAGCAACTCAGGACCTCGAAGAAAAAGATCAGCTATTAGGACACCGTCTGCTGCTTCGAAAGGAGCTGGGGTTTCCACGGACACTCTGATTCAGCGAACAAGTAATTCTCTACCACTCTGTATCCTCGAAGTACGTCGGCCTAAGCTGACCTGCGACAATCTTCCTCGATGAAATCTCAATTCGGCTATACCCGCGATCTCACTCGAGGATCTCCTTAACATTTCTCCCTTAGTGTACCTCAATATCAACCAAGTCGCTGAAAGCAATGAACCACAATGTTAGTACTGGCAATAGTTGAATTCGACACCACAGCATATTCAGAGCATGACTGCTGAATGTCTGCACCATACTTCCAATATCAATATACAAGAAAGGTTAGAAGTGCGCTATTTTGGGAGAAATTGAGGTCCAAGATCGGCCGCGATCCATCAGGACTTAGAAAATAGGATCCGAGGCTGAACCCAGTGTGTCAAAAAATAATCAAGGCTAATTAATTAGAATTAATTAGAATTGATTATAATTAAGTATGATTTGATTAGCTTGATTTTTATTATAATTAATTATAATTAACTATAATCATCACGTGATAATATAAAAGTATACTTTCTTAGGCATTTTTAAAAATTATTAAATAACTAGTAGCTATATTAATAAGATATAAATAAAATCTATAATATATATATAAGAGTATAAAATTAGTCTAAATTTAAAATAATAAACTAGTTTTTGTTACGTGATACCAGTTACATAGTGCTATTGCACGTGACTTAGTATGTAGCCAGTACTTCCTTAGCCTGGCAAATAGCTCAATTCAAGCTCTTTACTACTACTATAATATTACTTTATCTTAATAGTTTTCTTCTTTAGAAATCTCTTTCTCTTTTCCCTTCTTATTTTCTTATTTTCTTATTTCTTCTTCTTTAATTACTATAAGGGTTTATTTATAGCTCCTTTATTAGTGGCAAGGAATCACTGGAAATCAAGGAGGTTCTAGCGCCTTTGGCTTCGCTTACTAATTAGCGCTAGGCCTGGTTCAGTAAAGAGCGCCTTTAGTAATACCGAATACGGCTAGCCCAGACCTTATTTTAGCCTTATCTCGGCTTCCGAAGCTCTGGAGTCATATATATAATCACGTGATAAATCTAATTAATTATCTTTGATTATCTTTGATTATAATTAAGTATGATTTGATTAGCTTGATTTTGACTTGATTTGATTTGAGTAGGGGGGTCTAATCAAATCAAACCTAATCATTTGACACACTGGCTGAACCCGAACTGTTGCGTGCGAGGTGCGAGGTGCGAGGTCTGTGCGAGAAAAGTTGACTGCAATGCCGCCTTCGTCGAGGATTTGATATGGCTTGGGACGAATTTGTGGACTGGATTATATACCGCCAAGGGTACAGGACGTCCAATATTGGTTTAGTACGCTGGAGGTGAGGTGAGACGACGACGCAAGGTTTAGCCCTGAAACGTTAGCTTCCTCGCTTAAAAATAGGGGCTGATCGCTACAAATCCTCTGCTCCCTTCCCTAACCTTTCTTTCTTTCTTCTTTCCCCTTCGAGTCATTTTTACTGTTGTTGCTCGAATGACTCTTATCCATGGGTCTGCCACAGTGTTGAACCTCTTTCAATAATGCCAGGCAAAGAACAGCACGAGCCCAGTATGCTCGGTTCTCTGGAACCCCTCTCAAGTCAGGCACATCTTTTAACCTTCAAATGTTGCTTAATTTCGGTCGCAAGTGCAAGTAACCAGAGATATTTGCGCAAATCACTCCCGTGCTTGAAGCAGTACGTCCAAAGTCCGAAGAGATCTTCGTTCGAACCCTACAATCGTGTTCCGTGACTCAAAGGAATGTTCATAATTGGTTCTACGGCTGCAGGCATTTCATCAAATCATAACAGCCTCTTCTGCGAATCCTGGCTAGACTATTGCTCCGATTGGAAGCCACGATGTTTGGGAGGTTCGTCGAGGCTGCCTCATTGCTTGATAAGACGAGATGCAGCACAAAGGATGAGTGCCCAACGAACCCAACTTTCAATCTTCGGGATTGCTTCCCCATTTCTGTATCTCTTTCACCGGTGCAAGTTTCATAATACGTTTGGATTGTCACCCTCAACCTTCTTTGGAGCGTATGAAAGGCATCTGCAAGTCCGCAGATACTTCACAGGCAAATCAAACGAGGCTGCGGTATCGAGTGCAGATATACGGGCTTTCGCGGCTGTTACACGAGGTTACATTCCCCCGCACATCAACCGGTCCGTCACGCCCTCCAAGTCAACACCATGTCCAGCAGTCCCAGCAGTCCCAGCAGCCCCAACTCTCTCTTCTCTAGTTCCTTCCCTGCCTTCGGAGCCTGTCCCTGTTGCCTCCAACCGTCCTCATCTGCCCCCTCCCACGAAAAACAACAGCCCGAAAAGTGCTACGAGCACCGGATCTGTCTCTATCCCGGCGGTTGGAAGGAGCATCTGCAGCAGATGGTGCACAAAAGATGTCCGATGGTGGGATGCGCGAAGGCCGGAGCGGATTTTGGCAGCCATGAGAGGTTTCTGCAGCATTGGAGAAATAAACATCCCGAGAAATTGTGGCATTGGGAGAGGAAGAGTGGGTTCTTTGGGGGGCAGAAGGTGCAGTGGAGGAAGTGGAATGGGTATTGAGTGTTTTATATTGGGCTACTGTTTCTTGTGCTGAAATTCTGGTTCTGACTCCAACCGATCTCTTTAACCTTCCGCTTCTCCTTGATTTAGAATTGCCTCTCCCTCTGCTTTCTGGGTTCTCCCCACTCTCCTGAGAGGCAGGGGAACAATGAAACCGAGAATGATATGTAAAGGAATTGTGACATCCTGCAGATCGGCTTTCAATGAAGAATCTCCACGATGCCTGAATGTTCCTTTCAGCCGTGTGTTTGCCTGCATTCTTTCATTTTTCATTCTTCTCAAGCCTGTATATCACTGTTGAAGCTCCTTGCCAAGCTCCTGGGGATGTTCGTCTCCTGATCTAAAACATCAAACTTAAACCTTTGTCTTCCTCCCGGAATCCTGCATCCTTCTTCTAAGGCGAAGAACAAGCAGGTCTCCATCTGGAATCAAAGATGTCTTTCAAGCGCCTTCTCCTCCCGTCCCTCCCTCTTGAACCGTCCTGCTACATCTCTCGTCCCCCTCCCCACAAACCATTCCCTCAAATCATCACCGAAATTTCAAATAGTACCTATTCTACCCCGTAGACTCACCATGTCCCACGACACGCTGGTGGAGATGTCACACCCGCCCTCCCCGCCTCCAACTACCAAAACCGAACCTAAATACATCCAAGACGTGACACCAGATAGCCCACGCTCGATTGATCAGCCTCAAGCACAACCGTTATCCCCAACACTCAGATCTCGGCTGCAACTCCAAAAGCAAGCTGGCAATCAAGAACAAGAGGACGATACGGCAGCAGCTGCAAGACAGAAACCCAAGCTCGCATTCAAGTCTGAGCAGCAAGTGGATGTGGGAGGGTTCGCCACTTGGCAAGCACAATACAAATTCAACACCGGCATGGAAAGAGTGAACATGCTGATCGACCGCTCTTCACGGGGTACTCCAGACACCTCTCAGCATCTGAGGGCGTTGAGAGATCATCTTGCGCATCCGAAGCTGTCGCTCGATCACAGGGAAGATGGGGACGTCGATGTGGAGAAGACGCGGGTTTGGAAGTTCAGGTTTCTGGATCTGATTATTGAGATGGTGCTTGATGGGGGAGGGATGGCGCGGATGGAGGTTGCGAATGTTTTGTTGTATGTGGAGGCTGTGGTGCGGGGGATGAGGGAGGAGATGGATGTTAAGGGGAAGGGGAAGGGGAAAGCAGTTGAAGGTGATTGAGGTTGAGGGAAAGGCGAGGGGCAAGTTGAGTGTGACTGATGGCAGTGACAATTTTGCGAGGGACCTTGACAGTTGCTTCCCATCGGATATTGAAGCCGCGGGAGATACCAAAATGGGAGATGGGATTACTCATTCAAGGCAAGCTTGATTTGTCCCAAAGGAGCGAGGATCAAGGCACTTGCCTCCCAAGAACAGACAGTGCACCAATGACACGAAGAAATGTAAAAAGGACTTGGGGACAATCTGTATCCATTTCAATCTGCGCCTGCTTCTGGGTATTTATACTTCATGCCCAAATTGCTAGAGATAGCGAAACCCAAAACTTGCAGAGATTCAACTTTCAATGCTGAGCACCAACTGTCAACCATTTTCCGTGCAGAAATCCAACGCCTACATGCAAACTGTGCTCACACACGCCTTCCCAACTCGCACCAATACATTTGTCTCCAATTAATGCACCATGTTGGTTGAGTCCATCCCCTTCTCACTGCTGCCCCTCCCACTACTCCCTCCATCCTCCAACTCCGCAATTTTCTTACTAAACCCCGTACTTGTTCTCGATCCGAGACTCAATCCGGTCCCTTTCCTCTCCACAGGCTTCTTACTCCTCCTCCTCTCCTTCTTCTTATCCACCACCGCATCCAACCCCAGCACCTCCCTCAACTCCTCCATCTCCGCATGATCCCTCGTATTGCGCATGCGATGACACCACGTAACCCTCTTCTCCTCACTATACCCGCCTTCTAACATCCCTTCAACACCCTTCTTCCCAACCCCTCCTATCTGTCTATTCTCTTCTTCGGGTGAGCCGATGGGGGTATACAGATCCCCGCTCGCAGGCTCAAACATAAACTCGCCTCCCACTTGCTGATAATCGCCCCCCTGGAACGTCTTGCCGAACGGGAGCTGCTTCAAGCTTTGCACAAACCCATTCAGAATCAAGCTCCCTAGCGCTCTTTGTTGATATTCTGGTCTTGAGCCGAGATTCAGGGTTCGCAGCATGCCGAGGGCGTTGTAGAGCTTCTTCGTGGGGTCCGCGTAGACGGGGAAGGGGCACGCGGTTTGGCTGGTGTACATGGGGATTAGACCGGGGGAACCGTGCCCGACGATCGCGATGAAGGTTGGTGTTGGGAGGGCCAGGAGGGAGTCGGGGGTTATGGAGGAGGTGAGGGTGCGGATGTATTCTTGACAGTTCTGTGGAAATCTTATCAGCACGATTCACTTATTTTCGTCCGAAATGGTGGGAGGGAAGGCGATCGCAGAGAGAGGGAAAACATACACCGCAGAAGAAATGCCGTATGAAGATTATTAGAACTCGTCGCGTGACCCCAGGTCCGGTGTATAGATTCTTGAAGGGGATGGATTTGCCATCTTTATCCAAGATCGGCAGATTCTCGATCTTCTTGAGTGTTGCCTGGGTGGGCAGGTCATTGTTTGTGTCCACGTCGCCTTCGAACTCGACTGTGCTGTCGATGGCATCGAGGTTCTCGTCGGAGTGTTTGGAGGGGATCGTCTCGTTTGCATCGTTTGCATCGTTTGCATCATTCGCTTTCGTGTTCACGGCGATGTTTTCTTGCGGAACTGCTTCCCGAGCAGAGGCAGAGGGCGGGCCTGAGCAGATGGCCATGGTTGCGGTCGCGCAGTGTTCTTATCGGCCTGGCAGCAGATCGAGTGATTCCTGCAAGGTTGCTAGGCTGCTTTCCCAATGTTGGTATCGACTCGAAGCGTGAGGCTCTCTCTCGTATGCTTTCCTGTCCCGCAGTGCAATTCCCAAGAAGGTTATCGTGTTGAGGTCAGAATAGCATGGGCAAACAGACTGCATGCGCGGCAGCAGCCATATAAGGAGCGCTTGGCTGGTAGTGTGCCATGGTGCCCTGGTGCCCATACACGTCGTGTGTCTGCTCCCTACTCCTGTTTTAGAATGGCCGTCACCGTCACTGGCTGTCGCAGTGATCAGCGGTTCCTCGTCAGTGGCGCCGTGGAACAGAGGCAGTGATTGGGCGGCTCACGGCCCCCGATTTTAACCTTAACTTTGAAGCCATTTCAGGGTCCGTCCCCCGTCGTCTCAGGAGGAGTCCGGGCCTGGCCCAGGACGGGATTGGCGGAGTGTGGTCCGGTGGGGAGTACGTAGTATGTCTTGGAGTCGGGTCACTGAGAGCTTTGGTGAGGTGAGGTGAGGTGAGGCGTGGAAGTCTGGAAGTCTGCAGGTCTGGAAGTGGTGATGTGTTCGTTTTGCTGGTCTGAGAACTGCTTTTGTCGAGACCGCGACCGCGAATCATCGTGGCGACTTCTTCACCAAGTCAGTGACAGCGGCATCCTGGCGACGATCACATGTTGCAAAACCTGAATCGAGGGACAGAGAGGGAGAGACTGGTTTTTGCTATGCGAGAAACGAGATGGAACGAGACGAAGGTGTTTGCTCAAATTACTTCAGTTTCTAACATTCTGCTCGGCTTCTTTTACCTCGGCGGTACAAAGGTACAAAAGGGGGGCAGTCTCTTCCCGAACCCCTTTCGGGACTCGTTGATCCATCCCGCGATGCGCCTTGACAGCGGGAAGGCCTTGGCCGAACGAATGTCCCCCGACCATTTCACTCATCTCATCTCATCTCATCTCTCTGTACGAACACGTTCTGGGATGCTGCTGCATTGTGGCAACAAATGGCAGCTCCGTGCCGCAACGGGGCTGCAGAAGGCATGCTCACATGTTGTATTACCGACCGTGTTCCCCGACGACCAAGCCTTTTGAGCGGGGTCTCCGCTTCTTGGAGGTTGGGATGGTATTGCGAAGTTGCTTTTAACAAGGTCAGGAGCCCGGGCTCCGGAGGCAGGGTCAGGACTCAGAACAGCACATTCGCGAGTGGGGAAGTTTCTCCAGCCTCGATCCAGCTCTTCCCAGACGTGGCTCACCGCCGGAGCAACGAGATAAATGCTGCTTGATCAAACCTGCGGTTGACTCCAGGAACGCCAAATACGGTGTGTCGTCAGCAACTGATGTCTCAAAGATAGGCTTCTTCGGTGCCTGAAAGCTAGGTTGTCTCTGGCGGAGGCGCGGGAGTAACCTCTTCAAGCTTCTCCAAAGGCGTCAATCGTTGAAGCCAGGAGACTGGCAAGTCCCGTAGAAATGCTGCTCTCAGGGAATTTGTCAAGTGGCGGACCCAAAGACTCCACAATGTCTGAACGAGGCTTGGAGGACTTGGAATTTGATAGTGCAGCGGCCGCGAGGAGGCTGAACGCTAGGGTCTTCAATCGACTGCTCTCGGCTGGTGAGATTGCTCCCAGACCCTAGACCCGTTTTAAGGAGGCCTGAAAATTTGTCTTACCATCTCCAACATCATCAGCTATTAATAATCCGAGCTTTGCTCAGCAGCTACACGGACAGAGAGACTCTCCAGGACATCCAGAGATCTTGCATCCTTTTGGAGGCCTCCTGGGCCATCTCGGGCCGGACTGATCGCGTTCACCAGGGTTATTGGGAAGGTTATGCATCATGCAGGGACTTTTGCGATTAAATATTGGCAGGTGGAGCAGCACCGAATCAGCAGCGCCCAGCATCGCCGGCTGCGCCCCGACTGCCACCATCACCAGCCTCTGCCCCAGACGGGTAATCGGCCCAAGAGCAAAGTATTGAAAGCGATAAGAAACCCTGTCGCCGAGCCGGCCCCAAACCCAAGCCGAAGCAGTGCCTGATTGCGTGAGCGATTTTGAGGAACACCACCATCTCGCTGTCATCTTCTCAATCTTCTCAACACCCACAGAATCTCCTCTTTGAGTACAATTCTCGACATTAGCAAGTGCCAATTGGCCGGAACTTACGAGGCTAGACTTTCCTTGGTGGTGGAATGGGCACTGGGTCACGCCTTCCTTAGTCCACGTTCCTGAGACATCGTCAAGCCAC
Source organism: Hyaloscypha bicolor E (assembly GCF_002865645.1). Lineage (NCBI taxonomy): Eukaryota > Fungi > Ascomycota > Leotiomycetes > Helotiales > Hyaloscyphaceae > Hyaloscypha > Hyaloscypha bicolor. The sequence goes on along the minus strand of NW_020194517.1, from coordinate 1,587,451 downwards.
TTGGCGATCCAGGAAAACAAATCGATAAATCTTCACGCCGCTCTCGAGTCCCGCCATTGAACCGTCGCCAGCACGTCCGCCACGCTCAGCCCTTTGGGCCACCCCTTCCCATTGAACCAATTTCGTTTCTACATATCATCATCAGTCGAGCCACCTCCAGAACGGTGTTGGCCAAGGCGGATAAGATCTGAAAGTCTCACTAACAGCAAAATTGTCTCCGAGTCCTATCTCGAAAAGAAATTATACCTGGCTTTATTGGACTTTGAGACAAGTCGAGGGGTTACCCACTTACCCAAATGCTAGACCTTCCCATGAATTTTGACCATCCCCAGCACATGACGGCCGTTGCTACTTTGGAGCTCCCCAGCACGTACGATACCGCTGAAAGGGAATGATATTGGCCAAAGCAAAGAGCAATATCTCCCCCTCGACTTTGGAGAGTTGCTGCCAGAAAGTCGACAGGGGGGATTTATGAAGCGATTTGCCTGGGTCCAGGTTGCCGTGCAGGCACTGTAAGTGGGAAATCGTGTGCTTGTGGGGAAATGCTAATGATCTTCAGAGCAATTGATGGCAAAGGCGGTCATGATGGGCCCAGAAGAGGGAAGAAGAGAAATGATGTGTATATCAAGGAGATCGAGGTGCCCATACCTACACCAATATGGGCCGAAAATGCCAGAACCAAAAGTTTGGCGGACCTCGAAAATACAGCGGCGGTCGAGGTCTTATGGAATGATTCAGCTCCATCACGAGAACCTCCCATGATACCTCGCATGGTCACAAGTCATGAGCTGGAGGAAAACCCCACAATCCGCTGTGTGACCAACCCACTCGCCAAGAGGCGACGATCCATCATGCGCCCCAAGGAGAACGAAGAGAAAAATTCAATCGGAGAAGAATACAACCCAGCCGTTGTCCAATATGTATCCGATGGCTATTCCCAAGATCCACGTTCATTAAAACGACGAGACGAAAGCACATCAACCGTTTTTCAAAATTCCCCTCTCGCTCCAGTCACCATAATAGTCACCACACCAGAAGAAGACGAAATCCACTCACCCGAACCTGAGCCCCAGAACTCATTCAACTCCATCCGCGCCTCTCGAACCGGCAATCCTAACGCATCCACAACCTCATTACCAACAACGCGTCTCTCCCGATGCTTCTCAACAGACAGCCTACCCTTACCACATCCCAGACGCCTAGATCCAAACCGCCTCATGCCACCCACAGAACACCAAATCGACACCCGACGCCTCCGGAAAGCGCAAGAGTTCCGCGAGATCCGGAAATTTCTCGTCCACTTCATGAACGCGAAAGGCGACCAATTTCCCAAGAAGCTGCGCAGCAGGATGATGGAAGCGTACGCCATCACTGATTCCGACCTCTCTCCTGAAGTCGTAGCTCGCTTCTACAACCAAGGGATTGGGGATATCAAAGATGAAGGCGTTGCTCTCGAACAGCTTGGGATTAATGAGCTGGATAAAGACACGTCTGATGCTGAGGACCTGAGGATTTTGAGCATGGCATTTCAAAGCCAGATTCCAGTCGTCACCCCATCGCGAGAAACGGCATTAGTTGACACAATCCCTCCAAACGCCAGCGTTAGCACGATTCGACCTTGGGGAACGAGTGTCAGTAAACCAGCTCCGCCTCTTCCATGGTCAAATAAAGCCACAGTCCCAACCACTCCAGCCAGATCTCCAAGACCCTCGCCACCTAGGAGAATGGAGACAGCACCCCCACCTCCCAAAGCAGAGAAGAGAATGTCGGCCGCACCACTCAGAGCAGAGAAAAGGGAAAAGAAGACAGAAGACGAACCCCTAAACTGGCTCGGCCCTCTAATCTCCACCTCTTCCGATTCGAATTGGAGTCTCCCTCTCGTAGACGACTCCAATTCTCGCTCTCGCCTCCAAAAAACGCAATCCCAGCCCAACATGTCTCGGCGACCAACCGGCGATTCTCCTCCTCCTATGCCAGCGCTCCCCAATTCAGTCCTCGCGGCAAAAGGTAGAGGAAGGGGAAGAGGAGAGTCTTTAACTGGACGGGGAGAAATGGGGGTGGATGGGATGGAGAAAGCGATCCATGTTGCGCGGGTCAGGAGGTCGGGTATTATATCTGGGGCGTTTGGGGCTGTGAGGGAGGCGATGGGGGGAAAGAAGGCCGGTTCAGGGGGCGAGAAGATGAGGCTGATGAGGGAGGGTCGATGACGAAGCCTTCCCCCAATCTCTCATTAATCATCTCAGCCCGCTTTCTCGGTGCTCCTCCGCCACCAACTCAATCTTTTGCCTCGAACTGAAGACAGCCTTCATCGACAATAACGAAAATACAACTAACCTAATTTAATCATAATCCGAATTCTTTTACGACAAAAATTATTGGGGGGCAACCTTTAGAGGAAGGGGAACGCCTTTGAGCGATTTGATCGATGGGAGATTAAGGTGGCATTTGGGCGAAGCCGAAAGAGCACAGCATTTCTTGCGAGCGAGCAAGCGAGTTTCTTACGTCGTTTATTGTTTTGTTTTTTTGCAAGAGCGAATAAATACAGCATATGCATGCATGGAGTTTGGGGTTCCGTCCTTTTATGGACTTGGGGAATTTGAGGGGCAAATTTACAATCTTTATTCTGTTGATTGAGGCATTTTGGGGAATGCCTTTACATATGGGGAGGCCAGAGTGGGTGAGGAAGGAAGGGGAATGAAAGGCGAGGGAGCAATCCTAATGTTCCGCCTTTTGATGAGTGATGGGATGGGAGAGAGGGGGGTTAAATTCTTTGTATATTAGATGATCTGGAATGAGTGAGAGGGCAGGCATATAGGTGTGGATGAGTAGTGAGAATGAGAGAGACTATTTCTCACGCATCCCCCTTCTTTTGCGTTGAGTGAGGTAGGGGAAAGGAGAGGTGGGTGCACTTTTCCGCCGTTCTAGCTGTTGTGTTAGAGAGGAAGGGAGGGTCATTTTCTGCTTTCAGATTGGGATTACGAACCTGTATCCCTGAATTCTATTCGATCCTATATCACATCGGAACAGGACAAGGGATTCGACTTGTTGATTGTTTGGCTCAGAGGTGGTGGAGATATGAAAGAGGGGGATATATTGTGAGTGAGATGGACTCATGCAGATCATTACATATGGTGTGCAGCTGGTGGGTGGTGAGAAAGCAGGTACGGGTATATGGGTATGTTTTTTCATCTCTATTCTGTTCTGTTTTCCATCAGGCCGCTGTCTATGTGCCAATATTTCGGTGCGCAAACAAGTGCAGCACTTTCTCCTTTCCTGCTTTCCCCGAAATGGATTCCGGGATCCGATCCCCCCAAACGCCAAAGATGCATCCCAAACTCTCGGCTCCAAAAGTCATGCGCCATGGTATGTACTGTACAAGAATCAAATTCGTCGACCGGCGTGAGTCAGTAGTCGCCAATGTGTCCATCGACGAACTTCTCTGCGAGCAACGGCCAGCCGAGAAAGATTCCAAAGGCTGGGAAATAACTACTCAAAAAGTCAACATCCATTCATATCGAGCGCTGCGAGGACACAAAAAGACTTACAACATGGCAGCGTCTCCCACGTGCTTGATTTGCTTGCCCCAGTCCGCCTTGGCTGTCTTTTGTGCAAGTGGCAACCGCTCGAATGGGTGTGGCTCCATTGTTCGTACCAGTGCGCGGGCGCGCGAGAAGATGGAGAGGGCGCGGCGTTGGGTCACCATGCGCATGATTGGTAAGATGGGTGCCATTTTTTGTGTGGAGAGTTCTTTTTTTGGTTGTACAGAAGGGTGGAATGGAGATTTCTGTTGGATGAGGAGTTGAGTGGTTATAGTGGAGAGGAGTTTGGAAATGTATGGACGGTTGAGTTGAGTTGATGTTGTGTACTGCGTGGATGGAGGAGAAAGGAGAGAAACAGGAGACAATGGATTTTATATGACTTATTGGATGACTGAGCGGTCGGTACCTACCTGCCAAAGAGAAATTTGGATGAGATATGGATGACGCGCTGCGCCTGATTCCCTTCCCTTTCTTGGTGCAAATGAGCAGATGTTGATGGGAGATCGTACCACATAGTCACGTGCCAGCTTCATCCTCTCCTGATTTTGAGGCGAGAATCGGCTTGTCAGCCAACGACGAAAGGATGAAATAATCAAGCGAAAGGAGGAGCAAATGAAACAGGTGACAAAGGAGAATAAGGCGTGGCGCGCGGTAATGTTTAGGGAAACTTGCAGGGGGGCTGGTTGCGGTGGTACGGTTTTATGAGAGGTGGGCTGACTTTAAGGCAGAGGATTTTTGGCGAGAAGGGCTTGTCGGAGACGGCCGAAGGTTGATGGAGGGAGGGGATTTGAGGCTCAGAATGCATTTGTTTGTGGATTGGACGAAAGCGATGAATGGGAATTAGGATAAAGGATGTTGGATGGTCCCTGATGAGGATGGATGGCCTTTTGTTTGTTTTGAAAAAAGGAAAAGCCGAGAGAAGATAGAATCACGTGATCAAGGATAAAATAGGATTTGTGAGAACTTGTGCCTTGTTGTCCAACATCACCACCAACACCAATTCAAAACACGACGTCTGTCCGCAACCAAACCGCAATCCCAACGCCAAATCCCCGTTTGTTTTGCAATTTCACTTCCAAGACTCAAGAACAAACGCCAAGCAAAGCCTTCTATTTCGTAATTTCCAACAAAACTTTATCGTCATCAGACCTTCGGATCTCGGGCCCACTTCTCATTCTTCTCTCTCTTTTTCTCTCGATTTCCGCTATTCCAGCCATCTTCCCACTCGATTTCATCTCCCTCCCACGCTGGTTCTGAAGCTCCTGTCGGCTGAAGGCGGTGATCAGTAGGGTGGGGATCTTGTGTGTCACGGATTCGAACAGGCCTTGGCAGAGTCCCATCGTGAGGACCCCTTCTAGAGTCTGGATCCGGGGCTGGGCTGAGAGTTGTCGTATTTCCGGTACCGCTGGTCAACCCCAGGTGTCCAACGTTCACGGGGGCTGTGCCGTGTGCCATGGTTTGAGATCCGCCGTGCCTTGGGAAGCTGGGATGCTGGGAGTTGCCTGCTGAACGCAAAGTCTGAGTGAGCTCTGATGACCTGGAACTTCCGTTTATTGGATGAGCTGGTCGAATTGATTGAGCCGAGTCTCTTGGAATACTGTTCCGATCCGAGTGTTGCGATGGGGTACCGGATCCGAAATCGATATAGTGTCTTTGGGGAGGCTGAGAAGTATTGTTGGAAGTATGGGGTTGTCCCTCTCGCCTATGTGGATCCCGTTCATCATTGGAGGCGCCGTTTGGGGCTGTGTCCCGGGGTTGGACGATGTTCCAGCCTCCAGAGGGGTCTCTTCCCACAAAGACTACACCAGGCTCTCGTCGGCGGGGTGAAACTCCTGGGAAATACAATAGGTCCTCAGCAGAAGCTCGCGGTCTTGCCGATCTTGAAGCGTTCAAGGAAGATTCATCCTGAAAAGACCCAGCGCGATCTTTATTTCGTCTGGAAGTCGGACTATCCATGGGAGAATTCCGGTCTTCAATGTCAGAGGTCCTACTTGGTTGCTGTCTACCAGTGACCTTCCGCCGGAATGAAGATTTCGCAAGATTGACTTCTCCCATGCGAGAACTTTGACCCGAAGTGCGCAATCCGCTCCATCTGGTTGCTTCGAATTCTTTAGTAGCCGGCGAATAGATACCGAGGATAGGATCAAGTGGGAGATACTCTCGTGGAGGACTGGCAGAGTGCTCATCGGCAGCTCTTCGGCTCGCCGCGCGAGCGAGCTTACGAGAACGACGGGATCCGGGGGTAAGACTTGGATTGCCATTGCCACCAGACTCTTCTTCCGGATGCCTTGAGGCACTTGATCGGTCTGTCAAAGATAATTGCTGTAGATGTGCATAATGTGCATAATTCTCAAACTTGGGAGAAGATGGACTGGGGCTATTTGGACGTTCAAATTGTGTCAGAGTACTTCCATAAGCACCACCTCTTTGAAAGTCCCTGCTCGGCTTTGTTGAAGTGGTCCTTGGAGGAATCGTGGCATCGCGGCTGGTTGGGTGTGAGACTCGATTTTCGGAGAACCGTGAAAAGGATCGAGGGTGACCTTGGGTTGGATTCGGCGTTGGCGAGCTGCTGCTTTGCGATTGCTGAGCCAAGACGCGAGGCGTATTATCTGGATCTACGGATTTCGTGTCAACGGAGCTCCTTTTCTCAAGATGTCGGAATCATCGAAGAGAGTCAAGCGACTGAAGTAAGTGTTTCCATAACACTCTACACGAAGGGGATATGTGTTCGGGGTTCGACGACTTACCCTCTATATCAAAGTATGTTTCGTCATCAGTCATGTATCCATCATCTCCATCATCACCTCCTGCCTCCTCATTCAAAGTCCGAGCGTCTGAAAGAGAATCCCAGTTGCTGCTTCTTGAAGCATCCAAGAATTGAGACCCTGGGATGTTCTCCCACCCGTCATCATCCACGCTGCCTGCTGTGCTTGTTGTAAATTGCGGCCGAGGTGGCGGGGAATCCATTGCATTGAACCGTCTTTCGCGGGCCGAAGGCGGAGCATTGTGGGTGGGCTCAGAGACGCCGTAAATTCCTAGCTCGGAAGGGGAAACGGCATTTCGTCGTCTTGCGGAACGGTCATCATCTGAGATATGACCGCTAGTACCCTCTGAATCAATGTATTCATAGCTGTCTGATATGCTTGCTGTCGATGAGCGCCGAGATAGATCACTTCCGTCGGTCTCGTCGTCGCTTGCCATGTTGTTGTGCTCGCTGGTTGCGAGGAGGCGACGACTTGGGAGATTCAGGTTGGGTCAACCTCCTCATTTTATATTTCAGCTTTCTTTCAGCGCTATATTTGCACATCCCTTTGCAAGATTCCTAGCTTCTCTGGCATGATTCATTGAAGAATTCTCTTATAAAGGGGTTTTTTCTTGTACTTTCCTTCTCATGCCGTCCTAGCGGGCAGCAGCATCACAATATGTCTCAACCCATCAAGAAGAGCAAAGAACCGCAGCAATTCCATGGGTAACCATGCTCCTCTAGGATTTCACAGGACCTTGAGGTCCTCTTTCAATTCAAAAGATTTATCATTTCTAGACTCTTCTATTCCTCCTTGACACTTCTATTCCTCCTTGACACTTCTGGAAGAAGCTTGCGGAGCCTTCTTCCTTTTGACCCCACGCAGTGTAACGCTAATCGGTGGTGTCATGTCATTTTCGCGAATGGGTGCTTCTCGCTGATCAAAGAACCACTTTGACATACAATTTTCCTGGTGTCGCTTGACAGCAAGATGCTTATTGATAGGTGAAGTGTTTACTAGATGAAAGCAAAGAGGAGCTGAGGGTTGGACAGGTGCACATTGATTCGGATGGAAGTCTCGCTTGTCCAAACGGAATCAAATTTCCTCTCTGTGTGAAACTATCAAAGTCAAGCATCGCTCCTTCCAATCTATCGAGTCCTATCCAGAGCCCCTGCATCTCAACATCGCAAAAAATTCCGGCCAGTTTATCAATTAACACCTCTGCAATCTCGATATTACCTCTTGGAGCCTCTAACAGAACCAGCTAAATGTTCCCACCAACTCTTCTTTGCCTGCTCTGCCTGGTAGCGATCACACTCCGTCTCCTGGTGTACCTCATCATTTTGTTCACCAATCTGTCGATTCGTCACACTCTCCCTTGTTTCGCTCTGTCCCACAGCACTCGCGCCCTCGCCGCCAGTTTCGTCCCTCTCCTCACCGCCCCCATTTCCACTCCCACTTCCTCTCTGCTCATTCCCATCTCCGCCCTCTCCGTCTCCGTTTCCGTCTCCCTCCCTATTCCCAACAAAAGTTGCTTGAGTACTCCTACCCCCATCCTCATCACCCCTATCGCTATCACTCCTGGCAGCTCTCTTTCCTTTCCCGATATTCTTCTTCCTACGCCACTCCTTAACCCATCCAATCTTCTCAACCCAATCACAGCATGAACATATCCTCGACCCGAATCTGCATTCCTTGATACATTCCCCCAAGACGACACCAAAAGCCCGACCCAACTTCCGCTCCAACTTCGCTCCCCAAACACTACAACATCCGAGCTCCTTAACAGCAGCTGGCTCAGCAGGAACCGCCGGATTATGCAGCATCTCCCAGCATTGTTGACAACCGGCGAAAGACGCGGGTTTCGGTAGTATTCTGTATGTTCGTCTCTCTGTCTGTGTCTCCTCGTTTGAATTCGATGGCACAGTTTCACTTCCTCCTGCGATTGAAGGATGATTGTGAGGATTGGAGTGAAACTGTTGGGTTGAGATCCTGAGAGTTATGCGGAGGGTGGTGTGGCATTGGGGACATGCAATTGCGGAACTGGTTGGGGTGGAAATGAGAGGTTTTGGACGAGAGGTGGGTCGAGAAGGTGGTGTTGTTGAGGTCTGAGAATTCGGAGGAACTGGAGGGGGAGCTATCGGTGCTTTTGACTGACTTGCTGCATTCGGCGATTCCGCTGCGTTTGGCGGCTCTGCTGCATCGGACGGATCTGTTGCATTTGACGGTGCCTCAACATTTGGGAGATTGACTGCAGGGTCGCGAGTTCCGGTCACATCTATGGCTGCTGACCGGTTCCGACGATTCTCGTTGACGAGTGAGGAAGAGTCGTCTTCTTGGGCGCTTTGAAGGTGTTCTTCTGTAAGTGACGAGGGAGGAGTTGGCCTGTAGCTCTTTGGTGGGGGAGATTGCGCGGAGATGACTTGTGTTGCTGGACCTTGGGTTGATGTAACTTGAGATGCTTCATCTTGAGTTGAAGAGCCAGGGGCTGATTCGTCTGGGATTTCGCGGATCGACGTAGTTGAAGAGAAGGAGACGCGTTTTCCTTTACTTCGAGCTGAGGTACCCAGAGATGATACACCTTGAGGCGATGAGCCTAGAGAGCTCATGATTGCGGTGTTCGGTTGGGAATGGGCAAGGAAGGAAGCTGGGGAATATATGCTCAAGTAGGCGGTCATTTATTTGTTCTCAATTTTCATCTCGTGGTGATAGGCTTTGAGTTTATTGTGTGTGTTTAACGATGGAGATTGAAAGGAGGGGTCCTTCTTTCCCAAAGTTGTTTACTGCGATAAGTCGCATAAGGTTGAAGGTTGCTTGGCGCTCGTATCCTTTGAATAGACACAGCTGCAATTCCTCATTGTCCTAAATGCATATTGTACAATTCAAGCACTTAGGACGACGTGCTTCATATGCTCTCCATTGTCCACGTCCTGTTTTGTACATTTGACAAGCTTTCAACCTCCATTTCCTGAAAGGTGTTGCTCCTTCACATGAGTTTACCACTTCCTAGGCTTTCAAAACATCATTATTCATCCTCTTGCCACGGCTTGTCACATTTACCTTCTGATCTCTCAGCAACTAGCCTCCCAAATACTCCCCCCTTTCCCTTTCGCTTTTTCCGCTATCGAAGTTCTTTAGTATCCTTCCTCGCCATTTCCGCCCCCACCCCCCTCCCATCTTCAATATGTTCTACATGTTGAATTCATTATTCATTCTGCCAGGTGTGAAGGCACATTGTGCTTCCCAGAAGTTAGCTAATTGTCCGTCCTCGAATCGGCATTCCCTACTTGCACTTCTGATTCCTCTGCTTCGAGTCCGGTCTCGGGTATGACCTTGTTCCTGGATTGATTTTTATGTTACCCAGATTCACTCTCAGCCTCTTCCGTGTCCTGCTCACCACCCGGGACTGTATCATTCCCAGAAGCAGCTTTCCGTCACAGATCCCACCGTCGTCTTCTCCTGTCTCCTATTACTCCTAGAGTGCTTATTGTGTCACAGTACCTCGTGAAGGCCTTTGTAATTTTGCCATTTCTACCCTCTACGCCTCTCTTCCGACCCCAATATCTTCCTCGGTGTCCTGAGCCTATTCGTAAAGACGCAGAGCGCCGCCCATTTCCACTCTCATCTCTCCATCCTTCACAGCTCCGGTTCCACCATCTCGGATCGTGACCCTCTCGTCTTCACTCTCCACTCAATTCGTGTTTGCTTCCTCCTGTCCTAGCTCCTCTGCTCCAAGAAACCTTTCTTCGACGTGGTATGGCTTTTGCACAATTTCGTGAAGAGGCTTGTCTAGGCTGGAGATGGGCTGCAAAAGGCGTGTATATTGTGCACGAGGAAGAGAGCTCGCGGATGGGTAGTTGTTTGCGCTCGTGATGCTGTCACCATCGTCAGAATGGGTTTGTTGATCATCAGGAGGTGGCCTCCCTAAAGAGCAGAACCCCTATCTTTTACGCCGAAGTTATACCGCGAGGCGATCCTTCCCCTCGGTCCTTTTGGAATCCTCTCTAGTTTGTTGCTCTGCTCGTGACCCCTGCGGCCGCATTGTCCGCCCCCTGAGCCCTCTTGTGTAGATGCTTATCCAGTTGCTGTAGGTTTGAAGCCTGTTTGAGGGAGCTGCGCTGACTGTTTGCGTTTGGCTTCGTGGTCTCCAGTATGGCTTAATCCCAATTAAACATATGTAATCAAACCCGAAAAGGTAGGGCAGGATGCCTATATATATTCACATTGCATTATTGCGCGGAAAATCTCAAGGCGGCCTTTTCTTCTTCATTTTTCTCTGTGGAAGGGACGTATTCTCCATCAATCAAGGACATCTATCAACAGCCCTGCTTCCCTCTCTACCACTCCCTCCCCTTCCATTTTCGCCATAATGTTGATCACCAGGTCTGAGAGTACTAGACATCTCGATCCCCGTCTCACCCATTTTTGTTTCTGCTTAGGGCACCGGAGCCTCTTGAATTGAATCATTGCTAGGTGGTGATAAGTTGCTTGTTCTCCTGAGGGTCCAGGGATGCAGAATAATTGCTTGGGTTGAAGGGACAGGCTCTGAAGGCTGTGAGAGGACGACATTGGGATCAGAGTCCAGGTCTTGATGGCGAAGTGGGTGCCGTTGATTATCAGGAGGCGATGCATCTGCTACAGTGGTCTACCCCTGACAGAAGTATACCCTTGTACATTGGAAGCGTCTCACTGTGGTAATTCGACTGCAGTTGCTACATATATACTGTATCGGTACTATATAAAAAGATCCTTATTCATCTCAACGCCGCACGTAGATACTGAAGTCGACCGGCCCCAACGTCTGTCTCTGATAGTCTTGCATTTGAAAACGTTAAATTTGCTAAGTCTTTCTTCCGGTCCTGGATCTTGACAACGTTCTATAAAACAAGTCAGCAACAGCCCTAGGACAAGCATCAACGAAAACAGAACCTCTTCGAATGAATTCAGCATTCTATATCGTATTGTCGTTACATTCCTCTTCTGGCCGAGGCGATACACGCGACATAATGCCTGCTCTTCCATTTGTGGATTCCATTGTGGCTCCATCAAGTAGGCACGGGATGCGGCTGTGAGATCCAACCTAGTGAGTGTTAATGTCAAAAATACTTGACATTTCAAGCTGTAGACTCACCCAGCTCCACCACAAGTAATAGAAACCAGGATGATGCGGGTGTCATCTGTTGTTTGAAATCTTCGAATGGCATCTGCTCTTTTATCAGGGGACAATTGTCCATCAATCCTTGTAAAGCGAATCGAGGCCCTATTTAGCACATTTTCAATGAGATCCAGCGTAAAGGTCCAGTAAGAAAAGATGGCACTGGAGCAAGCCATTATTAGAAAAGCTATTGAAAACGCCACCTGAGGGGAGTTAACATACCTTTTCTCCGTTTTAAATTCCTTCAGGTTTTGAAGAAGAGCTTTCAGTTTTGTTGGCGTAGAACCTGGACTCATAGTGATTCCAGGATTTAAGATTTGAGGGTGGGAAGATTCAACCAAGGAGACTCCAAAGGTTGGGCATTTCGGATGGTGTGCGCACGGTGATTTCCCGGAAAGTGCTGATGCCTTCGAAGCGCAAGAGCAACAGAGAACAAACAGACATTGGGATAGATGAGCATGGATAGGCTGCTGAATCCCATTGTCCAAGCATTCGACATCACCTTCTGGTGAGCCATCCGAGGTTGAGTCAGCAAGGTTAGCAGTACAAGCGACACACATAGCTGCACCAGCATCGATCATACTGTTGAACGCTTTCTGAGCGGTAATATTGTCCCAAGTATTGGGGACATCACCGTCAGTATTCATGTCATCAAAGCTCTCTTGTTTTCCAGCAACCACACCATGGTTGCAGATGAGCCTTAGCTTGTTTAACCATGTCAGTGCGTTTAAATATAATCCTTTTTGAGTGAACTCTTCGGACATCGCATTATCAAGCATGCTAGCAGTGAAAGTCCGAGCGGAATTATACAAGTCTTGCTCAGCAGCGGTGAAGGTCAAACGATGAATCTCATCGGTACGGCTTGGAAGGTTGATAGTGGCCCTTGGCCTACACAAAGCGACCGAGTTGACCAATTTCTTAAGTCGCAGAAGGCCTTGTTGGTCTGATTCTTGCCAGGGTTGGGAAATCTCGATATTGAAGGTTTCCGGATCCGAAAAAGGGAACACTCTGAGGAATTCAATTATACTGGCCAGATCGGTGAGCTTGTTTTGAATGGGTGTTCCAGTAATTGCCCATCGATTAGAAGCGTAGAGAGCGCAGACTGATTTTGCTTTTGAACTACCTCTGTTCCGAATTATATGTGCTGCTGGCGGTTAGCAGCGTCAAAGAAGTGCTTGACTCTCGCTCACCTACCTTCGTCTAGAATCACTCGATGCCATGTAACAGAATAGATTGTCTCTTCTACTGAATTTGACTTATGGAATTTTTTGAGTTGTGCTGCAATTGTTTCGTACGTTGTGAGGACAATGTCGTATTCTGAAAGCACATGAATCGAGGGTTTGACCGGGCCATGGTAAGTATACCATGACATTGCACCAGGCCGCAGATGTCTACTAAAATCAGCAATAGCTATAATGAAAGCAATCGACTAACTTTTGTAACTGGCTGTGCCACATCTCTAACACTGTACAAGTCAGATTTGCCTCAAGCATTCAGAAGGTAGAAAACTTACAAACAAGTGGAGCAATAATTAGAGTTGTTTTAATAGATCGTCGTGAAATTGCTGGAACATTTTTGCTCTTTATCTCGGGCTCTTTTTGGTTGAGAGCAATTAGTGCTATCATGGTGAGGGTTTTCCCAAGTCCCATTTCATCAGCCAAAAGTCCTCCTCTGAAATCTGGAGGAGGTGCCAATTGCGTTTCTCCGGTGATATTATTAACATATCTATGATAAAATCAGTAATTCGATGCACTTGAGCGAGGTGTATAGCATACAGTAACCGGCCATTACCGCGCGTCTCCCTGGCCCAGATGTCGCTTCCTGGGGAATCAAATGCCCACCCCAATTCTCTTTGCGACATAAATTTCAGTCCTTGTTTTTGATGTCTTTGTAAAATTAACAAGAGCCTACAAAATTTAAGGGAAGATCCTACCGAAAGAGAGGCGTTTCTATCGCCATTGGGGTCTCGGCTTCTTCGATGTTATCTTCGTTCCTCAAAACTGCAAATAGATCAATCTGAGAGGTGACATTCCCAACGAGACAGGTGATGCTTTCGGGAGTGATAGATGCTGTGGTGATTGGCTCTTCTTCTTGGCTGCAAAGCATATGTGGATTCATATATTTCACGTCACGATCGCAATGAAACGGGTCTTGAAGGTACATCTGGCACTCCTGAAAGAACTCGCCAACATCTTCAAAATCTTCGATGACTCCATAGAATATGACACAGAGAAAGATCCGAGCTGGGTGTTTCTTTCCATAATCGTCAGCCTTTCCCTGCGTTTTCTTGTCTTGAATCTCTACAGTACAGTACGATTGGGTTGATGCGAGATTCATGTCTTTCAGGGCATGGAAGATCTTGGAATATTTGGGCTGTATTGTGCCAAACCTCTGGCATGTATCCAGTCGAAGCAGTTGATTTGATTGGTCTAGCCGAACGTGAATTATCGGATTTTGTGGATACTGAGTTTCCCCTAATCGGACAGGGATATTTGATACCTATATTGAAGTCAGAACCTTTTTGACCGAACATGTTAGAATTGCCAACCATTCCAAAACAGATTTCTTCTCCCGGTTGAATTCGTCGTAACTTTAAGACGGACAATCCGGTCATAGTTGGTCCTGGATGTCGCTCCGTCTCCTGAGCTGGTGGAGGGGGATCCATCGCTTCATCGTCGTTGGATACAACGTTCCTGAGGCTTGGGCAAGGTGGTTCATCTATTTTGAATGGATCTCCTAACACTTGGTGTGCCGAGCCAAGCAATGGGACATTCTCAACGACTTTGAATGACGATTCATCTCCAACGATCCGTTGTCGTTTGAGAGGCCTAGGCTGTTGAGTATCTGCCATGGAGTCGACTTCACCTTTGATAGAATTCATCCTGGTGATGCATAGAGTATTTCGAGAAGGAAAATAAGATAGAAATGTGTTGCTGTCCGCATAGAACCTCGAGAAGAAGAACGGGCAGGAGAGCTTTCAGAGGTTGAATTATTTCAGAAACAACCTCGTGCGGTGCCTGGCTGCAGATCTCGATGCAAACCACGTGCAACCAAGCGAGCGAATACAAGCTGACTTAGTGGCCATGCATCGGTCTCAGCCACCACAAATGTTGTGCCCACCCGGCTGTGCAGTATAAGCCTCACAAGTCACATCACCAGCACCACGCTTGTGTTTCCACATAGAACCAGCCTCAGGAATTCATCAATCCAACCCGACAATCTTCACTTAAATTTCCAAATATCAGAGCTATCCATCCCAGGTATTAACAATCTGAGGGCCATAACTTGGTAGGATTGATCCAAATATCTCTGCGAGACAATACCAACCACCAACGAAAGCGTTCCGGAGATTGGGGAACGCAGGGAGCCCATCGCAATGGCGGCCTCAGACACATTAGCATCTATCGACATGGCTTTCATGAAGTTGAAACAATCTGTCAATCCAATTGACGCTGTCACTTTCCAATCCACTACGCTCGAAGATGTTTGGAAGGCAGCACTTGCTATACAACAACGCCAGCGCGAAAGTAAATCTATGAATAACATGCGACGGATTGAGCCTTTCTTGAAAACCCTTGAAAGGTACTCCAAGTCGATAGAAACTCTTTGTAATGGGACACCGTATTTACCATGGATATGGGTATGTCTCAGAATGAGCTCTCGGAATAATCACCCAAGATACCTAATAACAATTCTTGAAACTCAGGCTCCCATCAAATTACTGTTGCAGGTTGGCACTTCTTATTAGCTTTGATCGAGGGCGCACCGACTAAATATTGACAGCTAGCCAGTGCTCATGCAAACATCTTCGAAAAACTACTTAACGCATACGCTCAAATCGCTGAATCGATGCCGCGTTTTGATCGCCTCCAGAAGACCTTTCAGGACCATCCCGATTTTCAAAGAGTCTTAGTCATGGTCTACTCTGATATACTCGAATTCCACACTCATGCCTACCAACTTTTCAGACGACGAGGTTTGAATCATGCGCATGGTTGAGGAGAGCTAGTAGTACTGCTAACTTGAAATTAGTGTGGCATGTTGTGTTTGACTCGTTATGGAAAGATCTCGACTCGCGATTCTCAGGAATCCTAGAAAGCCTTTCCCGTCACAGAGATCTGCTAGATAGAGAGGCTTCGTCCATTAATATAGCAGAGGCACGAAGTGCGCGAGTCCGTGCGGAAGAAGATATTGCTCGACGTGAGAAAGAGAGGCAAAACTATCAACTCCAAGATTCTATAACTTGGCTTGCCATCACCAATGACGAACAACAGGAAATTAGAGAAAAATTGCTTCGAAGACGGCAATCTGGAACCGGTGAATGGCTTCTCCAAAATGCGCAAATAATGTCATGGACTAGTGATAGCAGGAGGCATCCGATCATTTGGCTCAATGGAATTCCTGGGGCTGGTAAGACAACACTTCACCGCTATTCATCACAAGAAGATATGCTAAACTTTCAATAAACAGGAAAAAGCGTCTTGTGTGTACACTTGATCGAAGCCCTCAAAGTGGACCAGAATTATTCATTGATCTACTACTTCTGTGATAGCACCACTAATAGCAAAGACATCTGCGCTCAGATCTTGAAGAGTCTAATTCTTCAGCTCCTACAGGCCAATATCGAATTAGCATCTCACGTCGCTGATAAATACGCATCCTCACGACCTACAGCGACTCTTGCCCAGGTACGAAAGGTTCTGCCAGAACTCATCGAAACTATGCCAACAACGCGGATTATTATCGACGGTCTGGATGAGTGTGGAATAGCAGACCAGAAGTCAATTCTCAATGAACTCTTGCTTCTCATGAAACTCTCTGGGGATAGATGCAAGCTCTTGGTCTCAAGCAGGGAAAATGCTTGCATACAGAGGCTCCTCGGAAAGAAGCCAACCATTTTCCTAAGCGAACATGATCAACGAGCCAGTATCGACATCGATATTCGACTATATGTTCATGAAGAACTAATGACACTCCGAGAAAGGTTTGAACCGGCCGTCATCGACGAGGTCGAGCAAATTGTTGTAAATAAAGCGACTGGTAAGTACGGGAGTCTGCTTACAACCTATCTTGATGAATCAGCGGTGGTATCTAGGTATGTTCCTTTATGTGAGACTGGTTCTTGCAGAGCTTGAAGGTCGGTACTCTGTAAAGGATCTTTTTGAGGCTGCACAGAGCCTCCCAGAAGGCCTGGATGAAGCGTGAGCTATTTAAAAATGACTTCTTTGTATGGCTGTGCTGACTATGGAATGCAGATACGGAAGAATTCTACAGCGTATCAACAAATCAAACGATTTCAGCCGCCGGACATCTGTCAGAATTCTGAAGTGGATGGCATGTTCATTTCGCAAGCTCAAACCCTTTGAATTGCAAGATGGATTAGCCTTCTACCCCGGAAATACCGTCCTCGACGATACTACGAAGTTATCCATTCACATTTTAGACCAATGCAAACCGTTGATTGAGCAAGGGCCGTCGGGTGACATTGACTTTGTTCATTTTTCGGTAAAGGAGTATGTATCACCCGTTCTGTGGAGGCAATTATTTGCAATACTAACTTGTGGATGAAAGATATATTCTACACCCTAGTAGTGGTCCTTATCTACAAGAATGTCACGGTCACTTTGACATGGCCTTCTCATGTGTTTCGTATTTATCGTCTAGTATTTGCCTCATATCGCCTTCAATGACGGATTTTGAGGCCGAAAATCGCATCATCAAAGGATTCCATGGATTACACAGGTACGCTCACGAATTTTGGATTGATCACCTTCTTCGATTCAGTCTTTCGAAACTGTGTGACTCGCCCGCAGAGACAAAAGCACTTGTTCAGCAAGTGGACTGTCTTAGCCAATCACAGAGTCTGCCACACCTTTATGACACCCCAATGGCCAATAGTATTGAGGTTTACTCGGGATCCCATGAACACTTATCATCCTGGTACCAGTTTCCAAATATCCAGCGGTTTTTGGAGAAAGTCTTAGTATTCCGGAAGCGATTGGAACAAGGGAGGTCCAACACAAATTCACCGGAAGGCAAGTGGAACAAAAACCGCGAATTTCGTTTGAACCTGCTAACATTCTCAAGAATTGGAGCGCCTTGAGCTCGAAGCGGATCCAACAAGCTTAACTCAGCTCTCAAACCGTTATAAGAGCATTTCAGGATACCTTCTTAATAGCTCTGATCTTTTACACCAGCATGATTCTAGCCTCCTTCGAAGCTTCAAAGATATTTACGGGACATTAGGATACCCGTGTCGGTATCAGTGCAAAGGAGGAGTCAATGGCTTTGTGTCGATCGAAGAACGAGATCAACATGAAGCATCTTATCATATTAGGGTCTACAGGTGCGGAGTCATGTCCTGTGATCTTTCCGTTCGTGGTTTCAACACGAAAGCTTCCCTGAAAAGTCACACTAGACTGTACCATGCCAAAGCTACAGACGAACCTGCACCGATTCTTCGAAGGAAAAAGGCAATGCAACTGAAGAAGGCCGCCTTAGAGAAGGAGGATTTTGAAGCCGTCGGTAATGCGTTGGCTGATTTGGATCTTGAACGTCTGCCAGGACACCTAAAGCATGTCGGGTCGGATTGGTTCGCTATCTTCAACCCAGAAGTTCCCCGTGTGCTTGATGTTGACCTTGTTCACGCTCTTGAACACCCAGGTGTCGTCGGCTGTGTTACATTCAGCTATGATGGAAAATATATTGCTACTGGCTGTAAACGGGTCGCACAGATCTTCGATGTTGTCACTGGACAGAAGATTAATATCCTCGAAGATAAATCGGTTAATTACATATTTGATTTTTATATCAGAAGTGTTTGCTTTAGTCCTGATGGAAGATATCTTGCTACTGGTGGAGATGACCAATTGATTAGAGTAAGTAATAATATCGATTTATACGTGCTATTCCTAACGAATACAGGTTTGGGACATCGCTTCTAGAAGCCTTAGAAACACCTTTGAAGGTCACGAGGATGATATTTACTCCTTAGACTTCGCACGCGATGGTCGTACTATTGCTTCAGGGAGTAATGATAAAACCGTTCGTCTCTGGGATATTGAGGCTGGCCAAAATGTTCTTACTCTTAGTATTGAAACTGGTATTACTTCTGTTGTCATTTCCCCAGATGCCAAGCTCGTCGCAGCCGGGTGTCGGGACAAGTGTGTTCGAGTCTGGGATACTTTCACCGGATACCTCCTTGAGCGTCTTGAGGGCCCTGATGGACACAAGGACGATGTATACTCCGTTGCTTTCGCACCGAACAGCAAGGATCTCGTGTCTGGTAGTTTAGATAAGACGATCAAGATGTGGGAGCTCGCTACCCCAAGTCTCCCAAGAGGTGTACACCCCAACAACGCTCCTAAGGGTGGTCGCTGTATTAAGACCTTCGAGGGCCACAAGGTAAATCACCCCCTAACTTCTTGCTTTCACTAACATAAATCAGGACTTCGTTTTCTCCACCACTTTTACGCCCGATGGAAATTGGGTTCTCTCCGGCTCCGCGGACCGTGGAGTTCAGTTCTGGGATTTACAAACGGGCAATGTTCAACTCAAGTTACAAGGCCATAAGGGCAGCGTTAATAGCATTGCGGCGAGCCCAAGCGGAACTTGCTTCGCGACGGGCAGTGGAGATAGGTGGGCGAAGATCTGGAGCTATAAACCTTTTCCGTAATCACGTCTCTATAATTGGACCTGAAAGGGAAAACTTGAAGTTCCGGGAGAAGACCCTTGTGGGCAAATTTGAATGGCGTACTAGGGAGGAATGGACGAGTCTCTTTTGTGCGTTGTATAGTGTTTGTGTCGCTCTTATTGAATTGATTGGGTGGGTGGGTGGGTGAATAGCTCGAAGGGAGGGGAAGGGTGTTACAGGCCATAGCGTTGGTAGACTGGATAACTGCCTTGTGGTATAAAGAAGGAAGAAACTACTGTAGCCAGATAGCTAGAACTAAATACAGGTGTAGGAGGATAGCACGTGACTAATCAGTCGCGTGGTGTACCTTATCCATATGCCAAGGCAGTCCCGTGATACGGAGTAAATATCTGGAGTAGGCACGAGAAGAAAGTTCTTACTGGCTAGGAGAGGATCGGAGAGATAAGTTGAAAGATGGATGTGGAGATAGGTGAGGAAGAGAAGATGGGGGAAGAGATGGAGAGGAAAATTGCGAGAGGAGACGACCATTTTAGAGCAGGGAGACGGACCATCCTCCTGAATTACGGTGTCCGTATTTGTTTGGACCTTTGGCTGGAAGAGAGGCCTTTTCGGACCCCTCGTTAAAAGTTGATGATTTGTGGTGAGGTTAGTCTTGGCTGCGTCGTGTCGCGTAATAGGGGTGAGCAGACCAGTGTAGACCTGAGCCGAGCCTGAGCAAAGGGGCGCTGCTCACGTGAGACGCAGGATTGGGAAGAGCAAACATTCCGGTGGGGGAACAGAACAACCAAAGGCACTAAATTTCAATGTCCTCATCGAGCATGGGACATTTGATTCTGATTGAAGCCAGAGAACATTGAACATTTGAAACGGCTTAATCTCCAATTGAATCCTTCCAGATTGAAATTATCCGAAGCTACGTTGGACGCAGAGTAGTGACAGCAGCTCTTAGCTTTATTCTACCTAGCGGTTTGGGTCTTTCTGTCGGGTCAAGGGGTATGCTACCCACTCCTTCGCTATGGTGCTAGAGCCATCTCAATCCCGTTCCCTCGAGGTGTGCAACATTCTAAGAACATCCATACAAGTCTTCAACACCCATACCTCTTAAATCCACCTTCCCAAAGACACACCACTGACACCAGTCCAAAAGCCAATCACTCTCCCAGCATCGCTCTCCTTCTCTCCTTTCTCTCCCTTCTTCTCTCCCTCCTCTTCTCGTTCCAACTCTCGAATCTTACGTCGAGAGCGATATATGCATGCATGGGGTTCTCATTGAATTTCTCCCAGCCATTCTTGATCCCCTTCGTGAGCTTCGTCCAAGCTCGTTGCAGCCAGTTCTTCTTCTTTCCTCCTTGTGTGTTTTCAGGTTGCTGCTCTCCACGATGTTCTTCGTCATGTTGGTAGCTTGGTTGTTCGATAGCTGGCTGCGCTTCTGGTCTTGTATCGGAATCTGTGGCTGAGGAGGGCTGCATGGCTTGGGAGTTGGAGGGAGGTTGGGTAGAAGGACTTGCTCCATTCGCGAGATGCGGATCGATACGTGTTGGTGGACTGGCAAGGAGGTTTGGAGAGGTTGAAGTTGGTGTGTTCTGTGTATTGGAGGAGCTGGATTGGTATGGAGAGGCTGAGGAGTAGGGGCTCTATGTTTGGCGGCGGCTTTGGTTTGAGTTTGGATCCATGATGAGATTTTGTTGGTTGTCCTATCATGGAATTCAATGTGCTGTTCAAGGTGGATTGAAGATGGGAAGGTGGAGATATATCAGGTATCTTGGTTAAATCTGGAGACTGAAAGACAGCACTCCATTGTCCTAGTCTGCCTAAACTCCCGCAGGGAAAGTTCTCCAATATGCCAGAAATTAAAGACTTCTTCCCCATGCCTTTTCTAACTTCTTCTGGACTCCCACTCTTCCCCACAATATCCAGCCCTTTCATCTTTTTTTTATGCTCTCCCCCCCAACCTTCCCATAACAAGTTCTTTCGCAGCCTTCTTGAACTTCTTCTAGCTCCTCCTGAACAAATTCTCTCTCCTCCCTCTCTCGTCTCCTGCATTCCCTTGCCGTGCACTGCCATCACTCTAATTCTTGCCTGAGATGAAAATAAAGTCTTCCAACAGATCTTGAGCCTGAACTTGTGGGCCTAATTTAGGTGCAGCAGAAGGAGTCTCCTTTGTCGACATTCCAACCATATCCGCTTTATGTCCCGGTGTAGTGGAATATCTGTTTGGCCCCCAAACCGAGGGTATTGAGGAGGCGTGGGTGTGGTTGTGGATTGCTTAGGAGCCGAGATGTTGTTAGGCTCGGGTTTGGATTTGTGGAGGTAGGGGGGAGAAGGACTGGATGCAGAGCTGTAAGGGTTGTTGCTTGCAAAGTTGGGGTTTAGATCTGCTGGGGCAGTGAAGGACGCAGGATTTCTTTGGCCGTGAGAGAAGGTGCGTTTGGGAGGTTGGTGAACGTAGAGTGGGCGAACCTAGTGCGGTTTCCGTCTCATGGTGGTTGGTTAGGCCCAACTGGGAAGGGGGATTGGCGGCGGCAATTGGGGCTTGTTTGTGCTATCATGGTGAGGCTAGCTCATGTTTGGCTAAGATTGAAGGGAGAAGCGGGGATTATATCAAGTTTCAGAGAACGGAAGCAGCACAGAGACGTCAGGCGAAACCAGGCGAATTCATTATCCTGAATGTACCAGGTCCATTTGGTATAACGAAGTCTATGCTCGCAGAAATATCCAAACACCATAATAGAGTCTTGTCCCTATCCCATGTCCGTTATGCCAGAAACCAAGAACACCCAGCGCGCAAAGCAACTATCCAAGGAAGGTCTACAATCCCTAATAACCCCTTTCATTGTCTATTTCCATCACCGCCATCTCCACCCTCACCTCGCTCAGCAACCTCAATCATGTCATCTAGAAGATCTTCAGCAGGGTCGCCCTCCTCCTCTCCACCATCCCCATTTTCCTCTTCCGCAACCCTTTCAAGGTCTTGCGCCTGACCTTGACCATCAGCTGCAGGTGTACCTTCCCTAGTCGTTCCCTGGCTCGACGGACTCGGAGCCGTGCTTCGCCGGAAGGGCAGTGGCTGGCTGTCCTCGCTGATAGTGGTCGGAGCCGGAGAACTTTCTCTTGAGGTCGTCGCAGTGGATGGCCCCATGCTGTTTCCGTTGCCGCTACCATTTATTTGATTTGGCCACGCGTGACTGTCGCTCGATGCTTGACTGCCAGCTCTAGTTCTGTCGTCTCTTGCGTTGCCATTTCCATTGTTCGTGGAGGGTGTGGTGGAACGCGAACTGGTGGAACCTTCATTTGTGGCATCTTGAGGAATTGGAAAGGGTAGGGGAGCAGACTCGGGTTGGCTGTCTCGTCCAGAGGGCTCGGAAGCTGTCCTGCTTGAAGAGGAGAGGGAGGGAGTCGATTCGTTTGAGGTTTGATGCCATTCTCCGTTGGTATTCTGGGTTGGCGTGGAGGATCCGCCTTGGTTCCATTGTCCGTTAGTATTCTGGGACATTGTAAAGTAGCGCGATGATTGTGATGTCAGATTCTGAATTCTTCGTTGTATGAGGTGTTGCTGGGGAATCCGAAGCAAAGCCGATGATGATATGATACGGGGTGAGGAACGGGGTGATATTTTATAGAGGGCAGTCACTTTTCGAAAAGGCTAAGAAATGACAGGAACATGGACAGAATGCCCCAGACAAGTGAAGGACATTCTTTACTACTCTAGATGCTGGATGTCTGCATGTGTTCGAAGGTCTTTGTTTACTTTGCCTTTGCCTGACCCCTTGCGATGCGAAAGCCGAAGCGAGGTCCCGTGATCGGCTCCCTTTCACCCCCCCCCCCTAGTATGGCTTAGATCACTGCAACATGAGAATGTCCAGCCTCTTCGTAGGAGAAATAAGCGGCCGAAATTGGCCCCTGCGCCAACACCAAAACCTCAACTTCCTGCCCTCTTTTTGAGACAACACAAGTCAATTAAAGGTGCAAAAGACGTATATATAGGACTTACGAGATCTGGTGTGACTGCAAGAAGTCGTAGAGAGAAAAGAAGTTAATTTGCTGTCTAGTAAATACTGATTTTCTGCTGTCCGCTGAATTTGTCAAAATCGTCCATTTTTTTCTCCTCCCGCTAGCCCCCTTCCGACCACCCAAGGACAGCTCATGAACTCTCCTTAACAATCTTCTCCAAAGCCTTGACGTAATCCTCTACTTCATTCGCTCCCTGAATCGTGATATCCCTTCTCTTGCCTTCAAACACCACAAACGGGACGGAATCGACCCCGTTACTGGCCTGCTCTTGTATCTTCATTTTTGTGTCACGGAGCCCCTCGTCTTTGTCCGAGATTACTTTCTTAGCTTCTGCTTCGGGGATGCCTGCTTCTGTTTCCTTGTTAAATTTCTGCCTCCTTTGACCAACCAGTATTTTCAAACAGTGCGAGAAGGGAAAGGAGAGGGGGAAGGTAGAAGGAGTGGGGGCGTACCAACACAAGCAGCCAGAAGCGTCTCCTCGGAAGAAGGGTGCTTTTCTTCTTCGAAGTATTGGCGGTACAGAGAGTTGATCAACTTATCGGCCACTTCCGCTCCCACCTCTTCCTGAAAGAATTGGATCACGCGGTGTGCTTGCAGCGTGTTGGCGACGGTACCGCCGAATTTGTAGGAGATGCCGGCCGAGGCGCCGTAGGCTGTCATGAGGGTTGTGTACATTTGCATTTTCTCTTCAGAGTCGCCATATCTAGCGAGCGTCGAGCATTAGCGGGGCTTTTGAGCAGGAGCAATGATTTGATGGATCGGATATTGGGCGGAGAGGGGCGCACTTGGATTTCTTGTACCACTCGTATTTTGGCTCGCCTTCTTGGGTGGCTTCCGGATAGAGCTGGTAGGGGTAGTAGACCATCTTAAAGTTTACTTTGGAGGAGGCGTCTGTGGCGCGGACTCTGCGGAGAGCTGGAGATGTCAGTCGAAAGCCAGGAAGAGATGCATATCATGTGATAATGCATTGGAGTTTGTGTTCAGTTCGGCGGAGAGCTGAATCTTGCCTCCCTTGAGAACCTAAGCTCGAGACGATGTAAAGTCACGTGATTGATGCCTGATATGTCACATGACACTGGTCATCCCAACTCCCAACTCTCGCCCAATCAAGTGCGCACAACAAACAGAACTGAGACATACCTTCATCAAGTCTATGCAACGTTCCAGTACCAAGTCAGCAATCCATGCATTTATTCCCACGCACTATGCTTATCAATACTTGCCTTTTCTTCGCTAGATATGTCCTTAATTATTGCCGTCAGCGCATGATTCGACGGCACACCGCTTCGGCGCCTGCAGCAAAAGCAGAATGCGGGATGTTGGGTTGCTGGGTTGCTTACCAGGGACAAATGGTGTCGAGCGTGAAGGCAATAGTGCTCTCGTACATCGTGATAATGTGGCAGGTGAGCTGGGGAATACGAGGTGGTCTGTGGTGCCGAGGATATCCAGATTCTCTTTCGGCCGCAGTTTCGTCGGATGGTGATCAGAATCTTTCTCTGTGAAAATGTCTGAGATGACTATGCAGAGTGAAGCGGGGTAAGTGAATTACAATATACAATAAATTCTGATTGCTTGAAAGATGATGTATTTGGAGGATCAGTGAAGCATCAAGATTTCCTGATGGGGAGAGTGAAGAGAAGAGAAGCTCACGCCACTGTTTCTCGGCCGCTTTACCCCGCAGCGATGTGGCGGCGATCTCGCGGGTGATTGGTCCAGCCCCAACCTTACCAGCCACAGCAATGCAGTTCCGCCCTCGATGCGGGACAACGCACACACCACCTCACCTCACCTCACCTCACCTCACCTCACCTCACCTCACCTCACCTCACCTCACCACTCACTAGCTGCTTCTTCTGTTCTTCCTGGACAAGGAGCAGCGAATGCGGAACCAAAGGTCATGCGTTGCGTTTCGTCTGATTCTCATGTCACCATGAACAAGATCTCCGAGGCTGGGCCAAAAGTAGGTACCCGGAGCGGCTGGCACGTCTTTCCTCCAAGTTTGGTTGAGAAGTACGGAGGGTCGGGAGAAGTGGTAATAGAGTGACGAACTTTAAAGAAACCTAAAGTACCTTCTACCAGCCTTGCTCGCAAGTTGAAGAGAGGAGACTGCAAGCGATACCTCGTATGATTCACGCGGTTGTACAGTATACTTTTTTCAATTTATTTTTCCCTTCTTCGTGCTTGTTTCCACGACCCATCCGGGTTTCCCCGCCCAGCCACATTGTCGCTGCCCCTTGCATTCTTTTTGTCTCGCCTCGCCTCGCCTCGTTTGCACTTTCCTCGTTGATCGCCCCTGCCAGCCCCTCGTTGTCACGCGCATCCATTCCAATCGCATCGCTTGCCTGAGCATCAGCCAGCCTTCGTCCAGTCGACATAAAAGTCCTCTGTCCCTCCCTGCCTGCCTGCCTGCCTTCACCCCCATTCGTTCCTGCCATTCACTTTCGCTCTTGCATCAAACATCACACAAAACCAACCTTTCGAAAGTACAAGTACATTCGCTTTCCACCGTCGTTTACCACAACATCAACACCATCGTTCAGACAACAGAACACTCGCTCACCGGCCAACCAAACCAAAACCGCGCTCTTGACCATACCAAAGTCAATCAACATGCTCGTCCAAGCACTCCTCTTCGCAGCTTCTGCTGCACTGGCATCTGCCCAGATCACCTCGTCGGTCCCTCTCCTCCCCTCGATCTGAGCTTAGCTGACATCCCCCAGCAACGGCAGCCAAATCGTCTGTCCGGCCAACATGCCCAACGGTACCTTCTGCGCCGGCGAGTCGCTGGGCACAAACATTATCATCCGCTGCGTCAACGGCGTTGCGGAACCAGGCAACTGCAACGATAACCTTGACGGCGAGCCACCGATTGGGAACTTCCCGACGACTTGCTGGCAAACATCGAACTCTTCTGGTGATGCGGCTTGTGCCAAGAAGTATGTCCCTCCCCTCTCCCCCACCATCCCTTGTAAAGACCCGTTCTAACGACCTCCCAGCTGCGTTGTCTACTGCAGCTCCGGCGGCTGCGCAAAAGACTTCACCCTCCCCGACTGCACACCCTTCTACACCGCCTCCTCCTCGTCGTCAACAGCATCCTCCACCTCCTCTTACCCAACATACCCAACATCCCCAACCTCCCCAACCTCGTCCTCCGCCTCCTCTTACCCAACATACCCAACCTCATCCACCACAACATCGACGGGAACTACAACCATCACCACAGGCTCCACAACCGAGACCAAGACTTTCACTACTACGTACTGCCCAACCGGCACTGGTACGCCGCCACCACCTCCTACCAACGGAACTACGACCAGCAGCTCAAGCCCGGGTGGTGGTGGAAGCCCCACGAAGACACCGAGTGGACCAAGTAGTACTAGCAGCGGGTTCACAGGCGGCGCGGCAGGATTGACTCCCATGGGCGCGCTTGCTGGTGCGGGGTTGTTGGCTGCTTACTTCCTTTGATTTACATCTTGATACTTGATCTCCGTACCTTGCGCGGCGCGATGATATCAATTTGCTTTGATTGAGAGAGGCGTAAATTTGGCGTTTTGCACTGCATTGTGTATGGAAATTGGGGAAGAATGATGATGATTTCACGACACTCCTTACATTTTGTAGCCACACTGGCACACTTCGCTTCGATAATTACGGTCTACTGCTGCTGTCTCGTCTTCATGAGAGAAGGGGGCTGGGGTGGCAGGGGCTTTTGTTGTATGAGTATGATGATACGTTTGAGTGGGAAAATGAAGATGGCATGGGTCATTATCATTGCGATATGGCTCAGTGCGAGGATGAGTACATATATGAAATGCGCGGAATTCAGAGAGAACGAGATAATAATAAAAGCAAAGATTTAAAGAATGATACCTGGGCTTCCTTGAATGTGATGCAATTTAGATCAAGTGATAGGAAGGTTCGCAAGCGCGAAAAGCAGCTGTACTTGCCGGGGAGGCGGGGTATATATATATACGAACTTGAAGTGGGGATTGCCGATTCTTCTCTCCGCGTCGTTTGTAGAGGAGAAGGAGACAACATAGAGGCAGGAGATGATGGAGAAGTTGAGAAGCTGGAGTTTCGGAAACCTATCTGTATTTAATTCCTTCTTCTTCTTCGTTGCATGATTTTCGAGGTTTGGAAAGTCGAAAGGGAGGGAGGTGTGGAGTCGGGTTGATTGTTGTTGTCAAGGCTTGCATTGCTGTCAATGCAGCTTCCCTCTGAAATCAATCAAGGTCGAGTAGGGTTTCCTGCCCCCTACACTTCTACACATAATTCACAGATCGCTCAGGGCTCTGGTCTCTCAACCCAGGGTATCTATTTCAAGGAGTATTATTCCTCCATACGTCCTCTGAACCAGTTCGAGTAGGCCTTTGAAATTCTTGAACTCGCCGCTTTCCAAGCTTTGTCACTTTTTATAGATGCACTTTTGTGCATGTTGATATGTCCTTGTTGAGTTTTCCGGAGAGGAGGGAAGGTGAATGAGGCGAGCGTTTGCTGTTCTGATGTCTTCTGCATTTTCCAGCTGCCAGTTCTGACATCAAAAGGTAGAGGTTCTATTTGAAAACATGAAGAGCTAGCCTTGATTGGAGAGAGGTATAAAACCAGCGCTGAAGCGTTCTGGATCGTTGTTTGCAACGTCCACTGCAATGTCTTTGTAATCTTACATTTGAGAAGAGAGATACCAACTGCATGTCCATGGACCAAGTTTGTGCCCAAGACGAAGTGGAGATGACCCAGTTTTGCGGTTTGAACGTATTCTTCAATCCTTATTATATTGGACCTCCATCTGCATGGCCTAGTTGCTGGTATTGTCAAATCTCGAATGGTTCTCATTGCTGCGCTTCTCCCGCCTCCCTCAGCTTCTTATCGAAGTGCCCAAGACTTTGAAACCCCTCAATTCAGCCCATATAGTGCCAACGCTCGTCAAATCTCCCTGTGGTGGGTTGAGGAGGATCTTGCTTATCTTGTTGCCCTGGAGCAGTGCTGCTTGCATTAGCTACCAAAGCTCTGAATACAAGCAGAGCTAGTTTATATATATCAAATTCATGAAGGCGGATGGGAGGGACCAGCAAAGCTTTCTATGACAATCCATGGCCTGGGGTTTGTGCAAGGTAACTTCGCAAGCACGAAAAATATCTCCAGCATTCCAGTGGCTTGCTCACGGAGGTATACAAGTAGACTCGAAAGTTTTCCACATCGTCATGCGCACACTCGCAGTGTGTCAAAAAAATAATTAAGGTAATTAATTATATTTAATTAAATTAATTTTCTAATTAATTATAATTTGATTATTGACTTCCAAAAAAATAATTAATTATTAGACTAATTATAATTAAATATATTTAATTATTTTTAATTATCACGTGACAGTTATATAAAAGTCATATAAATAATAAGTTCTCTTCTTTTTCCTTAAATAATATACGATTAAAGCGTAGAGAGAGCAAAGGTAAGTTAATTTCCTAAGAAGAGAGAAGGAGAGCAAAGTAATATATATGTGAATTATTTGCTCCGGATGTCACATGACCGCACCACGTGACTAGGGGAGCCGAAACCACTACTATAACACTTATTTACTATTGCAATAAATGCGGGTATATATAGTATATATTGGATATCCAAGGAAGAGAGGTGTGGTGTGGGCGGCCAGAGCTTAAATACAATAACCATAGTCACGTGAAGACAAGTCACGTGGTCAGCCTGCAGTTGCCATACAACAGTTACAAAGATAAGTAAAGAAAATAAAGGCGGCATACTAGCTATTAAGCCTATTATAGTAAGTCAATATCTAAATTAGGCTAGAATAAACTTTATTTTTGCCCGATAACGCTTGTGCTATCTCTATAGTCACGTGTGATACCACGTGACCAAATAATTAATTATATTTAATTAAATTAAGTAAATAATTAATTATAATTTGATTACTACTATTCTGACTTAATTTGATTTGATTACCGGCCAATAATTATAATTAATTAAATTATTTGACACACTGCACACTCGCGAGTGTATAAGGCAGAGACCGGGAAGGCTTCTACCGTTATTCAAAATACGAGATTGGTGAGAAGATATTTAGAGAATCTATCGTGCTTTATTTCTCTATACTTCATGGGGAAATGGGAAGGAGACTTGAAGATTAGTGCATTGGTGTTGTTGTCAAGTCTCTTTTCGCTGTCATTGCTTCTCCTTTGCTCCCAAGTCAAACTTAGAAACAGTATCTCTGGTTCTGAACTGAAGATCTAGTTCTGTTTCTCATATCCTTAAGCTAGCCTCATCAACGTTCTCGAAGAAGGCTTGAAGTACTCCGTTGACAATCTCTCCTTCATGGAATTCCAAGAGTTCGTCGGTGCGCTCTGAGGAAGAGTTTGAGTGGGAAGTTGGGGAGGGTGGTTTATACGTCGAGGCTGGGCTGCTGATGGTAGGAGGTCGTTTGGCTCTCGATGGCATTTCTTAGCCTTGGACTTATACAAGGTATTTTCTCCTTAGTGGAATAGGTCTCCATCTTACCCACAGCGTGGTAGCACGGATGTAAATATATCTTCGAGAGCTTTTGGATCAGGATGTGTATATACAAGACACGGTAATGATCCATCGTCGAGATGAAGCCCTGGAAGGTTTCTGTTATTACAGATTACGAGATTGGTGAAAAAACGTTCAGAGAGTTTGATCGACTTTTTGTTCTCTGGAGGTGTTTAACAATGATCGATAATTATACTTGAAGATAGGTACGTTGGGGTGTTGTTGTCGAGTATCCTCTTGCTGTCACACGCTCTCATCCTACGTCGGATTTAGAAGGTGCGTCTTTTCGTACCTACCCCCCACACGCCCTCGTCTTCTAGTGCATGTCGCCTAAATGCCATATTGAGCACCTCATTTAGAAATACCTCCATCAGTATCGAATGCTTTTGACTAGCCGATGAATTCAGTATCCGGTGTGAATATCTGTCAGTCCACCTCCCTTGGATCAGTGCTGTGTTTATATATCTTGAAGTTGAGATTGACCTGTGGCATGCCTTGCTTCACGATCTCTGCTGCATTTCCTGATACTGTATTCTAAAATTGATAATTCAGTCTGTGATTTACATGTGCAAAAGGAACGTTTCAGGAGCTCAAGAATGGAGAAGGGGGTAAAATCACCACCTACTGTGTCATTCGAGGAGTAGTTGAGGTTATTGAGATGTGCAGCGAAGAGGAACTTCGACTATCAGGACAAGTAGGTTGGAGGCGGGACGGCTAGTGTTTGGGGGGGGATGCTCTTAAAGAACACCAGACACCTTTTACAACCCAGGGGCAGAGTATGGGACGATAACGACCGCTGTCATCGTTCCGTCGGTTATCACTTTATTCTTCGCGCGTGTTTGGGACGATTCCTGGATGACGTTTGGCTAGTAGCTATCAGAGCCTCCGTCTTAGATTCTGGATTCCTGTTAAACCCAGTCGCGCTTCCTCTAAAGATAAAATTTCCAATAGCTACTGCGCGATGAAGACGGTTGCAACCCTAAGAGTTGTCGGAGGAATTTCGGGAGTTCTGCGGCTCCTTGTGCAAGTTGAGGGTTCGTTTAAATATCTCTTGGATAACGTTTCTGGATGGTCGGGAGAGGGGATGGGGATGGTTTTCAGGGGGGTTGAGGGTTGGGGCTCGATGCCGATAGGAAAAATACCTGACCAGTAAAATGCAACGGTGAATAAGACTGGCAGAAGAGCTTTGGGTTTGAGATGTGACTGCTGTATAGATATAAGCACGCGAGTACCACAATTTGCCGTACATGTATTGAAGTCTTCCCCAGCAACCACAAACAGTTGAAGCACCTATAGGCTACAACCAAATGACCTGCTGTTCCGGCAACTTGGCAATACTTTCAGAGCTGTATCCAATCACGAGAAGGCTTTGGAAACAAGGATCCCAGGAAAAGAGAATTTGGGAAGGGGGAAATAATTGGACAAGAACGCCTGCTGTCAATATTTAGACCGCTGCCGTTTACTTCTCGATGATGTTGATGTCAACTTTTCGGAGAGGTACAGATTGTTGCCAATCATAACCATATATCCCATCCAAGTATCCTTCTAATTCCGTCAAGTTTGTCTTTGAAATTTGTCACAGGGACATTATCAGAAGACGTGTAGAGAACGCCTTATCCTCCAACTTCTTTTCGCACTGATTACTTTGAGAAAGAAAACCCACTATCTTGATCTGAATTTCTTCTGTCTTGAAAAGGTCGATGTTAATAGAAATCGTGTGGGCATTGCTGCACATTATCCCGTTGTGTGGTTGTTTTTTCTGTGGGCTCGTTATTTGAGCAGGCGATATTTGATGACAAGAGCGAAACCGACTTTTAGCAAGACAGTTGCGTTGTGCGTTCTCTCGATTGAGAATAAGGCGTAAATATGCACACACAAGCTCCTGTCCCAGCAGAGGAACCTTTGCGCCGAGTCAAAAGGAGGCCACCACTTCAACTCTTGCTCCTCAGAACGAACGAAAATGAAAACACGAGAAATTTATTAAGTAGCTTATGGGTGAGAAGTGAGGGTATAGGGTAAAGGTGGGACGATAACGCCCACTGCCATCGTTGCATCCGTTGTCACTTACCCTTCGCCCATCTTTGGTTACTTTCTTTTCGGACGGTCGGAAGTGGTTTTGGTGTGGATTTCTCGAGCATTGACTTCTTGGGATCTCTCAACCTACAGGAAGAGGTTAATTAGCCCTGAAAAGAGTCCAATCTTGGTACTTAAAGAAGCTGGTGCAGTCTCAGTACCCCAAGGTCCGAAGCTCCAGTAACACGTGTTAATTCCCTGAATATGTGGAGCTACCGTTTGCAAGGCTGCGTTGCAATTGCGAGGTCTGCAATCAAGAACCTAGCAGCCAATCCAGTAGATGTTTTGACTCATATGCTGCTGTTGGCGAATGATAACTGTTCAATTTATAGATTGGCGCATGGCGCCCGCCAATATGCAGCACACTGCGACATTGTCACATCCGCCATCATAGCTAGAATCTGGAACCACGACTTCACGACCGCTAGGAGGCACTCCTCATCTCATATTTTTACTCACCATAACAAAATCATCTCACTAGATCACCAATGTCCACTAGCGAAGATGATGCGCCAAGAAAACCTGATCTGTTCCTTGAGTTTAACCATTTTATATCTGGCGTCGAAGTCAGATTGTTTAATCGCTGGACTCCGTGATAACTATAACATAGGTATTAAGTATGAGTTCTAATACCATCGAAGTTAAGTTAAATAAGTGCTCAGTAAAATCTAAGCCATCCACGATGACGTTGAATTGTGATATGGTTAAATTGTTAGTCACGTGTGACTCCAATCCAAAATCGGCTCCGGCAGGGGTCCTTATAAAGTTTGACAGGAGGAGCGAGAATGGACACTATCACGATATCATAATAGTTTAGAAAGGCCGCTGTGTTCCAAACTAATAAGCATTAGTAATAATTATATTTAGATAATATGGGATCTCTAACCAATTCGCTAAAGGGCACCGAAGATGATCTCCCCTGAGCATAATCTACTTTATCGGCTGCTTCAGATGCTAATTTCAAAGTTAATGTGTAATTTGAGGGTAGTTTTGCGTCAAGTTCTGTTCCTGCCGCTGTCCACAGTACAAGTTTTCTATTTGTGATATGCTCGATACCCAACTTACAAAGATACTGTCGGCAGAGCTGAGCCCTTGCATTCTCTGCTCTACTTTTGTTCTTCCTCTTTCCACCCTACCTTGGCATATTCTAACTTCCGTATCTGTTGACTTCGCATTTCTTTCTATCGTGGTTGTTAACCTGTTTGTAACTGACCTGGGCGAAGGATGTATTACCTCTTCCACTGTGCCTTTCATAATATAGCGGACTACTCTTACATTTCTTGTCTGGCCGAGACGTAAGACCCGAGCAATAGCTTGATTCTCGACCATTGGATTCCATTGTGGCTCGAGCAGGTATACACAATTTGCGACAGTAAGATTCAATCTGCAAAAGGATGCGTCAGTGATATACCTCAAACATATCTGAAGTGATAATTACCCCACGGCGCCAGTTCCCGTGCTCATGAGTAAGATTTTGACTGCTGGATCTTTCTGATAGTTTTCGAGAATCCATTTCCGCTGCGCCAAAGAGTGAGAGCCATCTATTCGGACGAAGGGGATTTTCCGCGATTTGAAGAAAATCTCAATGAGGTCTAGTGATCTAGTCCAGCAGGAGAATATTATACTGTGGGCACCACAAATTAGCTGAGAACAAAGCTTAATCCCATGAAACAAGGGTTACTTACCTCTTTCCCTCCGTTTGGTGATGCTCAATATCAGCAACGACAGCAGAAACCTTGGTTGAGCAACCTTCTTTGTCAAAGTAATGCCAAGCAGAGAGGCTTTTGCTTCCACCACTAGATGACTTTGCTGCAACTTCTTCACCAACAAGATAGCCCCCAAACACAATTTCAGGGCATATTGAGCACTGGAAACAGCCGTCTCTTCCATCCGCCAGCTTTAACGCCACTTTCATCTTGGGGACGCACTTCATGCAAAGCAGATGCCCGCAGACGGTGAAAATTCCATTGCGAGTTTCCTCGATGCCTTGAATACCCGTGATATCTACACTGCAGGCCTCACACTTCGCAATTTTCTGTTTCTTTAGAAGCGCGATTGCTTGTTCGGGATCAAACTCATCAGCTCCTAGCGAAGGTTTCTGGAAAGTGCCATGATTACATAGACGACGTAGCTGCAGTTGAAGCTGGAGGACCCCAAGGTATCCCTTTTCATTCTTGGCTTTTAGGCCATTTTTGTGGATCAGTTTCACTAGCTTGTCTCTTGTGTCGTTGTATTGTTGTTCTTCCTTTGCCGAGAAACGCAATTGCTGAAGTTCGAAAATGGCCTCGGGAAGATGGAGCAGTTGCTTGGTCCGGCGAAGGCAGACAGAATCGAGTAGTTGCCGTAGGTTCTCTACTCCATTTTCTGAGCCTTTGGTTAAGGGTATAATGATATGCTTCCGGAATTTGACTAGATCGTCGAGTGGCGAAGCGCGAATGAAGGAGAGTAGTGCAGCAAGATCCTCCAAGCTATTCTGTACTGGTGTTCCAGTTAAGCACCAATAGAGCTTTGCTCGGAGTTTGTTCATGGCCTTGAACAGTCTTGTTGAAATCCGGCGGATAATATGTGCTAAAGAGAATGAATTTGGATTGAACCTAGATGATAATACGAGAGAGGCTTACCTTCATCCAGAATAACTCTGAACCATTTGATCTGCCATAGAGGGCTATTCTTATCGCCTGATTCATGGGATATAGTGTGATAGGTACTCAACACAATATCAGAGTCAGCAAGTGCTTTAGAATTTCCCTCTCTGCCATGACTATGATAGATGATGATTTTGGAAGAGCCGTCACAATGTCTGTCACCAAGTCAATCCAAAATAGTATTTGGTGGATGGTTAGCGGAACTTACAATTTGATCTCTTGCATCCATTCGTTGAGGAGTACTGTGCTCTGTCAGATCAGCTGCAAATCTTTACCGTATCTTAGACCTACATGGAGAAGGCACAACGACCAGAGTCGCCCTGGATGGGATCAGTGAATGCTGTGTTCCTAAATTCGTATCATGATATGAACTACTCGCAAACTCTTTCGCTTTATCTGCGGTACGAATCATGGCTGAAAGCATTGTGAGAGTTTTCCCAAGCCCCATTTCATCGGCTAGAATACCACCTCCTGTTTCCACGGGCTTCTCCGGTTTATCACAGCCGGTGATCGCGTGCTTGTATCTGCTGAAGTCAAATTATGAAGCGCTTCAAACGTGGTTTGTTAAACTTACGAGATACCATTTTGAACTTGCTTTGATTTCCAAAGGCAATACTCTTCTGGAACAGGGCCGCTTTCTCTTTGCATTATGAAATCCAAAGCCTCCTCTTGATACCTAGTAAACTGGTCAGTTGGGGTTGGCTGGGATAGGGAGACCTAGCCTACGGTTTAAGAATGGTACGAATTCTGATGTCAGCAGCTATTCGTTTCAAATTCTGAGCCCGCGTCATATTCTTGAATGCTGTTGCAATTCTTTCCTTCACGAGTGACTGAGGTGTGGCTATCTGCCACGCGAGCTCATTTTGGAGTCCAATCTCCAGCAAGAATGAAGACATCGAATCAGCCTCACCCTGTGGTTCTGGATGGACAGCACTGAGATCCAATATATGAGGATTGATATAACCAAGATTTGGATCCCGATAATCAGGTTCTTGTAGGAATACCTTCTTGTCGTCCAGAAGCTTCCCCACTTCTTCTAGACATCTTTTTGGACCGTAAATAATCACATCAGTGAGAAGGAACGTTTGCTTGTCGATAGATGCAGTCCCGTTTGCGACCAAATCCCAGTCAGCGGAAGACGAATAAACTTCGAATTTGCAAAACGGAGCTAGTTCGGAGAGTATTTCAGAGTGTCCTTTATTTAATACCGCGATGTTGTTGAAATGAAAAAAGTCTTTATCTGAGGCTATGGGAGGTTGCAATAGAAACAATTTATCTTCCCGCGAAATATTGAAAAGATAAATTTTCCGTTCACTGAGAGATTCGGAAATGATCTGCGCTGACTTAAGTCGTTGTAAAGCATTGCGAGCTTGCTCGAGTACTTTCACACCCACTTTATGGATCTGTTCCTCGTGTTAATGATTGAAATGTAATATTAAATAACAAACAATTGCGATTGTTTCGTGGTAGATAACTGCAAATAGCTATTCTTATATTTTGCGTACTTGGGAAGTCTCAAGATAACATGGATTGGATGGGGGTCACAGATTGCTGGACAACAGTACAATATTACGTCCATTGATAGCTGAAATGAACGAATCTTCTACGGTCTGGTGTCCAAAAAGATGCACAGCGCGCTTGCAAGAAAGAAATTTTTAGGACTCACCACTCCGTAGCAAATGATTTTGTCTCCTTCTAGTTTGTCCTTGGTTGAATCGATGTGAAGCTCCATGTGGCCGTCCAAAATCATACTCTCCGGGTCATATGGGTGCCATGGCTCATCTCCATTGTCGTCAATCAACTCGTTATGTTGTAGACCTCGATAGCCAGAGCATGCCATTATTTGTGCTTGATGGGCGAGAAAGTCTGCCTCCCAGTTTGACTCGGGTAACATCTCGACATCTTCACAGAGAAGTGATTCCCAATCGACATCAGATTGGCTATCTTGTCCCTCGCTATATGGCAATTGGCTGTCCGTCTCTTTCTCGCTCGACTGGGACTGGCTTGGAGGTGTTATATCAATTCCATCTTCCCATCCCTGGAATGGTGACGGCGACCGGAACCGATCTTTCCTTGGATGGTGAAGCTGGTGGCGCTTGGTATTTCCGAATACACCCTCCCTAGACTGGTCATCTGATGTATCGTCACGCTCGCAAGACGCCCGATCGAACGACCGCCGGCTGGCCCTCACGCGTTTTCGATTTGATCTTCGGTTTAATCTGAGCCTTTTAAGTTAGCGGACTCCGAATAAAGGTCGTTGACGCACGAGCTCTTCCCGCTGCCATTGGAGTCACCCCCAGAAATGCCGGAGGTATCACTCTCACCGCCACTGCAATCGGAATCGTTTTGAGACGCTGGGTCGTCAAAGTCCAGAAATTGGAAGGACATTCTCTCAGTCTTCCAATTCGCAAAAGCCCTGAGCATAAAGTCATACCATCTGCTCTATAAAAGCGCGAGAACTTGAAGTGTGGTATTGGCAAGGCTGGCGAGGCTCTTCAAGAGGCTCTGTCGTGGTTTGGGTTGCCGCACACGGCACTGCCACCTGCATGCACTTCGCCGCGTCCACAAACGCCACGACCGAGAGCCTGATCAGCCTTGGGCACTACCATTCAGATTTCATTCCATCTTCCGCAACATCAATCTTTGCATCTGAACTGAAATTCGAGCAATTCAGAGTAATGGTTGCTTCCGAAAATGTCCACTCTTGAAAACCACTTCAAGCAAGTTCTGGCCGAATTCAAAAAGCGCCTCAAGCCTGATGAGCTGGCCAAATTTGCCTTTACGAGCCTCAATGATCTCGAATTGGCGACGAAGGATCTGCAAGAGAAGCAGAAAAAAAACAAGACAAATCAGAATCTCACCAGGATTCAACCTTTCCTCCAAGCAATGATGCAATATAAGGAGGTTATCGAAGTCTTTTTGAACGCTTCTTCAATGCTTTCCTTTATTTGGGGGCCAATGAAATTCATGCTCCTAGTAAGCTTTGACTGACTGCTTTTGTTTCAAACCCGCTTCGGAAGAGAAAACAAAATTGGCAGTGCCTAAGCTGATATTTCGCAGACTGCAAGTAACTGGGCCAAGTCATTCGACATACTGCTGGACGCGTACAAACAGTTGGCGGAAAACTTCCCTCTTCTGATGCAATACCGTTCAATGTTCCAAGATAATGAACATATGAAGAAAATTCTGGTCTGGATCTATGAAGACATCTTGAAATTTCATCTTCGTGCTTTGAGAGTATTCACTCAGCCAGGTGCTGCCCATCATCTCGTCAACCAGTTGAGCGCTAACCAAAGACAGCGTGGCGGCAATTCTTCAATGCCACGTGGAAAGACTTCCAAGAAAGCTCCAAACCAATCTTGGATGATATAATTCGGCACCGAGAATTAATTGAGAGGAAAACGAACCTGGTGGAGATCCAAGAATCACGCAATGCTCGCCTTCAGTCACAGGCATCATTTACTGCTCTTGAAAGGGAACAGAACCTAGCCAAAACCCTTGCGGTAGTCAACTGGCTTTCGGCGGCTGATGCAGCTTTGGATCAAGAAGAGTTCGCCAATAAACGACAATATACTCCCGACAGTGGTCGTTGGATTCTGAAGGAGCCGAAGATTAAGGACTGGTTTGATCTAGCTGATTCATCCGTACCCATCTTCTGGTTAAGTGGTATTCCTGGTGCTGGTACTAGACTCTCTTCTACTGTCCGCTAATTACAAGTTAACGCCCAATAGGCAAAACCATTCTTGCATCGCTCATTATTGAAGAGTGCTTGAAACTGCCCGAATCAAAAAAAGACGAGCTGTCGTTGGCATATTTCTATTGCAGAGACCAGGATAGCCAGAGGAACAAGTTTATAAACGTGGCACAAGCGATGCTATCTCAGCTGCTTCGACAAAACCCGGAAATCCTGGCGTACCTTTATGAAGAATGCTTAAAAAGTGCTAGAGTGACTCTGGCATCTCCGCAGGACTGCGTCAAGCTCCTCAATACTGTTCTACAGGCTGTACCCAAAACCTTCATCGTAATTGATGGAATTGACGAGTGCGAACAAAAAGAAAGAAGAGCTATCCTCAATTTCTTTGTCTCTGCAATCAACGGTTGTGATCCAGGGAAGATCAGGGGCTTATTCGTCAGCCAAGAACTCAGCGACATCAAGACGGCTTTGCATAATCCAGAAACCTTGCGTTTGAATGAGGAGAATAGCAAGGCTGACGTCAAGAATTACGCTACCAGGCGGGCAGCGGACATCCAAGAGAGATTTAAACTAATGTCTGACGAGGCAAGGGACCACATCGTGGAATTAGTTTGTGAAGGACACGATGGCATGTTCCTTTTTGCAAAACTTGTGCTTGAAAATCTCTTTGGCCAGCAAAGCCTGGAAGACGTCTACAAGGAGATGCACCCGGACATATTCCCTCGAGGATATGAACAAGCGTATAATCACTCAAATTATCTTTGGATGCCTGCTAATACGAATAGATACGCACGTATTGTGAGCAGGATATTTGAGAATCCCAATCCGGGAGAACGAAGAACAGCACGGCAGCTACTTAGCTGGATTACATGCACAAGGCGCCCACTGAAATGGCAAGAAATTCAGGGAGCAGCCTCAATCGACGTAGAGCAAGGCTTTGTCAACTTTGCAGGTCGTCAATTTCCCGACCATGCACGGGATATATGTGGGTCATTAGTGGAAGTGCTGCCAGGAAACAGATTCTCTCTGGTCCATAAAACTGCTCGCCAGTGAGAACTCCCCAACCCTTGAACTGCATATTCTCTAATCACAATAAAGGTACCTTATCCACAACAAGTTAATCGACGAGCATAAAGTGGAGCTTTTACTTGGAGTGCTTTGCATGAAATACCTCACATTCGAATGTTTCGATGCGACCATTTCAGAAGACGAGATGCGAAGCTTCTTGGTGCAAGGCTACTATGCATTCCTCGATTACGCCAGCCTGCATTGGAACCATCACCTCGAGGCAGCGATTCGCTTCCTAGATGCAGATGACTTGTGCCATTCAGCCGACCTTGGCATAGCAATCAATGATTTCTCCGAAATGTACGATCCAGGGCCAATGGAATCAAGTGATGCACGGAAAGAATACGCCCAACAATGTAAATCGATTGAGAAGGCAGATTACTATGACCCTCTTTTATCGCTTCTCTACCATACCAAAACCAGTCGCCTCGCCGAGGAGAAGCTGGAAGCGCTTGGGTCACTAGGCGTAATCATCGCTCGAGTTCGTACTATGCTCGAAGAGTTGCATGTTTCGACAAGTGACCAACCTGTCCCAATACCAGGTCACCCTGTCGCTCAGAATCCGAAAGACTTCTACGGAGACAACTGGTACAAATGTTCCCGACATGCCTGCTACTACTTCCACGAGGGCTTCGCAAGTGAGCGAGGCCTGCTACAACACACCAACCGGCACGAGAAACCATTCTGCTGCACTGAAATCGGCTGTACCAGAATGTACATCGGCTGGGCAACACAAAAGGAGTTGAAAAAGCATATGAGCCAATACCACCCCGATCCACAGTCTTTTGCTTGGAAGTTTCCTCACGTCAAGAAGCCTCCTTCGATTGTTCAATGCAATCTCTGCCCGAAACAGTTTACCAGAGCCAACAACCTCAAGACACATCAGCTTAGGGAACACGGCAAGGAACGACCTTTCATTTGTGCAACGTGCGGAAAGGGGTTTGTAAGGAAGTACGAGTGTGACCGTCATGCAGGTACGCATGCATCCAAGAGTACTGAGTGCACTCAAGCCTCTGAAGGCGATGAGTTACTGGGGTTTGAAGAACAAGTTTGATCGGAGAGGTCGCATTTGTTCATCAATCGGGTATGTGAATACCTCGGGGGGGGGGGGGGGGGGGGGGGGGGGGGGGAGGGAGGGGAACAGGCTTCTGGGAGAGCGAAAATCGGCGAGACGAAAAGCAATGTAGAATTGCAATTCCACCGCAGTCACTAACGAAATTACTAAATTGCTCTGAAGTACTTTAATTTTGGTTCTTTAAGCTACCCGCCCACATCTTATTTCAAAGAATGGGCCTTTTGTTACTTGACCAGACCCGTCAGGCTGATACGTAAGTCAGCAACTGGCAACTAGAAAAGGGTAATAATGAAGCTTACTCACTGTTTAGATTACGAACAGAAAATTGAGTTGACTCATCGAGTGGTGAAATGATCAAAACTGATGAGCGTATTGGCAAGTGAAAATATCAAGTAGACAGGTATATCCTTAATTTTGTGGGGGTGAGTTGCTCGTTGTTCACGCTCAACACGAAATAAAGAGGAACGGCATTGATTAGCTTAAGCTTAAAATCGACATGCACATGAGAAGATAGAGCACTAATTACAGCAAATGCGGTGCAGAAAAGGAAGAATCAGCGTTGAGAGCAAGGTAGCTTACTTGTCCAGTCATGGGCGCCTTTGGTCGACAGTGTATTTCCAGACCGTCGTTTTGGAAGTCAACTGGCTGAAATTGAACGTACGCAGAAATTTGCTTTTGGCTTGTCAATTACGGTGTCAAAGCGAAGTGGGTTCGTCACAAATTGTGCTCATTGACTCTTCCACAAGACCTCCACAGCGCATGATTTCAAGGCCATAAGTCACAAAGTTCTAACTATTCAATTCAAGCATAGTTGGGCGCACCTGACACCAGTCGACCGCGTCCGAAACTGCGTGTTCCTGTTGCACGTGGTGAATGAGGGATTTCTGCTGCCGTTGGAAAACTCTGATGAAAATTTTTCAATTTCAACCAAAATGCGGTGCAGAAAAGTTTAGATTTCGAGCTCAGGGAGCCTCGCTTGAGGAGCTATTGGTCAGAATCCTGGGTACTGTCGGGGTCACCAGGTCGCTGTGCCGATTTCCGGGGGGGTTTTTTTTTGGGTTTTTTTGTGTTCTACTGGTCAAAGGCTGCACAGCCAAACGCCCACACCACTCAAGTGCTCAAACCTGAATTTGGCCACGACAGCACTCCAATTTCGAGAAACTAACGTCAGAATCGGACTTTTTGGGGCATTTTCCATACTCTGAGAAGTTCTGAGAATTTTCTAAGCACTTTGGGAAATTCATGGATTTTTGGTGTTCCGACAAGGGGCATAAGTGGGCGGTTGAGTGGTTTGGGCGCTTGGCTGGTGAACCTTCTAGCTGCCTGAGGCGCCATGCAGATATAATGCACTATCCATAGGGGTTACACTACAAATGTGGTCACGAGCCTACGGCTCCGCTCCAGAACTGAAAATGCAACGATAAGAAAGACAAAAATCAAAATATATCCCGAACTCCCTGTGACCTCCATTCTGTGCCCCTTTCCGATTCTATATATGTTGATATAATAAAAATGTTAGCCCCCGCAGGGACTCAATTGGTCCAGTAATTCAAACACGCCTGAGAAGGCCTCGTCCCCAATCTACAGTGGTAAGAGTGTCTTTGTGAGACTCGCAAACTGACCCAGGAGGCCAGTAGCAAGCATGAATTTGACAGTTTTGGGTATAAGCTCTATGTCTCTGAGGAACATTCTGGCATCTCTGACATAGCTTGCCCCTAGGTACGTGAGGCGAGTATCCTCAAGACCCTCGCAGTCTTCGATAATATGACGTACTGTTTTGTAAGCTTGGCCACAGCCACACCGTGGTTCATCGGATCGGTTAATCTTGTGGAGGTATCCGTGGAGCGCGATTTTCTCTATTCTCATCTGGATAAGAACAGAGGCGTCGGCTTTGAGAGAGAGAACTGAGTAAAGTTTGTTGACATGTCTATCGAGAGACATGCCGTTGTCGTGCCACCGCTTCTTGTAAAGCATACCGGTGGTACCGTTCCTCCAGTGCCATGTCCAGCACTCTCTGGCGAAGCTATTGATTTGTCTCTTGCAGGAGGAGATGAGTTGGGGGAGCCAGTGCATCTTGACGATCCTACTAGCATCCACTGGACTCGTGTCCTTCTTTGACCTTGTGCGGCATTTCCTGCATTGGTTATCTCCTTCGAGCGTTCGACGTGCCTAATAGATACAGCACTACATTCTCGCTCAGTATTTACTTTCCCCCAACTCGAATGGGAAATCCAGACTCTAGAATGGTGGTGTCTGGAAGTAGGAAAGAGAGAAGTGGGGCAGCCATCGCAATTGTAGCGGACGACTGTGCAAGTAGCACATCTTATTGGCGAACTGATTCGTCTTCCACCTTGCAATTCAAACATTCTTCCGGCCCCCAGAGGAACCAGAAACTTCGACGGTTTCTGCTCCTGCTGAGGGAGCTAGAGCGAAGATCGACGAGATGCAAAGCCAAAGAAAAATTCAAGGAACTCCGCAGCCGTGGCGCAGGGACTTAGTTGCACTGTCTTAGAGCGAGCGAGGCCATTCCGTGAATAATCAATTCAGTTGCTCCTCGAACGCATGTGGAAATAAACATTCTAGTTCCGGATTTGGAAGTCGACGTTCACATGCAAGTGAAGCGCTATATTGGCCACGTTCAGACAAGAGTGAGGTTTACAAACGAGTGATTAAGTTTGCTTAAACTCGCCAATAAGAAGGCGATATTTGCTGCAAGCGAGGGCTGTGAAGCTTGCAATCTGAACTCTTTTGCACCGCATTTGCAAGAACGAAGACATGTGAAAGTGGGGCGAGCGTCTCATTGCATGGATATCAGGAGGTTTGCTTGCTTGTTTGTTTATTATTTCAGTGTAAACGTCAGAAGGAAGAATGAGACAGTGAGGCACTGAAGCAGACCGTAAGTGTGCTGCTTTTCGATATTCCTGTTGATATGAGAGGAATGTGATAGCTTAGAAGAACCGACAGATTGTTCACCAACCCGAATAATACGGAAGGGATTCTAGAAGAGATAAGTGACGAAGGAGAGGTTTTGCTGAGCATAATGTATAGTAATGCAGATCACGTGAAAGTTCACGTGATATGGTCTCAAAACATGACAGCAACGCTGGCTAGTTTGCGGCTGGTACTCGGAAAAAGCTCAGGAAGGGGAGGCTCAGCAGTATGGCTTGCCTGTGAGACCGCAAAATGCGGTGCACGAAAGTTCAAATTCCGAGTTTAACTAGATATCTCTTCTCTTTCTTACTGGCCAGTGTGAAGAGAGAGAACTCCTGAGCTCCACGTAGCGATCACCCCGCGCCATCTAGATTGCCATTCGTTCCTCCTATTTCCCCTTTTACTTCGCATCGGGCTAAAGTAAAAACCCCGAGAAAGCCGACTATTCAAACATCAGATTATACAGAAAGGGCAGAAGCCCATGTTCGGAGTTTTCATGGAGCTTTTCAGTTTGATATAAGTGTTGTTTGCTTGGGATTGGAGGCGAGATATCCAAGACCTCAAGCCAAATCTGGCTTCCGGCCTTAACGTCACCCAGCCTTGCATGTTGTAACTTGAAGGCAGAGAAATCATGTGTTCGGTTCTAAAGGCTATATCAGGGTTGCAACATCACGTGAAATGTGCTAATCTGTGCATTCAGTAATCCTTTGGAGTCGCCATTTGGACGAGCCGGAAGGGGAGCCGGAAAAAGAAGATTTGGACCCTTCTTCCCATCGGCGAGTCCGATTCGCAAGGGCTCCAACAAGCGCTGAATGTGAATGTCGAGCAAAATGCGGTGCAGAAAAGTGTAGATTTCAAGCTTGGAGGACCTCGCTTATCCTGCCCATGCCGACCCTTCCCGAAATTTATGGCCTTCGATTGGTTCGTCTATGTAGCTTGAGGTAGACTCAATGCGAGTGGTGCTTCAATGACACAGGCGGCAATTCACGGCCACCCAAATACCGGGCCGATGGAAAAAAAGTTACGTTATGGCAATGGAATCCGGCAGCGCAAAAAATAGCTGCAGCCTGCAGGTACAACAAGCGAACATCGAGACTCAGCCATGGCGACGAGGAACTACGACTTTGTCCACCATCAGATTACACTGAAGGGACAGTAGCCCAGATTCCGAGATTCAGGGTTTCCATGGAGCTTTCCATTTTGATATAAGTGTTGTTTGTTTGTGTTGTAGGTTTGTGATTGGGGTGAGATATCTAAGACCTCAAGCCAAATCTGACTTCCTCGGTACGGCCTCAACTTCAACCAGCATTGTGTGTTATTACTCGAAAGCAGTGGAATCATGTGTTCGGTTCTAGAGGCGACTTGAGGCTTGCAATGTCACGTGAAATGTGCCGATAAGTGTATTCAGTAAGGTTTCTGTGTGCCTGACGACACTCTCTGAACGCTTCTTGCTCGTCAGCGACGCCGGAGCACAAGGGGCTGAAGGTGAGGGTCAAGCAAAATGCGGTGGAGAAAAGTGTAGATTTCAAGCTTAGAGGGCCTCGCTTATCCCAACACGTCCCGAAATACGTTCTTCTATTGGTCCTTTGCGAGCCTGGCCCCACCCGTCCGCCGCCGGTGGGAGGGGCGCTGCAGAAAAAAATGAGAGTCGAAGCCGAAAGGTGGAACTCAGCAATGGCGATGAAAAAATACGGCGTTCGCAAGGAACAGAATCTGAGAGGCGGGCAAGGGGATGGAGCACCACGTGAGAGGCTACGAAGCTACTCCTGCGGATGTCCAACACAGTTGCTGCTAAGCCTGAGGTCGCAAAAGTGTTCC
Source organism: Hyaloscypha bicolor E (assembly GCF_002865645.1). Taxonomy (NCBI): domain Eukaryota; kingdom Fungi; phylum Ascomycota; class Leotiomycetes; order Helotiales; family Hyaloscyphaceae; genus Hyaloscypha; species Hyaloscypha bicolor. The sequence goes on along the minus strand of NW_020194517.1, from coordinate 1,542,525 downwards.
AGTTCTACTTATAGTTATGAAAGTTGAAGCTCGTTGGACCACCCTTCGAGGATTCCTTTCAAGTCAACTAGACGAGGAGAGGGCGCGCACGTGACAGGAGGCTGGCCAGAGCACTGCTAGCCTGAAGTTGCTTGCTACAGTGAGAATACGCTCTAAAATGGAGGGTGAGTTGCGGACTCAACAATCTATGGGTGGGTGGTTTTGTCCTTTGCTGCCTCCCAATCAACCTACGAAAGCGCGTGGCATTGAAATCCGTCCAAATCAATAAGCGAGGACGGGTACAATTTTAACGCTCGCATTACAAAAATTCTCATAATTCCGTATTATATTCTATTATTATAAAAATTTTGCCAAAGTTAGATCTGCTTCTTTTCTATTATATAAAGCACTTTTGAAGAATTTTCGGGCGTTCCATTGGGATTTGGTGTGATTTTCTGAACGTAGTAATTTTGGTGTTCCTGGCATTTTGGCAGATGGACGGTTTTCAACGCCGCGCGCTTTTGTGGAAGTCAACTTAGGGTTCGGGAATAAGAGTGTGACCCAAAGCCGAAGTTACGGAGCAGCAAAATGCGGTGCAAGAAAGGCCAGATTTCAATTGCACGCGCCCTCGCTTACGAAAATGATGTCTTTTCATTAGCTGTATTCTTTATTAACCGAAGTCCCTATTAAAAGCACGACCCCACGATATAGCGAAATTTATATTTCTTAATAATTAGATAACTAAGAGTTAGTTTCATATAATATTTTATATATAAGCTCTCTATATATAATAAAATAAAATTCTAATATAATAATAATATATTTCATATAATTAAAGAAAATATAATTAAAGAAAATATTTTGGTACGTGGTACTAGTCACGTGGTGCCACTGCACGTGGCTTAGCATATAGCCAGTACTTTTAGCCGGGCGCATAGCCTTTAGCTCAATTCAAGCTCTTTACTACTACTATAATATTACCTTATTATAATAGATATCTTAGTTATTTAATACTTATTAAGTAAATAGTAATTTATTATAGTTATATAATAGATTAAATAGATTAATTATTCTAATCTAATTAAAAAAAATCCGAATTATATTAGTTATAATCTAATTATATTAATTAATTCTTTAATATATTAGTTATAATAGCTAGTATAAGGATATAATCTACTAAGAATAGGATATTAGAAACAGGTATAAAATAAAGCTAAGCCGGAATTATTTAGACGGAATAATACTAAAAATTAAGGTATTTTTCTTACTTTATTTTATAGCTTAGTATTTTCTAATATATAAGATTCTTTAAACTTTAAGCCTTTAACTATTATATTAATTCTGCTATTATATAATACTAAGCTTATTTAACTTAGCCTATAGAAGTAATATAATACTACTAGTAAAGGACCTATATTTATTCTTAGAAAATAAAAATAGAATACTATTTTTAATATTTAATAATCTCTTTAAACTATAAAGAACTAGAAAGCTTAACTAGAAATATAATATTCTCTATAATCTAGTTAATCTCGGAGCCTAATTCTTAACTAGAGCAAATAATATTCCTTTTCTAATAATTAGTTTTCTATTAATATAAAAGAAAAAAGATATTATTTTCTATAACCCGGTTAATCTTAAAGCTTAATCTTTAACTAGAATAAATAATATTTCCTTAATACTAATAAGAATAAAAGAACTAGTTCTTTCCCCTAGTATAAAAAGAATTAGTAATAATTTACTAATTTAAAACAAGAAAAATAATAGTTAGTTTTAGTCTACTAACTTAAAACTAGATAAAATAATAATTAGTTATAATTTACTAATATTAAATAAGAAGAACTTATTTAATACTTATTTTTATAGCTAATATCTCTTTTAAAGCTACTATAAATAGCCCGGGATTAAGTACTATTATTATAGGTATATTAGATAAAAAGCCCTAGTATAATAAAATAGAAAAGCCAGACTTTAATATTATATATTATAGATATAGTATTTAGGGCTTAGAAAATAAGATAAAAGGTTTCTTATAAAAATAATTTAAAGCTAAAGAAGAGAAAACTAGAATATAGGAAGCTATAAAGAAATATATATATCCTATAATATACTAGTTTATAAGAGGCTTAGCTTTCTAAATATCTCTAATATATTTTAAATATATTTCTTTAATAAAATAGCTATATTATATATATCTAGAAAGTAATAGAATATAAGTAATTATATTAGCTAACTATATTAGCTAATAAGATTAAAAGCTAAATTATAATATTATTTTCTTTTTTAGAATAAGCTCGTTTCTAAACTTTATAAAAGTTATTAATTTATTTAATTTTATATTTTTTTTAAAAAAATAAACTAGTATTTTGGATATAAATATTATATATAAAAGACTAGTATTTTTATTATATAACTTAGGAAAATTTATTATTATTTCTATATAATTCTAAATAAGTATTATTTTTTATATAATCTAGCTAATATTATAAGTTTTATAGAAATCCTAATATATTAATATTATTATTATAGAAACTTTATAAAACTTAAAAACTATTACTTAATACTAAAACTAGATATTATACTAGATCCTTATCCTAACTAACCTAATAAATTCTATATTTTAGTTTATTTCTTACTAACTTAATTATAATAATTTACTTAATACTATATTCTTATTTACTATTTTTTAGTATTAATAGAAGTAGTTCCGGATTTACTTAATTTAATAAAGAATTCTAGAAGTTTTTTTATAGTTTCTTTATATAAAAAACTAGATATATCTTTATAGTTTCTAGTAATTTTAGAAGAAATAAATAGCTATACTATTCTAGAATCTTAAATAGGCCTTCTATTTAGTTCTCTAGCTTTTAATTTAGATAATTAGATTTCTAATATTTTATAGTAATTTATATCTTATTCCTAACTTTGAAATTAATTAGATAATAGTATTTATTAGCTTATATTATATATTATTCTTAAACTTATTCTATATTACTTTAGATAAGTTATTATAATTTATATAATTAATTTACTAATACTTTAGCTTTATTTCTATTTAGCTTTTCTTTAGGTAAATTAGCTTTAATAAGAAAGTTCTAATCTAGAGAAATATAAGACTTATAGTTCTTTTTAGTTATAAATAGGAACTAGCTAATAGTTTTATACTAAAAAGAGGCTTATTAATAATTAATTATAATAACCTATTTATTTTAGTTATTCTAGTAATAATTAATATATAAATATAATTTCTAATTAAAGTACTAATTAATAATCTTTATTTATTTATTTATTTAAAGGTAATTAGCTATTAAAAGCTTAAGCTTTATATTAATTCTTATATAAAATTTACTTTAAAAATCGAATATAAATTAGGATTTCTAATCTAATATAATTATTTCTAAAATATCTATTTAGTATATTATATAAAATAAAAATAGAAGTACTAGCTACTTGGCTATAATTATATCTTATACGGGAATTATAATTAGATATTTAAATAAGTAATTTATAAATATAATAATTATATTATAACTCGATTTATTTTCTAAATAGCTTTTAAAATCTATTATAATATATTACTAGAAATAATTAGAAACTAGAAGGAAATAAAATAAATTAGGCTTCTTATTTCTAGATATATATAATTTCTTATAAGTATAATAATTACTATAGTATTAATTAATATTTTTACTTATAAATAGCTAGTAATATTATTTCTTTAATAGCTAATAAAACTTTATATATCTAGAATATCTAGAAAGAGGTTTATTATATATTTTATAAATTAGAGTAATTTATAAAAGTAATCTGGGAATTATTTTATTTTCTATAATATAAAGTTTTCTATAATATAAAAAAAGATTATCTTATAGTATCTAGATATTACTTTTAGCTTAGGCTAATATATATAGCTTTTCTAGATTCAGTAATATATAATTATTTTATAGAATCTTATTTATAAGTTATAAACTATTATATTTAGTAGGAGCTTCTAATAATACTTCTATAGAAGCTACTATAATAGAGTCTACTAGTAAAGCTTCTAAGAAAATATCTTTTTCTAAAGAAATTATATTTCTAATAAAAGTATTTTTCTCTAGAAAGTCTTTAGTATATACTTGGTTTTTAAGGCCGAATTCCGGATTAAATAAGCTAATTTTATAAAATATTACTATAAGTTATAAATTATAAATAATCTCTAAATTAATTTTATTTTTAGAAAGAAGTATTTAAGTTTATAGCTTTTCCTTAATCTAGTTCTAAGTATTTACTTTATTTTATTTTTATAATAAAGTATTTATTTACTTATTTAATTTTCTAGAATAATATATAAGCTTAAAATAATAATAGAATAAGAGCTTAACTTATCTAGCTTATTAAAAAGAAAGTTTTTTAGTAATTATAAAATATTCTAAAATATAATAATTAGAATAGATTTTAAAGAAAGTATCCTAAAGGCTTTTTAGTTTAGTTTTCTATTTCTTTAATACTTATATTATAGCAAGTATTTTCTTATTATATATATTATAATTAAGCTTTACTAAAAATATAGTTTTGGAAAAATAAATTATAAAATACTAAAGGCCTATTTCCGGATTTTATTAAAAAAGTAGGCTAGTAATTACTTTTTTAGATATATTTATTTCTATTATTAGCTCCTAAAAGTTCGGATCTATAGCTATATAATAGAAAGCTTAGTAAATATCTAATTTAATATAAATCTTAGCTTTAGATAATTAACTTAAAGTTTTATTAATAAGTAAAAAGGAATATTAATTCTTTTAAATAATATTATTTAAATAATAGAAATTAATATAAAAGTATAAACCTTTATTTACTTTCTTTATAAAAAGAACTAGTAAAATAAAGAAAGCCTAACTAGCTTTAATAAAGCCTTTAGCTAGATTCTTTTCTAAGAAATACTTAATTTCTAAAAGCTCTTAAATAGACTATTACTAAAGAAGTTAATATCTAATATTCTTAGTTTTTTTTAGGCCTTTAATCTGGATCTTATAATTATATAATCTATAAGAAAGAAAGATATTAGATTTCTTTTTAGAGAAAATAGAGATATATTTCTTAAGTTCCGGAAATAATATTTTCTATAATTACTAAAACTCTATTTCTTTTAGTTATTAATTTTTTAGACTAGGAATTATTTCTTTTTTCCGAGCTTTAAGCTTTTTATTAATCTTATAAATAAAGATTTAACTAATAATATTATTTTCTTTCTTGGCTATATAATTAAATACTATAGAAATAAAAATAGCTAGATCTAATATTTATTTTTAATTAAGGACCTTTTCTTATTTCTTTAGCTTTTACTTAGGTATTATATCTTATTTAGGTTATAGAAGCTTCTTTTCTATAGTCTTATATAATTTCCTTTAATTAGTCCGAAAAAAGGAAAACTACTTTAGAATAAAAGATTTCCAGAAATAGCTTATAATAAAATCTTATTAATTAGTATTCTTTTAATATTTCTTATTAAGTTACTTCTTTAGCTATTATTATAAAATATTAATAATATAACCGAATTATATAAATTTAGGCTTATTTTTTAGCTATATAAGCTTATATCTTTTATAATTAATTAGAATATTAATATATATTACCTATTTTCTACTAAGAATAATATTATAATTTCTAAGATTTAGAATAATTATAAATATATTAATATTTTATTTATTAATTAGAAATAAGACTTTTATATATTTTTTAGTAAACTTAGCTAGCTTTTTATTAAAACCATATATAATATAAGATAAAAGAAAAGGTTATAATTCTATTTCTAAGAATTACTTTATAAACTAAATAAGCTTTATATTAATAAAAATATAACTATTAGCTCTAGTATTAATAAGGGAAAAAGACTTAATTTTTAATTTATTTATACTAATAATATAGGGTATTATAAAAGTATTTCCTCTTATTAAATAAATTAAGTTAATTTTTACTAAATCTATACTATAAGCCCCTAAAATAAAGACTTTTTTTAAAGATACTTATTTCCCGATTTTATATTAGAATTAGAACTTAAATTCTTTAAATACTTTACTAGAATAATATATTTTAGTAAAATAGAAACTAAGTCTAGCTTAATTCTAGAAAAAGCTATCTTAGTTTCTTTATTATATAAAACTAGATAGTATTTAATATAATAGTCAAATTTATTATAATTATAGTATTTAATAGTTAAAAGATCCTTAGTCTTTATAAGATATTATTTATATTTATAAAGAAATATATATTTAATAAAAGTAATTAATATAGGCTCTTTAGGCTCTTTTTTTAGAAATATATAGAAATATAGTACTAGAAGTAAACTTAACTAGAATAGCTTCTATTTTCTTATATTTTTTAGTTTTCTTATATATAGCCTTAATTTACTAATTATTAATAATATAATATTAAGTAAAACAAATAATATTAATAAAAGAATTATTATAATATATATATACTAATTTTTAGAGCTTTAGTAAGAGCTTTTTATTTAATTTATATTTAATATCTTAAAAACTAATACTATTTTCTATAAATAATTATAAGAAAAGAATATAGAACTTCTAAAATACTTAACTAGAATATATTTAAAGCTTACTAAAATTATAATAAGTATTCTATATCTTATTAGAATTAGAATATAGCTTCTTTAGATAGAAATAGAACTTTAAGAACTAATAATACTAATTCGGACTATTTTTATTTATATAAAAGTTAGTTAAAATAAAAGTATTACTAGTAAGTTTACTAGAAATATAAATAATTTTAAAATTCTTTAAAGAATATAAATTAGTATTTTTTTATAACTTATTCTTAATCTAAACTAGCTAGTTATTAAAGATAATATAATTTCTAATAAAGAGAGTTAGATCTAAGAGCTTAGTAATTCTAGTATTTCTAAAGAAAATATAAAATATAGGAAATTCTAGACGGAAATAAGTAAGAAATAATTCGGAATTCTTTTAAGAAAAGTTTAAAATAATTAAAATAAATAAAATAGAAGTAGTTAAAGCTATTATAAGCTAATTTACTATAGCTATATAACATTTAATTTTATTCTCGAGCTTAATATTATAGAGCTTAATATTCTCGAGAATAGCTTTATTATAACTATAAATATTCTTATATAAAATAGCTTTTTAAATATTTTTCTAGTAGCTTTTTATAATAATATTAATATCTAAGAATAAGATATCGGGTTTTTTAGCCTATTTATATAACTTTCTAGTAATAATATAATTATTAGTTTTTAGAAATTTTATAATAAAAATAAAAAGTTTTATTTCTATAGATTTATTTATAAATTTTCTAGAAATACTAATAGGATATTTAGTTCGGAAAGAGCTACTAATAGAATAACCTAAACTAGTAGGAGCTTTACTAGAAGCCTTAGTAAAAGTTAATATAGTTTCTAGTTATATAATATTCTAGAAAATTAATTTATTATATTTTTTCTTTATTATATTCTTTCTAATAATTTCGTTACTAGTATATATATAGGGCCTATAAGATTATAGGATAGGATTTAAAAGTAATAGTTAGGTTACTAGCCTATATATATTTATTATTCTAGAACTTAATTAAAAAGTAGCTTTTATTTAAGGTTTTCGAGTTTCGGGGTTTTTAGAGAATTTCTAATATATTATTAGTATATATTTATAAAGATATAAATACCTAATTTTTTTAAGAATTCTAAAGCTTTTTGCTTTTATTATTCTAAAATCTATTACTTGTATTTCTAAAGTTTTATTATCTTAGTAATATCTATATTACTAATAGTTCTAAATTAGTTTATTTAAAATCCTCTATAGAATTAAAAAAAGTAAGCTTTAAATATTATTATAAATATAGTATTTAGGGCTTAAAAAGCAAGATAAAAGATTTTTTATAAAGATAATTTAAAGCTAAGAAAGGAAAAACTAGAATATAAGAAGCTATAAAAAAATATATATATCTTATAATATACTAGTTTATAAAAAGCTTAGTTTTCTAAATATCTCTAGTATATTTTAAATATATTTTCTTAATAAGGCAGCTATATTATATATATCTAGAAAGTAATAAAATATAAATAACGGAATATAAGTAATTATATTAGCTAACTATATTAGCTAATAAGATTAAAAGCTAAATTATAATATTATAAACCTATATTACTAGAAAAGCTATTATAATACTATTTTAGAAAAAGATATTAAAAAATAGCTAGCTAATTTAAAACTTAAAATTAATATAAATACTTTAAAAATAAATAAGGCCTAGTAAAGATTACTTATATAGAATAATCTTATTAATAAATACTACCTTATAACTAATAAATAAGCGAAATATTACTAGAAATTCTATTTATATATTAACTAACTTATTAAGAAAATTAATAAGCTAGAAGTAATTACTAGTTAACTTTATATAAAAGAAAAACTAGTATAAGAAAAAGTAATAAAATAGAGATTTAAATAAGTAAATATTTAGAAATACTATAGATTTCTATTAAAAGAATTATTTAGGAACTAATATTAAGGCTTTCTTTTACTTTTAGTTTATAGTAATTAACTATAGCTTATTAAAATTAAGGATTTTATTTTATTTATAGATAAAAATAATTACTAGATTAATAATTAGATATTTAATATAAGAAATAAACTAATATAGAATTCTTCTAAATTTAATAGTAAATTACTAAAAATTATTTATATAATATAACTAGTTACTAGAAATACCTATAACTTTATTTATAATTAACTAGAATCTGAATTAGTTAAATAAATTTTAATTATTAAATAAATCTTTAAGATTCTCTAGTAAGCTTATAATAAAAATAAAGAAATAAAGTATTAGAAAATAAAAGAAATATATTAGTATCTAAAATAAAGAAATAAACTATTTCCGGTATTCTAGATAAAGTTTACTTATTTAATAATAAAACTAGAAAAGTTACTAAATAACTAATATAATAATTTAATAAATAAAATAAATCTCGAGCTACTTAAAAGCTTAAGTAATAAGAAATTTAATACTTCTAAAAATCTTACTAAATAATATATAAAATAAGAAAATAGGCTTTTCTTAATTAAAAATTAGTAATTTTAGGAGAAATAACTAATAAAAACTACTTATTATTAAATATTACCTCGGGCTAGAAAGCTTACCGGAATTCAAGGAACTATAATAACTCTATATCTAATAAATTAATCTTATTAGCTAGTATTTTTATAGCTAAAGAAAATAATTTACTAAGAATTTAAAAAGAGGCTAGACTAGCTAGAAAGTCTTTATTATTATAGTTATAGGAAGCCTAAATATATAAAAAGTACTTATTCTAACTTTAATAAAGTTATATTTATTAAAGAAAATTATTTAGAGAAAGCTAATAATAAAAATACTAATTTCTATTTATTATCTAATAAGAAATATAATATTAATAAATTAGGAAAAGTCTAGCTCTAGATATAAAGGTAGCCTTTTTAAAACAAGAACTTTATTAAGGACCTATATATCTTATTTAGCTAATTAGTAGGAATTAGTTTCTTATTAATTACTAAATATACTAGAAAAATAAAACTATAATATTCTAGTACTTAGTAAATACTAAAGTAAATATATATATTCTAATTAACTAAAAGTATATTTATCTCTTAATAAAAGTATTATAAATACTCTTATATAAATTTAAAATTCCCGTCTTTTTATAAGGTTTTAATAAATAATCTAATAAAGCTATTTAATATCTAGCTATTATAGATCTAGTTATTAATTAATACTTCTAAACTCAATAATATTTATTTATTACTAATTTTAGTTCTTATAATATAATTCTAGAAAGGAAATAGCTAGTAAAATATAATATCTTATTAGACTATTAATAGAATTAACTTTATTAGCTAGAGAATTATAAGATAAATTAGCTAGATCTTATTTAGAAAATCTAATATTTTAATAAAAAATATTAAAAAAATAATTATTCTAAAAATATTTTAACTAGAATCCTAAAAAGAACTAGTAAAACTAGACTCAAGAAATAAAAAAATATATTTCTTATTTCTTTATAAGACCTTTTTATAAGGAAAGCCAAATACTAAATAAGAAAAAAAAAGCTAGATCTTAATACTCTCGAAATAATTAAGCTATTAGATTATTTCTACTATTTTATTAGAGTAATTACTTTTTAATTAAATATTAAAAACCCTAATAACTTAGTTAGATTAGTTACTATTAATAAGATTAATTATATATTTAAGAAATAAGGTTATAAATTAAAGAAATATTTATTATTACTTATAATAATTAGATAACTAATACTATAACTTACTAGGTATTATATTTAAACTAGTAATCTAATATATTTCCTAAATATAAATAAACTTAATATTTTTAGTAATATATTATTTTTTAATCCTAAAGAACTTTAAAAGCTCCGGATATTTCTCCTTATATAGCTATATAATATAACTAGAATATTCTCTAAAAAAGTAATAAATAAGCTTTCCTAATCTTAATTCTTTAACTATAAGCTTTATTTTAATAAATTAGATTCTTTAATAAAAATAGCTTATTTTTATAAGATAAATTCTAGTAAACTTAAAAAAATAAAAGAATATCTTATTAAGAACCTAAAAAAGAATTTTATTAAACTATTTAAATCTCTTTTCTTATTATTAGTTTTATTTATTAAAAAGAAAAATAATAGCTTATAATTTTATATTAATTATTAATAACTAAATACTATAATAAAGAAAAATTACTATTTCCTATTACTTATTACTAAAACTCTTAACTAATTAGCTAAATTATTAGTATTTACTAAATTAGATATTTAATATACTTTTAACTAAATTTATATAGAACTAGCTTCTATAATATAAGCAGTTTTTAGAATAAGATATAAATTCTTTAAACTAGTAATTTTACTATTTGAATTCTATAATAGTTATTATAAATACGGTATTTAGGGCTTAGAAAGTAAGATAAAAGGTCTTTTATAAAGATAATTTAAAGCTAAGAAAAAGAAAACTAGAATATAAAAGGCTATAAGAAAATATATATATCCTATAATATACTAGTCCCGAAAAGGCTTAGCCTTTTAAATATCTCTAGTATATTTCAAGCTTATTTTCCTAGTAAAGTGGCTATACTATATATATCTAAAAAATAATAGGATATAGGTAATTATATTAGCTAATAAAATTAAAAACTAAATTATAATATTATTTCCTCTTTTAAAATAAGCTTATTTTCGAGCTTTATAAAAGCCATTAATTTATCTAATTTTATATTATTTTTCTTTCTAAAATTATAAGATATTTATTAGTAAGTAATAAAATAATAGAATAAATTAGTATATTATAAAACTATAATATTAAATTTAGTATAGAACTAATCTCTATTTCTTTTATAAGGTTCAGGAAAGCCCTCTCTAAATAAGAGGCCCTAATAATATATATATAATTAGTAATTTATAAGCCTAATATATATAATATAAATAGTAATTAGTTAAGATATTAAAGGACTACTAATCTCTCTAATTAATATTTATAATATCCGAAGTTTATTATATATTCTTAAGTTATATATAACTTTATATATATTATAATTCCCTTTCTAGGATCTTATTCTTAAGATCTATTAATTTATTCTAGTAAATATTTAATTAATTAATTAATTAATATAAACTTCTAGTATCTTAAAAGATAGTTTTATTAATATAATTTAAATAATAGATATAAAAATCGTCTAATTAAATTAGGGCTAAATAAACAAGAAAGAAAAGTAATTATACCCTAAATATAAGGGCTAGCTAATAATTATAATTTCGTTTAGAATCTAAATATTCTAATTAGCTTAATCTAAAATACTAAGGTATTATTTTATAAAATTAATATTACTTATTAGATCTTATATTAAAATAATCTAAATAGCTATATAAAAGGAATTTAATAAATATTTATATAAAAAACTCATATAAATATTTCTAAGGTCCTAGAAATTATTTATAGGCTCCTAAAAATATATATTAATTAGTTATACTAAATTCTAATTAGGACTAGTATAAAAACTAGTAATTAATTTAGGTAATTCTTTATCTTTATAAAAGAACCTTTTTATATTATTATATATTCTTTTTTTTTCTAATAACTATATATATAATAACTTCTTTTATTATTACTTTCTAGCCTCTTTTTTTATTCTTTTCTAAGTCTTTTTTAATTATTTTTAATTAATTCTATAATATCTTTTTCTGGCTTTATTATTTACTAATATAATTATAAGTATAAAAGTAATCTTATAGTTTCTTTTTCTATTACTAGTAAATACTTGAAATGCTTTAAGTATTTATTTATTAATTTCTTTACCTTATATATTATAATACCTAATAAAAAGAATTATAACTATTATAATAAGAGTTCTAAATCTTATATATTAGTAAGTTCTTTAGCTTTAATATTTATTAAAGCTAATATAATTTCAAATTCCTTATTATTTATTAGAGACTTACTAGTTCTAGGAAGATATTATTATAATTTTTAAGAAATTTCTTAAAGAATATCCTAAATAGTATTATACTAATATAAATAATATTATTAATTGGGTTTTTAAAAACTAGAAAAATACTAATAAGCTTCGGAATTCTTTTTCCTATCTTAATAAAGTAAAAAATAATATTACTTAAATTAGTATCCTAAAAATAAGTTCTTTTTAATATATTTAGGTATTTACTAATTCTTTAAAGAAATATTATAAAGTTTATTTTTAAGTTATTAATCTTATTACTAAAATTATTATTGAGATTACTAAATAGCCTATTACTAGTACTTTAAATACTAATAATATAATACTTATAGCTATTTAAGACCTGATTTTAGAAGTTCGGGCCTTTTATAAAATATATATAATTATTATAAGTTCCTTATTTACTTCTTTTAATATTCTTAATACTAATATTATTATAATATAATTATATCTCATTAAAAAATAAGCGAATTCCGGAAAGTATTAGCTAATTCTTTACTAAGTTCTAAATAGGGCCAGTATTTAGTATTCTTATTTTGGGAATTAGGAATTTATAGGAATTAGAGTTTATTTATTTAAAATATCTATAGCTAGTTTACTTATAATAAATTTTCTTTAATCCTAAATCTTTTTTCTAATAATTTAAATATAATTCTTATAAGCCTTAATAAAACCCTAGAAAACCTTTATAAATAAAAAAACCCAGAGAAAGAGTATTTCTATTATTATTTTAAGCCTTTTCTTAGCTATCTAGGTTCTCTTTTTTTTTTAAGTAATCTTTTTCTTAATAATTCAGAATTCTTTTTAATTTTAAAAAATTATTAAAAAATAGTTTCGGATTCTAAGCTATAGTTTTAGTTATATGATTTTAGAAGTTTCTTAAAATTTTCAAGATTAGAGAAAGTAAATAACTAGATATTATAATTTTTAAGCCAGGATTTTTATTTAATTAAATACTATTACTTTTTATTTTTACTATCTTATTAGTAATTAATAATAGCCTCTATTTCCTATTCTTATTTTTTATTATTATTTACTAATTTCGGAAGTTTTCCAAAAAGATATAAATATAACTTCTAATTTTTTTTTACTATATACTTTTTAAGAAAGGAAATATAGAAAGTTAAATATAAATAATTATATATATTTAGTAATTCTAATTTATATATTAAATTACTAATATATTTAAAAATTCTAAATAAATTTATAAATTTTGGTTTAAGCTTTCTTATCTTAAGTTTAATATTTCTTATTAATAGTATTATCTAGATTTCTTTAAAATAATATTTAGCTAACTAGTACCTATTATAATAGGTTTCCCGGTTATTTTATATATAATATTATAAATTCTTAAGCTTTTTCTATTTTATTTTAAAGATTTCTAGCCTTTTATATATAGCTAGTATCTTTTTTATAATTCTGTTTTTAGGATTTTATAAAAGTTAAGAATAGTATCTATAATATATATAGAAAGATATATCTTATAAAACCTAATATTTTAAGTTATTATATATAAATTCTATAAAAAATAATTTCTTAAACTAGTTATTTTTTTAAATATTATAATAATATCTTAGATAGTATTCTAGGACCTAATTTTATCTTTCTATCTAATTATTTATTTAAGGATAATAAGCTATATTTAAATATTATTTATATATTAAATAGAAATAGAAAGTAAACTAGAACTAATTAGTAAATACTATTTTTTAATTAGAAATAATTCTATTAAAAGAGCTAAAAATCGAGAAAATATATTCTTATATAATCTTAGTAAGTTCTAGAAAGTTAATAGTTTTATAATATATAATATATTTTACTATTTTAGAATACTAGTTAATAACTATAAGAATTATATTAAAATCGAGATCTTTTATTAGGTTTTTATATAATAGTAAACCTATAATAAAATTTATAGAGATCTTATTTCAGGATCTTTTAGGCTATAGTAAATTACTAAGTAAACTATATAATAAATACTTTTTTATCTTAACTCTCTAGTAAATATTATATTCTTAATAATAATTATAAATATCTCTTTTTATATTCTCTTAATACTAAAACCTTCTAAGGAACTCAAAAGTCTTTTTTATTTTATAGTATTTAGCTATTAAATTATTATAATAAAGCTTTATAACTTTTTAATATAAAGCGGGATTATTAGATATAATAATTCTTAAATAGTACCTAAATAAACCCGAATTATTTTTCTAGATTTCTTTTCTTTTAATATTTTTCTTACTAAGCCTTTATTTTATAATATTTTAATATTAAGAATTATTTCTCTAAACTATCTAGATAATATCTAGAAGAAATTTAGATAGAAGGGCTAGTACTATAGCTTTTTTAGTAACTATACATATCTATATATAGGGAATTAGGTATTTATAACTATCTAATTTAAAAACTCAAGAAACTAAGGAATTTTTAGTTCTATTAAGTAATATAATTATAGATATCTCTATTATTTTAGCTATAATAATAGAACCTTTAAGATATTTCCCTATATTTTGCTTTTTAACTAATTCTATAATTAAGAAATTTATAAGATAATTTATTTATTTGTTTTATAATAAATATTTCTCTTTAGCTATTATAAATATAGTAAGTATTAAATAATACTTATTTTAAAAAGGGAATTCTTTAAATATTTATAAGAACCTCTAAATTATAATTATAAAAGCTCTTTTTAGCTTATTTTAAAAGATTAGAAGCTAA
Organism: Hyaloscypha bicolor E; assembly: GCF_002865645.1. Lineage (NCBI taxonomy): Eukaryota > Fungi > Ascomycota > Leotiomycetes > Helotiales > Hyaloscyphaceae > Hyaloscypha > Hyaloscypha bicolor. The sequence continues at coordinate 1,527,318 of NW_020194517.1, read as the reverse complement.
ATTATATTAATAGAACTTTTTTTATAATTAGGCCTTCTACTAGATTTATTTACTAGATTTAAAGTACTTTTATAATAAATAATATTAAAATTATATATTATAAGATATATTACCTAATATACTTAATAGCTTTCTAAATACTTTATTTCTATAAAATATTAAAGGTTATTATAGTCTATAATAACCTTAATTATAAACCTAAACTTTTTAAGATAATAGTACTAATACTTAAAAGCTTTAATAATTATAAGTAGCTTCCTATTATAGGTACTATAGTTATATTTGGCTCTAGAGAGTTTCCGGAACTAGAATATTACTAGATACTAGTATTTTTTCGAGCTATTACTAGAATTAACTTATTATAAAATAGTACTAGTAATTACAAATTTTAATATATTAGTTTTAATATAAATTTTTTTAAAAGAATTAAAATAGACTAGAATAAGTATTATAATAAAAGCTTTTTTTAAAGTTTTAAAGCTTTTAGCTACTTTATCTATTTATATAAAAAGACCGGATTTCCGGCCCTTTTCTATTTCTTTTAAGAGATCTATTAAATCTATAATTACCTGAGAATAATAATAAATAAATCTATAATAAAAATTAGTAAATCTAAGAAATATTTAGATATTATAAAATAATTCTAGTTCTAGCTATTTAATAATACTATAGACTCGTTTAGGATCTATATATATATCTTTTATTTTAATAAAGAAGCCTAAAAATTCAATTTCTTTAATATTAAACTCATATTTACTAAGTTTATAAAACAGGTTATTTTTATATAGTCTAGTAAGTATCTAATAAATATAATTATAATATTTACTTTTATTTCGAGAATAAATAAGAATATTATCTAAATAAATAATTATAAAATAATCCAGAAGTCCTATAAATATAATATTAATATATATTTAAAATATGACTAGTATATTAGTTAGCCTAAAAGATATTATAAGATATTTAAAATAGCTATAATAGGTTCTAAAAGCCGTTTTCTATTTGTATTTTTTATAAATTCTTATCTAATAATATATATTCTTAAGATCTAGCTTTATAAAGATCTTGGCTTTTTAAAGCTAGTTAAAGATCTTATTAATAAGAGGAAACAGATACTAATTCTTAATTATAACTTAATTAAGTCTATAATAATTAATATAAAGATATAGTCTTTTATTCTTTTTAGAAATAAAAAGAATAAATATTTTAACTAGGCTTTTACTAGGCCTTATTTAATATTTATAAAATATATTCTATAAATATAAATATAATACTTCTAGTTAGGTTTCTAATAAATTATATAAAGGCCTATATAAAATTATATTATTTGTATTAATAGAATATTTAATATTATTAAGATTAGAAAGTTCCGAAGCTTTATTAGAATTAAAAACCTCTAAGAAGTTTTCTTATTTATTATCCCGGAAATAGACAAGTATCTCTAAAGCCCCTTTCCGGAAAATATTAATTTATTATATTAAAAACTTTTATTTAGTATTACTAGAATTATATAATAAAACAGAAACCTAGTAATTATTATAAATATATAAAGCCTATTATTTAGGATAGTTATATTTACCTTTAATTAAGAATAAAACTTAAAATACTAGCTTAGGATACTAGTTAAGCTCCTTATTAAATTCTTTTAATATTAGAATCTTAATATTATTAGATTATATAAATATATATATTTATTATTTCTTAATATAATCTATATATTATATAAGAGTTATTTTATAAAATTTCATACTAAAAACGAGGCTATAAGAGCTAATATTCTTATATCTATAGAACCGGAACTTAAAAGAATATATTTTACTATAATTATTTATAATAAATACCTTAAGATTATAAGCTTAATAAATCTTAAATCTATTTCTATAAAAGGTTATAAATTCTTAGTTATATTTAACTAAGATAATAAAGCTCTTACTTTAAATCTAATTATTATTAAGGAAGTTATAATCTAACCCGGTATTACTAAATCTATTATATATTTCTAAAATACTTACTTTTAGCTATATTAATTTTATTTAAATAATTATATAAAGTAATATATCTTTTTTATTATAGCCAAAATTATTAATATTTAAGATTTAGCCTTTTCTTTTTTCTATTTCTTAGAAAAGTTTTCTTTAAAATATTTCTCTATAATAATAGTATTAATTTACTTCTATAAATATCTTAATTCTTTTATAGTTTTAGCCTTATTAGGATTCTATTAAGCCTATTTAGTATATTTAAAATACTTTATATTTCCTAAGAAGTACCCTTTCTATTTATAAGTTTAATAAATTATATTTAAAATAGAACTAGTATTTTATTAAGGCCTTAAAGAAGCTAAAATATTACTTAAGAATTTCTTATATAATTTTCGGAACTTATTCTTTCTTTTTTTAATAGTTTTATAAATTAGAATTTACTAAATTAGAGTTTTTAGGGGCAAAATTGCCCTTATTAGACTCTTTTGCCTTTACTTTTCTTAATTTGAAATAAGTAATATATTTTATTTTCTGAGCTTTCTTAAGTTATTCAGAAATAAATATTATTTTATTTTCTAAGAAAATAGATATAAATATTTAATAAGTCTTATAATTAAATAAAGTAGTATCAAGAATTCGGACCCGGTTTTACTTAGGATATAGGTCCTAGTTAACTTTAAAACTAATTATCTAAATATATAACTCGGTAATTATTTTATTATTTTTCTAATAAAAATCTCGAAGTTCCTTAAAAATGTCTTATTAATAGGTTTAAGGTACTTAGAATATATTAGCTAAATAGGCCTTAAATTACTCCTAATAAACCTTATATAATAGTAAACTTTATTTTATTATAGCCTCTTAAATATTATAAGGTTTATTCCTAAAAGTATTTATAGTAGAATTAATTCTAGAAAAGTATTTATTATAAATTTAAGATTAGGTTCTAAAGACTACTTTCTAGAAAAATATAAATATTCTCTATTCTTTAAGGAACTTTCTATAATATAAGTTAAATATTTGAATCTTAAAAAGCTTCTTTTAGTCTAAATATATTTTTAGAATATTATATAATAGCTTCTAATAAATAATATCGAGATTATTTTTAAAGCTTATTATATTAGGAAAGGAAATAGGTTCTAATCCTATTTTAGGAAGTTTCCTAATAAGAATTACTAAGGAAAAGAAAATAGACTTATAAATAAAGTTTCTATAAGATATAATTATTATGTGTGACTATTACGTAACTATAATCTAGCTATTTAATTATAATTAGGTATATTTATTATATAATAAATACTATAGTTTTTTAGTCTAGTAAACTATAATACGAGCCTAATTCTCATATATTATAATAATAAACTATAAGATATTTCTAAGAATACTTTTATATTACTTTAATTATAGGATATACTAGTTAATTATATCTACTAATTCTTGCTTTTATTAGAGTACTTCAACTTTAGTATATAAGTCTTATTCTATAGCTTAAATAGTAATAACTTGAATATTAATCTTAGTATCTTAATTATTACCAGAATTATTTCTATTATTATTACTAGCTTTTAGAAACTTCTAAGGGGCCCTATTAAAAGTATTAGATAAGTCTTTACTATTACTTATATTAGGGTTAATCTAGTTAACTTCCTCTATAGAAATAGCTCTAATAAGAAATTATATATTTTATAGATTTCGAGATATAATTACTTATTAAACTATTTTCTTTAAAAATAGAAAGATTAGCTTATAAAATATTTATTAGTAAGTAATAAGATAATAAAATAAATTAGTATATTATAAAACTATAGTATTAAATTTAATATAAAACTAATCTCTATTTTTCCTATAAAGTTCAGAAAAGCCTTTTCTAAATAAAAGGCCCTAATAATATATATATAATTAGTAATTTATAAGCCTAATATATATAATATAAATAATAGTTAGTTAAAATATTAAAGGGCTATTAATTTCCCTAATTAATACCTATAATATCCGAGATTTATTATATATTTTTAAATTATATATAATTCTATATATATTATAAAAATAAACTAATATCTCAAATATAAATATTATATATAAAAGGCTAGTATCTTTATTATATAATTTAGGAGAATTTATTATTATTTCTATATAGTTCTAAATAAGTATTATTTTTTATATAATCTAGCTAATATTATAGGTTTTATAGAGATTCTAGTATATTAATATTATTATTATAGAAACTTTATAAAATTAGAGAATTATTACTTAGTACTAAAGCTAGATATTATATTAGATTCTTATCCTAACTAATCTAATAAATTTTATACTTTAGTTTATTTCTTACTAGCTTAACTATAATAACCTACTTAATATTATATTCTTATTTACTATTCTCTAGTATTAATAAGAGTAATTCCGGGTTTACTTAATCTAATAAAGAATTCTAGAAGTCTTTTTATAGTTTTTCTATATAAAAAACTAGATATATCTTTATAATTTCTAGTAGTTTTAAAAGAAATAAATAATTATATTATTCTAGAATTTTAAATAAGTCTTTTATTTAATTCCCTAGCTTCTAGTTTAGATAATCGGATTTCTAATACTTTATAGTAATTTATATCTTATTTCCGATTTTGAAATTAATTAAATAATAGTATTTATTAGCTTATACTATATATTATTTTTATATTTACTTTATATTACCTTAAATAAGTTATTATAATTCATATAATTAATTTACTAATACTTTAGTTTTATTTTTATTTAATTTCTTTTTAGATATATTAGCTTTAATAAGAGAGTTCTAGTTTAGAAAGATATGAGGCTTATAGCCCTTTTTAGTTATAAATAGAGACTAGCTAATAATTTTATACTAAAGAAAGATTTATTAATAATTAATTATAATAATCTATTTATTCTAGTTATTCTAATAATAGTTAATATATGAGTATAATTTTTAATTAAAATACTAATTAATAATCTCTATTTATTTATCTATTTAGAAATAATTAGCTATAGAAAGCTTAAGCTTTATACTAATTCTTATATAGAATTTGCTTTAAAAATTAGATATAAATTAAAGTTCCTAATTTAATATAATTATTTCTAAAATACTTATTTAGTATATTATATAAAATAAAAATAGAAATACTAGCTATTTGGCTATAATTATATCTTATATAAGAATTATAATTAGATACTTAAATAAGTAATTTATAAATATAATAACTATATTATAGCCTAATTTGCTTTCTAAATAGCTTTTAAAATTTATAATAATATATTATTAGAAATAATTAGGAATTAGAAAAAAATAAAATAAACTAGACTTCTTATTTCTAGATATATATAATCTCTTACAAATATAGTAATTATTATAGTATTAATTAATATTCTTACTTATAAATAGCTAGTAATATTATTTCTTTAATAGCTATTAGAACTTTATATATTTAGGATATTTAGAAAAGAATTTATTATATATTTTATAAATTAGGATAATCTATAAAAGTAATCCGGGAATTATTTTATTTTCTATAATATAAAGTTTTCTATAATATAAAAGAAGGCTATTTTATAATATTTAGATATTACTTTTAGCTTAAGCTATTATATATAATTTCTTTAAATCTAATAATATATAATTATCTTATAGAATCTTATCTATAAGTTATAAACTATTATATTTAGTAAAAGCCTCTAATAATACTTTTATAAAAACTATTATAATAGAATTTACTAGTAAAGCTTCTAAAAAAATACCTTTTTTTAGGGGAATTATATTTTTAATAGGAATATTCTTCTCTAGAAAATCTTTAGTATATACTTAATTTTTAGAGCCGAATTCCGGATTGAGTAAGCTAATCTTATAAAATATTATTATAAGTTATAGGTTATAAATAATCTCCGGATTAATTTTATTTTTAGGAAAAAGTACTTGAGTTTATAGCTTTTCCTTAATCTGGCTCTAAATATCTACTTTATCTTATTTTTATAATAAAGTATCTATTTACTTATTTAATTTTTCAAAATAATATATAAGCTTAAAATAATAGTAAAATAAAAGCTTAGCTTATCTAGCTTATTAAGAAAAGAGCTTCTTAATAATTATAAAATACTTTAAGATATAGTAATTAGAATAAACTTTAAAGAAAGTATTTTAAAGGCTTTCTAGCTTAGCTTTCTATTCCTCTAGTACTTATATTATAATAAGTATTTCCTTATTATATATATTATAATTAAGCTTTATTAGGAATATAGTTTTAGAAAAATAAATTATAAAATATTAAAGGCCTATTTCCGGGTCTTATTAAAAGAATAGGCTAGTAATTACTTTTTTAGATATATTTATTTCTATTATTATAGGCAGATCTAAATTATAGTATTATAGAACTAGAATAGAAATTATAGTTTTTTTTAGATAAGTAAAAGCCTCTTAATATTACTTGAACTATTTAAAGGAAATTCCCTTTTTTATAAATAAAGTAAAAAGTCTAGTAATTTACTTATACTTTCTAATAAAATATTTATAAAAGTTATAGAAGCCAAAGAAAAACTATATACTCTTAACTATTTTTAGGAATTACTAGTTATATATTACCTTAATTTTATTAGAATCTATTTTAATATTAGATATAGAAATAATAAAACCCAAATACTTTATATATATAACTTTAAATTCCGATTTCTTAATATTTATTTAAAGGCTAGTAAGATATAAATAATCTAGTACTTTTTATATATATTATTTGTATTTTACTAGGTTCTCTAAATAAATAAGAATATTATTAAGGTATATTATATAAAAGTTATCTAAATATTTAAAGAGTATATTATTTATATAATATTAATATATAGCCGGGCCATTTATAAAGCCTTTCTAAAGAATATTATATTTATATATTTTATAATAAATACGGAATATTATTAGCTTCTAAAAGTCTAGGTCTATAGCTATATAATAGAAAGCTTAGTAAATATCTAATTTAATATAAATCTTGGCCTTAGATAATTAACTTAAAGTTTTATTAATAAGTAAAAAAAAATATTAATTCTTTTGGATAATATTATTTAAATAGTAGAAATTAATATAAAAGTATAAATCTTTATTTACTTTCTTTATAAAAAGAACTAATAAAGTAAAAGAAGCCTAACTAGCTTTAATAAAGCCTTTAGCCAGATTATTTTTTAAGAAATACTTGATTTTTAAAAGCTCTTAAATAGATTATTACTAAAGAAATTAATATCTAATATTCTCGGTTCTCTTTAGGCCTTTAATCTAAATCTTATAATTATATAATTTATAGAAAGAAAAGATATTAGATTTCTTTTTTAAGAAAATAAAGATATATTTCTTAAGTTCCGGAAATAATATTCTCTATAATTACTAAAATTCTATTTCTCCTAGTTATTAATTCTCTAGGCCAGAAATAGCTTCTTTTTTCCGAGCTTTAAGCTTTTTATTAATCTTATAGATAGAGATTTAACTAATAATATTATCTTTTCTTTTAGCTATATAATTAAATACTATAGAGATAAAAATAGCTAGGTCTAATATTTACTTTTTATTAAGAACCTCTTTTTATTTCTTTAGCTTTTACTTAGGTATTATATCTTAATTAGGCTATAAAATCTTCTTTTTTATAGTCTTATATAATTTCTTCTAATTAGTCTAAAAGAAGAAAAACTACTTAAGAATAAAAGGTTTCCAGAAATAGCTTATAATAGAATCTTATTAATTAGTATTTTTTTAATACTTTTTATTAGATTACTTTTCTAGCTATTATTAAAAAGTACTAATAATATAACTAAATCATATAGATTTAGGCTTATTTTTTAGCTATATAAGCCTATATCTTTTATAATTAACTAGAATATTAATATATATTACTTATTTTTTATTAAGAATAATATTATAATTTCTAAGATTTAGAATAATTATAAATATATTAATATTTTATCTATTAATTAGAAATAAGACTTCTATATATTTCTTAGTAAATTTAGCTAGCTTTCTATTAAAACCATATATAATATAGAATAAAGAAAGGAATTATAGTTCTATTTCTAAAAATTATTTTATAAGCTAAATAAGCTTTATATTAATAAAAGTATAATTATTAGCTCTAGTATTAATAAGAGAAAAAGACTTAATTCCTAATTTATTTATACTAATAATATAGGGTATTATAAAAGTATTTCTTTCTATTAGATAAGTTAAATTAATTTTTACTAAATCCATACTATAAGTTCCTAAAATAGAGACTTTCTTTAGGAGTACTTATTTCCCGGTTTTATACTAGAATTAGAATTTGAATTCTTTAAATACTTTACTAGAATAATATAATGGAGTAAACAACCAGACGGCGAGCCCGCATGCGGAAACCGCGACCGCCGCATCGGGCAAGGCGCGCGCACAGGCCGGCCGCCGCTTTCGCGGGGTATAAGAACGTCGCGTCGTCCATTGCTCCCTCCTTTCTCTCCTTCTTCCCTTTCTAACCGCCCCAATGACCCTCCACCTGCGCGACTTTCATGCGTATTCAGCCCTTCTGCCTAGAATCCTGCGCCTTCCCACCAGGCTCCCCTGATCGGCTACGCCGCAGCTGAGGAGAGGAAGACCGCACCCGCGAGGAGCGGGGCAGCTTTCAACCAGAATCCGCGATCGCCCCCTACAGCTTCGATGCTGCCGAGCAATTATGATACCGATCTCCTCTACAGGTGCGCCTTCGCATTAGCCGACTTACGAGCTCAGTAGTGTCCCGACCCTCTCGCAATCTGCCTCGTCGTCGCATGATCACCGCCCCTCACTATAGCGTGCTCCAGAGGATGAGAGGCCGTGGACAAGGCCTGCCCCCGTTACAGCACGATGGCCAGTCGCAGAAATGCCTCACGACGACGCGGACTGGCTTCTGCCTAGCTGTGCCCCAGGTGCCGCAGGTGGATGACGCGTCGGGAGCTTCCTGGTGAGATTCCCCCTTGCCGCAGCACATGTCGTATTCGTCTTGATTACGTGGCCCTGGGCTGATTCGAGGCGGTAGGATCATACGAGGCTCTTCCAGGAGCATTGCTTAGAGGATCCGCTAATTAGACCGCGCTAGCTACAGGATTAGCAGCTGAGACGCCGGACGACGGGAAGGACCTGGATTATGCCAGTCTACTAGTCTGCCTAAAGCCTTCGGACGGGCGGAGAGGGCAATATCCGAAGTCATGCACCGCCTCCTCGTATGACGATCGTCGCTCCTTCCTACTCAGCTATTCACGGCCTCGCCAATAATCGAGAGATAATACTGAGATCGGCTAATCGTAGTGCATAGAGAAGCAGGAGTAATAGCTATGGATAGGCGTATTCCGGTATAAGAGCGCAGGATTAGCGGTGTTAGGGCCTTATAACTACGGCAGATCTCTCTGCGCGAGAGGGGCCGCATTAATACCGAGGCATTTTTGACTAGAGGGGTAGTTAGAAGGAGGGAAGCCTAGTATGGCAGGCGTGTACGGCGGGCCATAGCGCGAATTCCGGTTCTACGAGGGCAGTATGAGAAGTCTACTTAAACCCTTTAATTTCCCTGTCTCTACTATCTCTTTATAGTCTAGTTATATAACTAGTAGCTAGCCGAGAACTCCTCAAATACTCCCAATTATTTCCACGTGCTCGAGATAGCTACTCTTGCCTTTAAACCGTATACCTATATACTAACTCCTCTGTGCTTTAAGAGCGCAGTAACCCCCTATAGACCTGCCCTAAAATAAGTCAGTATCTTTAATAAGCTCTAGTAGATTAGGTCGAGTAGTATATCACTCAGTATACCGCGACTAGTAGTACTAGTAGTAGTAATAGCTAATGGTAATAGAGGCTATAGGCCTAGAATTCGAGGTATATTCTAAGATAGAGATGTATTTAACTTATAGTAATAGTAACTAACTTATAGGAATCTAACTAGGGGCTAGTACTATCTATAGTAATAGTAATAAAGAAAATAATAACGAAATTAATAATAATGGCTACGACCTTCCTACTATCGAAAAACTACTACTTAGTAAGCTATAAGAGCAGGGCTTTATAGCGGCTAACCCTAACCCAGGCTACAAGAAGTAAGGAGTTAAGGAGGTAGCTATAGATAAGAGGGGCGGTACTATTAACTACTATAGGTTAATATCAGGTAATAACTCTAGTAATAGCCAAAGTAAGTGCGCCTACTATCCTTTATTATAGAAATAGAGGGCTAGTTTTACTAATATAGTATAGAAGATCCAATTCTCAAGGGAAATAGTAACTCGAGTATCTCTAAAGCCAAAGTTAATAATAATAGTCTTTGTACTAAAAGTATAGTAGTACTAGGTATAGGCTTTTTTAATAGCTCAGAGATAGCTATTAACTCGATTACTCTGGGTGCTACTTGCAGTTCCGATAAGTAGTATGATATTAATAACTTCCCCGAAACGGCGCTGCGCTTACCGCTTATAGAATAAGGAGCTTTAATATTAAACTTCATATACCCTTATACTCCTTCTTTGTACCTCTCGAGCAAGCCATTATACGATAGTATTAGTATAGAAGAATCGCGCTATACTAGATCCGAAGCTACGACCTCCTCTTTGAGCCTGCCTCTATACTATTATAGAGCGTTGCCAGAGACCTAGCTCAGTTAAGAGAGTTATCTTTATACTAGTTAAGGCATAGCAAACGAATACGGACTAGTTAACCCTATACTCGATACTTTCCCCCTTAATAAGGGGGCAAGAGAGTAGCAAGAGGTAGAGTAGGAGAAGTACGAATATAATAGTAAGGATGAGGACAAGGAACTATAGCAAGAGCTAAATGGCGTGGTACCGGCGGTTACGGCCGAGAGGGCTAGTAGAAGTCCAAGACTAGCTAATGAACGGTAATTACTTCCTAACCTCGAACTATCTCTAGAACCGAGTTATAACGAGGCAGGAAGCCGAAGTAATCATAATAGTAATAACAAGCTTAATAGCTCTGACTCGGCCAGGGACAATGAGAAGGAACCACGTCCTACTAAGCGGAAACAGCTATCCTTATCTCATAGTAGCCTAGTATATAAGAAGTATAGGTGCCCTATTTAGTAGAGCCCTTCCCGCTAGCGTTAATCTCTCTCTAAGCCCTATTACTAGTATCCTAAGTCGTATTTCCCTCTTAACTAGAGATTAAGAGTTATTATAAACTCGAGTACCAAGGGCTAATTACCTTTACTAGCGCCCTTTATACTATAAAGTATAAATATAATAATACTACTTAATAACTCTAGCCTTAGCTAATTATCTAGAGCTACCCTACTAATACTAACCGAGATTATATTCCGTCCATACTTCGTATATTACTACTTCTTTACTGCGGTTATCTGGGATAGTTATAATAGGCGAGGAGTCTCTCTTACCTAGGTTATCTGACTTATCGCGAGTACTAGCCACATAAGGAAGATTAATAACTTTACTATTAAGCTAATAGAGTAATATTTATACCTCCTAAGTAACTTTAGTTAGTATGCCTTATCCCGGCTCTCGTCTAATAATATAGCTCTATTAATTACTATAGAGGCAGGCTATAACTATATTAATACAACGCATACTAGACCCTAATATAATAGAGCTATTAATACTAGAGCTCTTATATTATAAAGATATAAGCTATTAAGTAGTAATAATAATAGTAGTTTAAGTAATAGGGATTCTAATATTAGTAGTAATAATAACGGGTATTCGAGCGAGGCTAAAAAGTAGGGTAATTTAAGTATAAGGATAAATATCCCATAGAACTCTATAGACGAGTAGTACTTAGTAGTATAGAAGAAGAAGGGCAAGCCTTAGGACTAGATCTTTAAAAAGTTTCTAGGTAGAACTTATCCCGTAATACACATATACTAGAGTATAGTCTATCCTAGAAGCGAGTAAGCTTCCTCTTATAGGTAAATAGAAAGTAGCTTAAGCTCTATAATATGGGCACAAATCCAGTTTAGCTCTAAATTACTAAGTATGGCATACCTTAGATTAAATTTAGAGTAGGCTTTAATTACTAAGTTCTTATAATATAGCTACTTATTATATTATTTATATACTTTTCTAGTCTCGGTTTTCTTAATAGCCTTTAAAAGGCTATATAAGGTTATAGGGTATTAATATAAACTAAAAGCTTTATAAATCCACTTTTCCCTAGATTCACTAGGCAAATTTTTAGAAAGTTAGATAAGTAAGTAAATAAGAAGAATTTTAATAAAGATATATAGCTACTAAAGCCGTGAATTAATTACTATATAATAGCGAGTCTACTATAAGAAGCATTATCCTAGTCTAATTCTTTAGCTTACTAGTTTGCTAAGCCTTTTATTTTCTCTTAAATAGGAAGTTATTAGCTAATAACCTAATTAGCTAGGTTTATAATTCTATAAAAGTATTAAGATTATTCTTTTCTAATATAGTCTAGATATAAGGATTATATTATTTATGAGTTCTCTAAGTCTCTTATAGTAATGCCCTAACCTTCTAGTAACTATTAAGGTTATTAATAACTAGTATACTATTCTCTTTAAATATAATATTAGATAATATAATATTATTATAAATAATACTAAGTAAATAAAAGTAACAAATACTAGCTAGAATACTATCTAGACACGCTTTTATAGTATTATTAATAAATAAGCGCTTACTTAAGAGAAAGTCAGATTTACTCAAATAGTAGAGATTAACTTTCTCCTATAATATTAATATATAATACTAGAAATAAATGCCTAATACTTGCCTATTAGTATTTTAGTAGCCCCTATAAATAGTAATATTTAGGTAAGAATAGAGTTTTAGGAATTCGTATGCCTTAATTTTATAGAGAATTTATTATTCGAGATTAGGGCTAGTATAAGCCTAAAGGTCTAGTATTTTAATATAGTAATTATTCGGGGAATCTAGTATTACCTAGGTAAGCTTTACCTTTAGGCCCTTATTCTTAGTCTCTAATAGCTTTATATTATAAAGCTCGGAGAAATTTAGCTTATAATAAGGGCCTTTTATAGTATATAATTAGCTGTTCTTTTAGATAATAAGTTATAAGTAGCTAAACTTATATGAGTTATTAACTTTCTTAAAGGCCTTAGCTAACTTAATAATCTCTATAATATATAGGGGCGCTTATTAAACTAAATTAATGGGGATATAGAAGTAGTGAGTTAAATTTAGTAAAAGAATATATATAGTATTAGAGAGCTAGTTTGGCTCAGATTACTTCCCGCTTCCTGCTAACTATTAATAGTACTATGGCCTATAAAAGTAAAGATAATAGAGTATTAATATGTCTCTAGTATATATAACTAGTAAATATATTATAATTAGTAAAGAATAATAATATAGGAATATAAGATACAAATTACGTATAAATAATAAGATAACCTTAATAATGAATTAATTAATTAAGTACTAGCTATAGGTAGTTCCCGGAATAATAATAAGTAATTGAGAATATAAAACTATAAGGAAAAGTTATAAAATTAGTTCCTATCTCATAATTAGATAGGAATATTCTAATCTATAGTATAAGTATCTCGGATATTCTATATGTTTTTTCTAGGGTTAAAGATACCTAATATAAGTACTATCTTATTTTGCGGGGGGCTAATATTTCACGGAGTCTAGATAAGTAATTAACCTATAATTAAAGATCTTTTATAGTATACTATTATCTACTAAAGACTAATAGTAATAGTTAACGAGGTCTCTACTGGCATTAGTTACTTGGGTAGCTATCTATAAGGCTATAAGGTTAGATGTCGAGCCTTATAAATATACCTATAATTATATCTTAAAGAAATTCTAATAGTAAGTAACTAGAAGACTAAAAGATATATTTGAGGCTATAACTAGTAAAATCACACAAAGTATATAAGGCGGGAAAATATAGAAAAGACAACTTGGGGTATATTTAATTAGGGATTAAGGACTACTTGTTCGTGTTTTGGGAAAGTGCATATAGCTTTATACTTGGGGAGGATTATTAGTAGTAGTAGGCACATGTGCCTCCCTCCCCCCAAGAGATAGTAATTCATGTACTAATATCAAAAATAATAGCTGCCTAGAGAACGGTAGTTAATTGAAATTATGACTTGTCCTTTCCTGTAGTCCTTAACGAATCGCGGTATGAGCCGTTGCCCATTTCCCAAAGGAATTCATTACTAAGCTATTAAATAATAGGGATTATAGATTCGGTTATAGCTAAAGTAACCAGACACCCTCAGCCCATTCCTGTAGCAGAACGCAGTATTAATAACTCGCGTTACGGTTACCGCATCTAGAAACGGCTATAGCAGGAGCAGGGTTCGTCTAATAGTTATCCAGGAATTGATTAGACCTGCTTTAAGACCTTCCAAAAGGGCCCGCTGTGCGGGGGGTTAGTAATGGATATTGGCTGGGCAATGATAGCAAGGTAATAAAGGATGATATGAAAGGGGGTCTAAAGATATTAAGGAGAACCCCCTACCCTTACAGTATCCTTAATATCTCCAGACCGCCTTTCGAACATTACATCATTACAGGCAGGCAGGTATAGCTGTGGGAAAAGTAAGCAAAAGTGAATAAAAGTGAACCTTATTATAGGCTAATAATGAGTTGAACTACTATAGACTACCTAAACATATGGATTACTACTGGAATTAACGAACCCTTTGTCAGAAAGACTTCTATAGGATGCCTCTAGGTTAAAGTAAAGGCGCTTCCGCTTCTGGTTAGGCGATGTCTCTTAAAGAACTAGTACCTGCTTTAGAATCTCTAAACGCTCGAAATCTACTAGTACCACATTTCTGATCTCGGGATTTCATAGTACGTTTAGTAGCCGTATATTACGATACTCTATCCCGTAATCTAATATCTTCGTAATAGCCCTACTCGTTTCCGCAGCTAAATCCCGTCCTATAGCTAATATTAAATCCTTGCGTGCCTACTCGCTTGCCTATAACATAAGTAATATATAAACTATTCTAACCCTAATATTAAGAAAGTAAGGATAAATGAGAGAGATATTCCTAAGATAAACTAGTATAAGCTCTCCTTAAGCTTTATTCAAGTATTAGTAAACTATTCCTTTATGCTTTAACTTTACTTTAAATACTATTATAGTTTCTTTAGTAATAAAAGTATATCTATATAATTCCAAAGTTAATCTAAATAAGGTATTACGGGTACCTTGCTTTCTAAGTAGCTTATATCCATTATTAGGGTTTTTAGCGAGTTAATGTAATATATGTTTTATAAGGGATTTCTGCCCTAAAACATAGTAGTTACTAGCCCTATAAGTATAATATATATTAATATTTAGATAAGTATTATCTAGGGAACGTTTTCGAATAAGCCCTAATAAGTAAGCTTATATATAATACTATTAGTAGAGAATATTACTCTCTTTAGTCGCCTATAGTAATTTAATGAAATATATCTATCTAGTACTAGACTAGTAAGTTCGAGCTCTTAGCTTACTTAGGGTTTTAATATCTAAGGTCTTATCTAATAAGCTAGATAAACTTTATAAGTTTTCGTAAATAATTATATCTATAGAGCTATAGCTATTTCTTGCCTTCCGTAACTTTCTAGGTCTTAATATAATTAGAGACTATTTAAAAGAATGAATTCGCGTATAAAATATAAAGAGTAAAGAAATTAAGGTTTTCTTTTTAGTAGGTATTTGTTATAAGATTACTTCGTAATTAATTACAGCCCTATAGGAAGTTTCTAGTATGTGATTTCGCTATTTTTAGTTATAAGGTTTTGTATCTAGTACTATTAAGTAAAAGATTAAGGTCTAGCTTACTATAGTATAATATAGTAAGATATTAACTTTACTTTATATTTTGGCTTTAATATTAGGTTTTATAAGGTAATAATAAAGCATATATAGCTTATTTTCCCTAACCTAAAAGAAAATATTAGCTTCTCTAGTAACTAATTTACTATACTCGAGGTTATTCTTAATTATATAAGTATATATTTGTATTAAAACTATTACTATTAGCTATTTAGAGTAATAAATAAACTTATTTCCTAGATTAGCTAGTATTATAATCTAATTAATAACTTTTTCTAGAATATTTATAGACTTTTTATTAGCTTGTAAAAGTCTAGCCCGTAAATTAAAGACTAATAGCTTATGAGATAATTTATATTTCACGACTATATATAGGCTTTATATACTATTTACTTCCTTATATATACAAATCTAATTAGTGTTTCGCGGTTTTGGATTCAAGCTTAAGGCTTATCCTTTACTTAAGATATAGAGATCTTATAGACTTTACTAGATTTCTTTATTACTATTACTAAGAGTATTAGTATAGTTCTCGAAAATAATACTATTACTTAGATTAAACTCCCAATAAGCCTCTTTTACCTACTAAAGATAAGAGATAATATATATTATTAGTTACTTAATAGCTAGGTACTAATATGTTTCTAAATCCTTCTTACTCGCTAATAATTAGTTATAGAAGTCCTACCTAAGCTTAGTAAGGTATTAGGTAAAACTAAAAAGTACTATGTCTTATAGGATATATTCGTAAGTTCTTTTGAAAAACTACTACTATAGTATTAGAAAATTCGCCTAAGGCTTTAATAAGGTCAGGCAGGGCTTATTCTTAGGACTAGTAATTAAGCCCTATATACTAAGGCTCTTGTTTATCTAGATATAAAGTAGTTTCGAGAGAAATATATAGTAAGTATATATATATTTTTTAAATATTATAGGTCTTATCTTCTTTTCCTTAATCTAAGCGCGAGACTCGGCTTCTTATTAATTTCGCTACTTGTTCTCTATATGTCTTTCTGCTTCTTATTAATTTCGCCGCTTGTCCTTAGTATATTATTACTCCTATTCTGCCCGCTCGTCTACTTCTTATTAATTTTATAGCTTGTTCTTAGTATATTATTACTTATATTTTGCCTACTTGTTTATTTCTTATTAATTTCACTGCTTTTCCTAAAGTAATTACTCTAGATATATAAAATCTGAGTCCCTTTATAATAATATTTCGTGAATATAAGTTTATTATTAAATTAAAAGTATAAATTAGAAGCCTATTATTAATTCGGCTAAGCTACTATATTATTATCTAGGTAATAATCTAGATATAGGATGCCTTTTTTTGGGCCATATAAGTACTAGCTCGAAAACTTCGTAACTATTATAGCTAGATATCTTTAATTTATTTAATAGTACTTAGAGTATTTAATTTAGTATAAGATATATAAGAATTCCAAAAGTTAAATTTCTGGAACTTTTATAATTAAAAATTAGTGCTTTCCTTAGCCTAAAAAGTATTCTTTTAAGTATTATAGCCTAATTATACTAGATCTTTTAGTTACTAT
This sequence comes from Hyaloscypha bicolor E, assembly GCF_002865645.1. Taxonomy (NCBI): domain Eukaryota; kingdom Fungi; phylum Ascomycota; class Leotiomycetes; order Helotiales; family Hyaloscyphaceae; genus Hyaloscypha; species Hyaloscypha bicolor. The sequence goes on along the minus strand of NW_020194517.1, from coordinate 1,510,000 downwards.
CAAATTACTAATTAAATTATATAGTACTCGAGCCCTATTACCTTTGTCTCGCATGTAATAATTTCTTCTTATAAATAAATAGCCTTATTAATTTCTCGAACTATAAGTAATAATTTAGATACTATCTAAAGTCGTTTCTAAGTAATAATAATAACTTAAGTTACTTTACCTAACTAGCTCTGCCTAGCTCTACTAATAGATATTATCTTACCCTATACTAAAAGGTAACTATTTTGCCTTATTTTCTGCTATATATTAGTATTTTACCTATTAAAATATTTTATTAGATTTATTTCTCTTTCTTATACGTGCCTTATATTTTTTTCTCGCCTTTAAGTAATATATAGGCTACTATATTTTACTAATATCTTTAGATATTAGATATATATAGGTACTATTACAGAGAATATTAACTATAATAATTTCTTTTAAGAATATAAGAATAGCCCTTATAAAAAATAGGTTCTATTATATATAAGATCTAATATTAGAATTATATATTTTAGAGATAAAGCAAAGTAGTACCTAGTTCTTTTCTTTATTAAAAGCTAGGCTAGAATTCTATAAATTTAATATTCTAAAAAATGAGGTTAGTTAAAGATCGAAATCCTATTATAACTACTTACTAATATTAATAGCATATCTAGATTGTCCTTAAGTTTTCCTTTAACTAGTATAGTTTAGGATATTACTAGAGAATTACTAAAGACTAAGGTTATATTTTCTAGTTTAGGAAAGGTAATAAAAAACCTAATATTTTACTTATTTACCTATAAAGTAAGGAATTACGAGTAATATATTACCCTAGTTTATACCTAATCTCGTAAAAGAGTATTTATATAATAAAACATATATAGGAGATCTTATTTATTACCCTAGTATAAATAAGTATTTATAAAACGGAAATTTTCTTTAAAAATAACGGATTATAAGTTATTACTTTCTCTTTTACTTACCTTTTCTAATATATTTTTAAGGGCTATCCTAAATACGTGAATTACTTTTAAAATAAGATATGAGTCTCTAATTATATATGAATTTATTATAAAAAACAAGTTAAGAATATAGCTAAAGCTAGTCTTACTAGAGTTAGAGAACTTGGCTCAAATAATTACTGAGTTAGAAATTAAAAAAATTAGTATATATTTCGTAATTTAGGATAAGAGCTAAATAAGCAGAAATAGAACCAGATAATAAATTATAGAATATAGTACTCTATATATATAGTCCTAAGTAATTACTTATATAAACTAGAAAACTAAGTAATAGTAATCTTTATTACTATATATAATATCTCATTTTCCTATAGGTTTGAATTATCTCGCCTATTTACTATCTATTATTATAATTATTATACTCTTAAAAAAATATACTAATTATAGCTATTTATAGCTATATAATAATACGCGGGATTATCCTATAATCTTAGTAAATGTCTACTTCCCGTTATTTACAGGTATTACTAGTATTATCTTAGTAAATACCTACCCGCTATTATTTATAGATATTACTAGTATTATCTTAATAAATGCCCACCTATTATTATTTATAGGTATTACTAGTGCCGTTTTAGTAAATGCCTACTTATTATTATTTATAGGTATTACTAGTACTATCTTAGTAAATGCTTACCCGCTATTATTCCTATATATTATTAAGGTTATAAATACTTACTCGCTATTATTTACTAGTATACCTATAGTTATCTCAGAAAAAAAAATTAATTAGGTATTACTTAAGGATCTTATTATAGCTACCTTAGTAAATATCTTATTAGTATTACTTATTATTATAACCTTTATTATCTTAGGAAATATTAACTTATTATTTATTACTATAAAATAAGTAATAGGAAAATAGGATTATAAAGGTATATTTACTAGTAAAACAGGAATTTATATTATCTTAATTTTCTTTTATACCCTTATTAAATTACTATTTATAACTCTATATACCCGTTTTCTAGTATAACTCAGAAGGCTCTATAACTAATCTAGCTCCTTATTAACTATTCTATTAAGTTATATAACCTAGTGCTATATATATATATTCTTTGGGTTATCTAAGCTATATTTATATTTATATCTAATAAATTAATAAATATATCTAAATATCTTATTATAGAAAAAATACATATTATAATACTAAATATCTATTAGTAAAGTTAATAGCCTATATATAATAAAACGAAAAATATACGCGTTTAAAAGTACTAGATAAGATTTAAATATATTATAAATAGCTTTACTTATTTATATTCGTAAAAGAAATATTAAAGTTATCCTAGTTAAACTATAGGCTTATAGTTATTATTCTCCCTATTATGGTTATTATTATTATTATTATTATTATTATAGGATTAAGTAAGGTATAGCTAATATTATTCTAATTTAGTAACTAGTAGCTATTTCTTAAACTAATTAATTAGTAAGGTATTAGAAAGTTATAAGATACTAACTCGGTATTCTTTAATATATTAGATTATTTCTTGATTTATTAGGAAGTAAATAAAGCAAGTCTAGTACTAATAGTACTATATGTACTTATTTAATATTTTAGTAAGGTAAGATAGTAATAGAATAAGGTTAAGTTAGAATTATAAGCTTTATATATTTCCCTATTTTATTAGCCTATAAATTAATATTTCTAATTAGTAGGAAGATATAATAACCCTAATATAGTAAAACTGGCGCGAAGCGCTTTTAGTTACTAGGCCATAACGTAATATACCTAGATAAAGTTTTTAATAACTCTTATTTCTTATAATAGATTTTCTATTTTATATATCTAATACTATTTCCTAGTAATTATTACTAAGTTCACCTTTATTAACCTTTACTAACCTTTATAGTTAGGAATTATCTAGTAAAAAAATAATAGAATATAAAGAGTATAAGAATAAAGGCATTAAGAGGGGCTATATTTGCACTACTTGCGAAAATAGAAGCCAGAATCCTTAAACTATTAGGTTATTTACTAATTAATATGAGGTATTTATATATATAATAAAATATTTTTCCTTTTTTCTTTAATTTTAAATATAATAACTAACTAAAATATTTATAATAGAACGATCCTATACTGCCCTCTATTATATTAATAATATTAAAATTCACTAGTCTCACTTATAATATATTATTATATAGAGATTAAAATAAATATTATGCTTTTCTTTACTTAATAAGGGAATAGTTATTAGGTATTTTACTTTATCTTATAACCTTATATATATATTAAGATAAATAGATAATATTATATAATAACCTAAAGAATTTCCCTATTTTAATAATAAACTAAATATATCTATTATTATTCTTATATTATATTTTAGTAATATTCCCTAGTTATAATAAGTATTTTGACTTTTAATATTTATTATTATAATAAACCTTAGCGATTTTTTATAACCCGAGAATTAGGGCCTTAGTAAAAGAGTATTTATAGAATAAAAGTTTCTATAGATCTTATAAACTTCCTTATATTTTAAGTTCTCTTACTTTATACTTGCCTAGTTAAGCTATATTATTAGTAACTCAAATATAAGGGAAGTCTAGAGACATAGTATCTAGTTAAGCTATTATAATCTTGGGATATCTGCCTTATAATAATATGTCTTTACTAGTAAATAGACTTTATTATAAAAATAGGCTAGGAGATTATGAATTCTACTAACCGGAGTTAGCCAAGGCAATTATATATCTATAATTACTCCTATTATATAAGAGAGCACCCCTATCTTAGTATAATTACACATCTATAATTACTACTATTATATAAGAGCCTAATCTATTAGTATTACTTAATTATACTTTCAAGAATATTCCTATCTTAGTATAATTATATATTTATAATTACCCTTATTCTTAATATACTATATGATTTTAACTTATAGACTAAAAAAACATATAGTGGGAATTACGAATATCCTATATCTAGATCTTATAGAAGATAATAAAAGCTCTCAAATTATATTAGAAAATTATAAGAAAAAAATTAATCTTATTACTAATTTCTTTTTATTTCTTAAACTAATATATTTTCTAAGGAAATATATAATATTAGCTTTCCCCTTTACTAAATCGCGTTAATAAAACATATAGGGGAACCTAAGGAAACTTCTTAAGAGAATTACTTACTAAGCTTATATTAATATTCCTAAAGCTATTATAATTATTTAGGGGCATGTATTATATTTTCCCTAAAAATAAAATGTCTCTATATAATACCCTCTTTATTATTAGTATTTCTAATTAGTTAAGGCAATATTATAAAATATTAAAGCTCATATATAATATCCAGGTCTAAACCTAATATTTTCCTTCTTCCATATTACTATATAGAAAATTAGTAAAGCTATCTTAATTATCTAGGTACTAATATATTATATTATAGCCATAAGCTACAAGTCTATCTAAGAGTAGTCCGGCTTTTTTTATCGGAAGTCTAATATTAGTATAGATAGGTATATAAGAATATAACTTCTCTAAAGTTTTTATTATTATTATTCTCTATTTTCCCTAATATCTAGCTCTTTAATTATCTTTCTAAACCTTTTACCTAGTATATATCTTTCTATTATATATATAAAGTAATTTATTTTCTATCTAAAAACATCTTATTACTATCTTATAGAAATAAATAATAATAGGATATATTAAGAATATTTCCCTACTAATTTAGCTATTCTCGGATACTTAAGCCTTAATCCTAGATTTCTTATTTCTAGGCTTTGCCCGCATATCTACTATTATCTAATAGTATCTTACTATTAACTTAAGTATCTATATTTCTCTACTTTATTTCTTTAGGTTATTTGTATTTACTTATAGGGGTATTTATAAGTACTTATTAGGATTACTTGAGGCTTATTATAGTAAGAACTTCCTTTATTCGAATAAAAGAGCCTATTTTCTAATAATAAATAGCTTTAACTATTTATCTTTAATATTATGAGAATATATATAATATACTCATACTATAGACATTTTCTTAAAGCTTTATTTAGAATACTCGCTCCTCTCTTATTACTACTAACTTAGCCTCTTTATTAAACTACTCGAGAAATAATTCTTTAAATAATAGAGATATAAATAAAAAGACTCTATATTATATATCCTAGAATAAATGCTTTTTAATATAATATAAGGGCTATTAGCTTATATTCCGGTATTAATATTAAGTAAGAGATTTTAATAGCTAAGAAAAGGTCTTTATCTCTTACTTTAGTAAATCTCTATAAATTCTTAAGGAACTACTTTCTAAGTATTATACCGAGTATATAAAGCTTATTTAGGGTAAAACTTATTTTTATAGGTACTAAGATTATATCTAGGTATAATCTAAAGTATTAGATATTAGATATATCTTAATAATTATTCTTAATAAGAATAAGAAGACTAAGCTACTAGAAAATATTAGGGACTTCCTTAAGCTAATATCCTAATAGTAGTATTCTAATTATGGAATTCCTTACTAGAAGGGTTACTTACTATATAGATTTCCTAGAACTAGGAAATCGAGTTTAAGCTTATTTATTACTAGTTATTTTAGTTTAGATATCTATATCCTTAAACTTTCTATTATTAATAAAGCTATTCTCGAAAGCCTATTTACTAAGCTTCTAAGTTACTATATTATTCTTTTAGAAGATATTAATACTATAAGCTCAAATTAAGACACTAAAACGAAGAACTCTTGCTAGATAGTAACTAGCTCTCTTTTTTAGGAAAGCAAATCTGGAATAGTATCCCTATTTACTTTCTTAAATACTATTAATAGTATAGGGTTATAAGAAGGCTAGATCTTAATTATAACTACTAATTATATTACATGCCTTAATAAAGCACTTATATAACCTAGTTATATAAATAAAAAGGTCGAGCTTAGGCTTACTAATAATATAATAATAGCTAATCTTTTCTATCTCGTCTTTAAGCCCATATAAGAAGATATTACTTTTCCCGAGAATACTTAATTAGGAGATAATATAAAGGTCTATAAAGCCATAGTAAGTTAGAGGGAAAAGGCCAAGAGAGTTAAGTAATTAGTAAAGGAATTTACTAGTAATATACTAAAGCTAAAATTTAGCCCTATAGAAATTTTCTCATTTTTTCTAGAATATAGGAAATTACTAGAAGAAGCTATTAGTAATATAGAGAAACTTATCTCGAAGCCTATTAAAGTAAAGTTAAAGCTACTAAGAATATCTAAAGATATTAAACTAGAAAATACTTTACCTAAGATAGCTTTTAAGCTAGAGTTCAAGATAGAAGTATATATTTCTAATAGATTATAGATTAAACTTTATTAAGAATTTATTTAGCTACTATTCCTCTATATTAATAATGGCTCTAATAGAGATAGTTTACTATAATCCCCTATTATCCCTACTAATATCCTTACTAGATAGCCCAGGTCTATTATATATTATTACGTAAAGTAATAACTAGGCTATAGAGATAGTAAACGTAATAGCTATAATAAAGATAGCTCTTACTTTATTCTCTTATTTCTCTTATTCTAAAACCCTACTTAGGAACCTATTACTTATACTATTTCCTTACCCTAACTATATAATAAAGTTATTCTTATAGATTATTATAAAGTTTACTTAATAGCTTATAGAAGTACTCAAGTTAGTTAATACTAAGTAAGAGCCTCTTTTTCCCGTAAAGCTATTTAGTATTAGTTACGAAGACAAATCTAAGAAACTAAAAGCCCGAGCTTTAATACTAGAGTTTAAGAAAGTTAATAAAATATACGTATACTAGAATATAGCCCGATCTTGCTACTAATATCATATAGCTAGGATAAGAAGGAATATAAGTATAAAGTCGTGGAATTATTAATACTACCTAATAAAGTAAATAAACTTAATTACTATATCTTTATTATTTATACACGTATTAGTAAGTACCCGAGCCTCTATCCTAATCTCTGCTCCTAATAGTAGTCTAGATAAAGAAATTAAGAATTAGATCTAATATATAGATATTAAATCTTTAGGCTTACGGAATATCCTCTAGAAAATTCTATAAGATATCTAGGGGATCTACCTCTATAAAGAGAAGCCTTTAGTAAGTCTCGAGCTATTCCGAGTACTTAAATACTAGAGCGTCTACTAACTAAGTACTAGGTAGAGTAAAGCCTACTTTACTATTATCTATCTAATCTAGAGAAATACTACTAAGACCCTAGTATAGCCTTTAATTATTCTACCCTAGAGTATCTGGATTTACTACTTAATTTTATTAGGATAGCTTATACTTTAATTACTAAGCGCCTTAGCCTACTTCTCAAGAAGTATTAGATCACGTATAATTTTCTATAGACGCTCTTTAAGCCAAATACTCTAGCCTATACTAAATATTTTAGTACTAGCTAGCTAAGATATATTAGGTACAAATTTAGAAAAAAAAAGAGAATAAAGAATAGGGTAAAATACTTCCATATTAAGGCTTATTATTTGGATTTTAATAAGAAAGTATTTAGGAAGATCTCAAGTAAGTATATAATTAAGAAATTCTGTAGGGCAAAATAGATTATTACTCTAGAAATATTTCCCCTCATATACTATCCCGGTAAAAAGCAAGTAAGGGCTTACCTCTCCAAATATAGTCAGAAATTTCTGTTTATAATAGATATCCACCTCTATAAGTATAAAGGCAAGGCATTCTATATCGAGAAAGAACAGGTTATTAAAACTTTTATTAAGAGCCAAGTTATAGTTAATATGGCTTATTTTCGAGAAGAGAACCTAAACTACTCTAGACCAAGTATTAAGGAATCTAATAGGGGCCTACTATTACTATTACTACCTAGCTAGGGCATTCTTAATCTTAACGAAAATAATAAAGATAATAAAGAGGGGCTATCTACTACTAAGGGTAATGAAATAGATTTATTAGAAGTAAAAGAAAACGACCTACTTATCTATAGTCTAACTATTTCTAGGTTTAGCTTAGGTAAAAGTAAATAGGATAAGTATTTAATTCTTTTCTATTATAGTAATAGCTTCCCCTTAGCTAATATTAATATAGTAAAGTTAGCTATTACTAATATTAAAGAGATTAACTAGAAATAAGCGGCGTTAGATAACCTTTATATCCCTATAAAGAAGAAAAAGGCCACGCAAGCTCTTTCTAAAGCCTATATTAAGCGGGCATTAACTAATGCCTTTAATAATATTATTAAAGGAAAAGGGTAAAGGTTTAGTATTCTTTTATAATATAGTATCTAGTCTCTGCTTATGTCGTGCTTCTGCTAACAGGTTATATTAGCGGGCTACTAGGTATAGGGAAGACCTTAATAGCCAAGTTACTCGCCAAATATCTTTATAGGGTACTTATACTAGTCTCCGCTAGCGAGCTCGGCATAATAGTAGCGGCCATTAAAGAGCGACTACCTCATATCTTCAAGTACGCTTCTTAATAAAACACGGTCCTTCTCCTAAATAAGGCAAATATATTTCTCGAGTAGCGCTCATCCCAAGATATTTATTAAAATGCTCTTATCTACGTGTTCCTATAGACCCTAGAATACTATTAAGAAATAATATTCCTTACCACTAACCAGGTATAATAGATTAATAATACTATCGCTAGTAGGATCCACTTTAAACTAAAGTATAATAAGTTAAACCTAGAGCTATAGACTAATATCTGGTAATACTTTCTGGAAAAGGCAGCCACGCCTTAGGGAGCACTAATTTATAGCCGGGATACCTTTAATAATTAGGTACGGAAGGAGCGTAATAGTTGCGAGGTAAGTACGTCCTTTACGTATTCGAGAAGTAAACTAATTAATAGTATCATTTTAGATCAAAAACCTGGTATTAATGGCTCAAGCTCTAGCTATTTAAGAGGGATGCCAGGTAACTATATCCCATCTGGAAGTAGCTATTACCGCATGCGAGGATTTCGAATACGATTTCAAGGGCGCGGGGCTAAAGGAAGCTATGAATGGTTATTTTTAGCCGGGTCCGTAAGCTCCGAATCCGCGCCGGTTTGCATATGAGCCTTCGTTCTGGTTTTCTTTATATCCTTATATCTAGTTGTACTTTGTTATATAAGGTTGTTATTAATGTCTATATATGTCTATACTAGTAATATGGGGTAGTTTCTCTGTATCCCACTCCTAGCTCCCCCCTAAAGGCTTAGTAATCGTGAAATTGTTCCTTAGGTTGTAATATCTTAGCTTCTAGAACGTTCTAGGGCGCTAAAGATCATACTTTCGTAATCTGCCAAGAACGCATTAGCCATGGAGCGCTATTAGTTTGAAGATAGGAGGCCGCTTTGTAATTATTAGATCTGTGCAATGTGTAATAAAACTATAGTCTTATTCTTAAAAGCCGGGATTTTTGGCCTCCGTACCGGGATTCTTTGTTGGCTCCCATCCAGCCTATTAGAAGCCGGCTTGGGTTAGGTTTGGGTGTGGCTAAAATTAGCCGCTGACCACTATTCCATCCACTAGTGGGGGCTCGAAATGGGCTCCGTCGTTACCGTAGCCCTCGCTAATATCACAAATCTGCCTCTGATTTTGGATTTTGCTCCAATTCTAATACCCTAGTTTAACCTTTCTTATTTCATTTTTGGCCTCTCACTTGATTAAATTTTTGGCTCACTTTAAGCGTTCTTTCGAGCTATTTTGTAATTTAATCTAGGCGCTGCCTCCTAGTTCTGGATCGTGGCTGTAAAATCATCTTCTGGCTGCTAGCGAGAACCCCCAAGTACCAACCTCCACAAACGGCATTCAACCTCTCCCACAATCGGCTTGTTTTGGATGAAGTCACTGGTCTGTAATTTCCCATCTGCCTGTTTGCTATGGGAATTCGAGCCCTAACTCACTCTTCTCTCCAAGACTAATCCAAGAATTCCTAGTAATAATTATAAGTGCTTTAGTTTCTCATTATTTCATCGATTGATGTCTATATAATGCTTGGGTCGAAGTGAGATGGGCCGGTAATAAATAACTCTCTCGGTGTTGATGCCTTTACAGTCGCATTCGAAATCGGCTTCAGTCCTGGACACTCAATGATTTTATTTCAGCCCCACATTTCCAGTAAACTAGTACTATTATGGTTAAATATAACGGGACAAAGTGGACGATATCACGGTAAAATCTGTAACGTCCCCTGCTATAAAACCACGTATTTTATAACACAGATGCTCTTACCCAAGACCCAAATTCTTCTAGAGACCCGTAGAAACCCCTCTTATCCAATCCCATGCACTCTTCGCAACTCCTTTTGCCACCTCAATGGCTTGCACAGCAACCCAATACAGCCCATAAGAGGCAGCGCCAAAGATGGCCGCACATAGAATCAAAATAAACACAGCGGTTCTAGGACTTATCTGCTCGCCATTATCGCCACTCGATCCCGAGTTGGGCCACGGATCGGGTCGAGAATATTGAGCATACCTAGAGTTGTGGGACACCAAGGTTGCTCTAGTATTCTACCCTGTCAGAGCCCCGGAGTTAGTGAAGTTTCCGTGGCTTCTGCTAGTGTCGTGCTGAGTATAGGGTGTGTTTTGGATGGTCCTGTAGGAGCCGTCCCAGTGGCGTCGGCGCTCCTCATCCTCTAGGAGATGTGATCGTGGATTCTCATTATAACGGCAGTTGGGCCGAGGGGTAGATAAGCCTGCGGCAGATTGAGGGATTAAGCAAGGCAGTCGCAGTAATCTATCTTGGTCGTCTGGAAGTGGATTCACAGTTAGGGAAGTCACTGGAATGAAATTGGCGTAATTGATTAGTTCCTGATACGAGTCATTCGTTAAGACAAAGCTTTTCCCGCTATGGTTATAGCTACGTAAGATGGAGAAGGATAGAGTATGCTAGTTCTTTGTGTTAATGTAGGAATTCCTATGTAGGAACACGTTCCCTTTAAGAGAAAGGAGAATGCCATTGTCTGGGTGAGGCGAGCATGATTTAATGGGTAGATGAGCAAGTCTTGCTTTGATATTATGCGCATGCTTTACAGACAAATCCACTCTATTAAAGGACGTTAACTAGGCACGTCAGAACCCTAGACTCTTTGCGATTTGAAGAGAGAGCAACCCACGTATGGTAAGGATAACGACGTTCCCGTTTGATAGCTCAGGGGAGAGCACCACCACAGGATAGTTATAGCACCCATCCTCAAGTCCTATATTGATTCTCAACTCTTCTTTTGATGGCAGCCACAAGATCTGTCTAGCTAGAATGGGGCGCGTCGAAACTAAGCGGCGAGATAGTGGAGGGTCGCCTAGGATATATGTGGCCATTATGCCAGGCATTTTGGCTACTAAGAGGCAGAGAATTCTGATTAATGAGCTGCGTTGAGTAAGTTAAAATATAAAGATGTCGAAAGCGGGGGCGATAGAGTTGGGCTGCAAAAGTTAGCTAACTACGGTGGGCGAAAGCAGCTACTAAGGCACTCACGGATCTCTGTTCCATAGCAGTAGTACTCCTAATTGCCCAAATTCTGAAATAAATCTGCGGCTCTATTTAAGGTAAAAAACTCGAAATTTGTCCCTACTAAGTTACTTTATAGAAAATCTTCATGATTGCTGATAAAATCCGGGCTTGGCGTTGGTGTCAGCCAATCGTCAGGCATTAAATAGCTTTTCCTATATACTATAGTATATTAAAGGTAATAAAGTCATTGAATACAGGAATAAATTTTGTCTAGTCGTAATAGTACTAGTATAACTAAAATGTGGGGCTAAAATGAAATTATAGAGCGTTTAGGACTAAAGCCGATTTCGAACGCGACTGTGCCACGTGAGTTAGAGTAAAAGCGGGAATTTTTGATCAAAATCAGACCGACGAGTTTGGTTCGGAATACTATCGCATATGGTTCTAGGAACAGCAAATTTTTTGAGATTTATTAAATATAGTCTGAAAATTCCAAAACTTTCACAGATTACTAAAGATTACGAATATCAACCTGGTTTTCTTGTTTTATGTTATTGAGGGCGAATCACAAGTTTTTCCGGGAGTTTTACGGGAAAGATTTTGTTAATACTAATTACGGTTAGCCGTGCTCTAATGAGAAGGGTGTAGTAGAGTTTGAAATGAACTCGAGAAAGCCTACTAGATTGCAAATATGGGTTATCTTTCGTTCTATTAGGTTTTTATTATATTTAAGACATAGTATATCGAGGATTCGTAATATATAGTGGATGCAATAATGTATTACTAATCAGTAAATGATCACGTGATCGACCCCTCGCGTAAACTTGAAAAGAGGAGTTGGGAAGTTGAGTGGCCACTAGGTATACATACCCCGTAGCACAAAGTTACGCGCCATATAATGCGAACCAAGAGACTATAAATGAAAAGACGGTTTACTATAATCCCGTTCGAGATATGACCCGCTAGGAGACACGTGAGAATACAGGCGGCAAGGAGATTAGTCTCATCCAGAAACAATCCAACCTCGTCCAAAAATGGCTTCTTTAGGATAAAGGGCACTAGTCTATAATTTTCCCATTTACCTATTTATAAATGGAAATTCGTACCCGTGCCATAACCTCACGAGCTATAATTTAGCGGCTATAAAGGTTATACTACTAGCTTTATAAGTAATAATTATAATAGAGGGAGGGGCAAAGCTTGCGCGTGATTTAATATTCTTATTAGGATAAGGCAATTTATATACTAGGTAAAAGAAGCTTAGAGCAGAGTTACTTTAAAAGTATAGTTTTCTTGAGAAATCTATTTAAAGATTAAATCATAAACCCATTAATCCTATAATATTATTACTTATAAACTTTAATCCTAATTCTTATAGCTAGATAATTTAGAAGTACCTTATCCTAAGAAAATATCTAGGAACCCTTAGTAGCTACTATGAGTTTTTTAGAACTATAACTTAGCTTAAGAATATTATTTAGAAGGCCCTTAATTATTCTCTTATATTTCTTAAAAAGGAAACTTAGCTAAAAAGTATTATTCTCAAGAAATATCTAATAATCCCTAACTACTTCCTTTATTACCTAGTCTAGATTTACTTTATTATCCTAATTACTAACTAGGAGTTTAATTATTCGCTACTTAGTATTATATATAACTATTAAGCTATAACTCCGTCTATCTTTCTACTAGGAAATAGGCTAGCTAGATTAGTATATAGTAGTATATTAGGCTATATACTTATTACCTTAGTATATCCGAAACTTAAGTACTTAAACTCCTCTTATAGCGAATTAGTATTACCTTTAAATAGTTCGTCTAAATTCACTTACTTCTATTACTTGTCTTATTAAGATAGACTTTGTTTTATAATAAATAATCCTATAGCTTATTATTAAATTAAAGTAATATATTATTTTTATTAGTTTATTAATCTCAAGTAATATAAAGTAATTAGTATTAATATTTAGTAAATAAATATATACCTATAGGTCCTTAAGATTATTTTAGCCTTTATACTTATAATTATTAATCTTTTTCCTCTAGTAATAAAAAGAGTTTAAGAGAGGTATAATCTTACTATTTATATCTTTTTTATAAAATAAGATACTAAGATTAAGTCTTATAAATACTAGCCTATTAGTTATCTCTAGAGTAGCTATAATATCCTAATAATTAAGCTATATCCTTAAGTAAAGCTTATTAAATATATTATATAAAAGTTTAGCTATATTATTTACTATAATAGAATTATTATTACCGAGTATATACTTACTAAGAATATAGCTAATTTCTTTAATAACTCGAGTAATAGTAGTATCTAAGTAGCCTTATAGAATTAGTTCCTATTATTATATTAGTATATATATCTAATACCTAACTAAGTACTAGCTTATTTTCTTAAGGCCATACTTAGCTTATAGGCTTGAGATCTTCTCTAATAGTATAATAACATGTAATTTAAGTGAGTTAAAGAAGCAAAAGAGATCTAGTTACTTTTCCTTAGCTAATAGCTTTACTTATTTATTAAGAATAAAAAGTAACTTTATCTTTTATGAATTTACTTAAAATAATATAGCTATCTTATTAATATTTTCTTTATTTCCCTTTATATAGCTCCTAATAATATAGTTAAGGTTAATAATTATTAGGATTTATATATTATAGGATATATTATATATTTAGATTAAAGAGAATCCCTAAATAAGTTATCTAGATTAGTTTACGTAATATTTGCTCTTTATAGAAAATATTATTAAGTTTCTTCTTTTTTATATTAAAAATTTTCTTTTGAATTCTGGCTAAATTTACTAATAAAAGAGGATTTTTATTACTTTTAAAGGCGAGTTTTCCTGAATTCTCTATAATTATAGTATTACGTGCCTCTATTAGGTATTTATCTAGAATTATAGTAATTAGACGTTTTCTAGGTATTTTTTATTTTATAGGAAATAGTGCCTTCTTAGCTTATTTAAGCTTAGTATTATACTACTTTAAGGCACTTATCTATTTTATTATATTAAGAATAATTACTTTCTTGAAATAAATATAACCTACTTCTAGTATATTAATCTATATAGAGGCTAACTAAGTTATTAAGCTACTTATAATCTATATAAAATCTAGTTATTCCGCTATAGTAATTATAGCTAGTACTTTACTAAGGCTAGGTTATAATATACTAAGAATTCTTAAATAAACCTCTATTAATATTTCCTAGTACTTACTTATCTCATAAATAATATAAATTATATTAGTAATTATATTAGTTAATATAAGTACTATTCTAGATAAGAAAAAAAGTAGGATAATTTAGTTATTTTAAGTTAGAAATAGTTATTCTTTATTAATCTTTTATACTTATATAGAAGTAGTATTATATAAGCTTATCTATTACTATCCTATTCTAGATAATAATAGCGGAATTCTCTCTAATAAGATTATCTCTATCTTATCTAGTAAAGAAGTAAAGAGGCTATTTTTAGTTAGAGGTAATAGAACTTCTTTATTTACTATAAGTATAAATAGGGCCATATATAGTATTTAATTATTAGATAAAAGTAATTAGAATTCTTTACTAGTTTATTATATAAGTATAAATAGGGCAAAACCCAATAAGATACTTTACTATAATTCTGTCCCGTATATAAAAGAAAAAGTAAATATAGCTTAATTATTAGATATATTTTTATTAATTTCTAGTAGGGCTATTTCTTACTATTTTATCTTACTTAGTAAGAAAAAGCAAATAATAATTATCTTAATACTATTACTATTATACGTGGCCTTTAGCTAATAAAATACTAACTTACTATAAATAAATAATAGGAAATAATTATAAATAGAAAACTAGCCTTATATTTCTTCTTAAGTAATTTTCTTAGTAATAATCTCTGAAATATTTCTCTTATATTCTAGAAAGGATTTCTTTATTATAAGACTATTATTACTTTAGTTAATAATTATATTATTATAACTAGGTTAATAGATAACTAAACTATTATTAACTAAAGAATTATTACTAGAAGTTATATATAAATCCCTAGATCTATTTCTAGAGATATATACTTATATCTTAAAGAATTTTAGAAACTAATAAATAAGGTCTAATTACTTTCTTTTTCTTAATAGTCTTATAGGATTAATACCTAACTAATATTTTATAGGTTCTTAAACTTCAGGTTTAGAATTATCTATAAAGTATTTAAGGATTTCTTAGATAAGATATTAAGTAATAAATAATACCTTTATATATAAATCCTATATAAAAATTAAGAACTATAATTAGTAATTAGCTTTTCTAAAGAAGTAAAATAATATTCTTTAACTTACTTCTAACTAAAATTAGATATTTTTTAAAATATCTAAAGTTATAGTAAAGATAAATTATCTAAATAAATATATAAGATTTTTAATTAACTTATTAGATTTAATAATCTCGTCTTATAAGTAACTTAATAAATCTTACTAGATATCTATTATCTAAGTAATATCTAATTAAGATTTAGTAAATGAGTTACTTATATTTATTATAAATATTTTATATAAGAAAATAAAAGATATACTTAAACTAAAGAAAGTAATTAAGGCATAATTACTAGGAATTACCTAGTATTAAGTACTTAAGCCCTCTATTAATAGGGCTATTAAGATACTATATTATCTTACTTTTAGCTAAATCCTATAATATGTTCTATTAAATAAATAAGATAAGACTATCTAATACTTATACCCCAAATCTCTTATAAATAATATTACTTAATATAAGAGTATATAATACTAAATATTTATAATTTTTTAAAAAAAATTATATATTATTATTTGCTTTTTCTTATTATAATTAGGAGACAGAAATATTAGTTCTAGTCTATAATTATACTAATTAAATTAGCTAAGGTTATTAGATATCCCTATTATTATTAGATAATATAAATATATTTTTTTATATAAATAATATTAGATATATAAAAGCTAATAGCCGCGAGATCCTATATAAGAAGTATTTTAATTCTCTAGATAGCTAAAATATATAATAATAGCTAGTCTATTTAGTTCCTTATTATTAAGCCTATAACTAGGTAATTTTAATACTCTATAGCTTTAGGATCCTACTAGTAATTATTTCTGAGTTTTCTAGATATCTTATCTTAAATATAAATAAAGAACTAGACTCAGTTATTAAGTATAGATTAAGAAAAGAATAATAAACCTTTAATTATCTAGCCTTTTCCCTAATTAGTATACTAATTCTCGGATTAGCTTTAGTATTATATAAAAAAAGCTTCTGCCCCTATTTATTATCTTTATATATATATATATACTAGCTTTAGAGCTACTATATTTTCCCCCTTAAGTAGCTAATATAGCATAAGTATTATATAACTATATTATCTTAGACTAGATTCTTTTATTAGTATTTAACTTCTCCTAATAATACTATTCTCTTAATTATATATACTAATAAAAATATTATAATAACTTATATCTTATATCTAAAAAGCTCTTATATATAAAAAAGCTACTTAGCTATAGATCTATTAATTATCCTTAGTCTTATTATAGCCTAATATTCTTATTATTTATATTATTAAGTAATAGCTAAAAAGTTAAACTAAGGTACTTTAGCTTTAGGCTTTAAGAATTATTATATTTCTTCTTTTATTTATATACTAATTACTATAGTTTAGAGTAAGTAATATCTAGGGATTATACTATTATATATTTCTAAACTTAGTTATAGTTTCTTTCTAAAGTTCTAATAATACTAAAGGCTATATTAATATATTATTACTAGCTCTAAGTATAGATATATTATTATAAGTAGCCTCTTATATATTATATTAATAGGCTATAAGCAGATTAGCTTAGTTATAAATATTATTTATATTATAGAACTTTTATAATACTTACTAGTACGAATTATATATTATAAAGAAAATAATTACTAAGGGAAATTTCTAAGATATAAAGGCTTCTAGTTACTTATATTAAGCTAGAAATTCATAGCTTATAATAATATATTACTAGAATAATAAGCTAGTACTAATATAATATACGTATTATAGCCTATTAGTTAGTAGGTTAGTCTAGTTAGGAAAGAGATATATTAGTAAGAAAACATTTTTACTCTTATTACTTTCCTAATTAATTACTAAATTAATCTAGTAATAATTAGTAAATAATATAGTATTATTAATAATCTAGCCTTATAATAAACTTACTAAATATTTTTCCTATAATAGTATTATAAGAACTAATACTATAGCCTAGCCTATAGCCCTATAATTATATCTTTATACTTCTTACCTAAATAGATTATTACTTTAAAGATATTAAGGAAAAATTCGAGCTTATTACTTAAAAAATAGTATTCTAGATTAGACTAGAGAAGCTAGATAATATATAAAATATCTAAGAATATTAGTAATTTCACTTAGATCTAGGAAACTAACTCACTTTATCTAGAGCTTTAAGATATTCTTATTTTTATAGAGTTATAAATAATACTTTTAGTATAGAATTCTTATATTTATAAGACTAATAGCTTCTTAATTTTATTTATTATTATTAATCTTAATTAGTTCTTTAGAGATAAGATTAATAATTTAATTTACTTTATTACGAGATATTAAGTAAAATAATAGCTTAAGTAATTAAGAATATAATAGGAAAAAGAATTATTATAAAAATAATATCTAAGAAATAATAAGATAAATATAATAATTCCTATTTATAAAAGAAAATTTAGTATATTACTAACTAAGTGCCTTTCTTTATTATAGGATATTACGTATAATATTACTTAGGCCCTATTACTAACTTCGAAGCTATAAACTATTATATATAAGATTTACTATTATAATTCACGATTTATAAAAAGCTTATTAGTAATAAGTCATATTTCCTTTTAATCTTAAAGTTATCTTATTATTTTCTTCCCTAATTTAAAGCCTAATATTTAATTATTTATTATGCCTATTATTTCCTTTATATACTAAAGCTTCTCTATTTTCTATAGTAATATAATTACTATACTAACTAAGATTATTTCTTATATTATTAAGTATATAATTATAAATACTTACCTATTACTAATAGGTAATAGGATAAGTATATATAGGGCTCACTATATAATAGTTTCCGTATTATATACTATATATATAATTTACCTTAATTATCTATACTTATTTACTATAAAATATAAAATAATTATACTAATTTACCTTAATATTAGTAAAGCCTTCTTCTTTAATAATTCTAGATCCTGGCTACCTTTTTCTAGGAAGGCCCTAGTTAATATTATTTATTAGCTTCTTTTTAATATACTTTTCTATAACTTTTACCTAATAAATATCTCATAATAAAGCTTTACTTAGATAAACTTTTATATATTTCCTAAAAACTAATATTACTTAATTTATAATAAATTAAGATAACTAGACTTTATGTAATTTTATCCTATATAAACTATAATAGCTATTAAATACATATATTTAGCCTCTAGATTTTTTCTTAGATCTTAAATAATATATAATTTCTTACTTAGATTTTAAAGTTTCTTAGTACTTTATAAGCTTAATTACTATTAACTTCCTCTTATTATAAGGGCCTATAGGATTACGCTTATATATTAAAGAATTATACTATAGGTTTTTAGGAACTAGTATTATTCTTTAATTTATAAATATACTATATTTAACTAGTTTATTAGTAAGTTTTTAACTTACTTGCTTTCTCTTATATATTTTTTATTATCTTATTTTACTATACTTTAACTTAAGAACTTTAATATTAATTATATTAGAAGTACTTTTCTTATTTACTAGAATTCTTATAAAAATTAATGTAACTTATTTAGATTAGTAATAGGTTATATAAGTATTAGTACTATTTATAGTAATAGGCTATAGAGTTCTATTCTAGAGAAAAATAGAAATAGTATTCTAATTACTTTTAATTACTTTTATAAAAAAAGATTTATTTAAATTATTAATTTATATTTTAGTATATTCTTATAATTAAAAATTATATTTATTTATTTAATATTTATATTCTAAAGGTTTTATTTCTTAAAGCTTTCTTATTATCTTTATTTTCTTATTTTTAATTCTTTCGTATTCTTTCTCTTTATATTACGTGTTCTAAGTAGCTTTATAGCTAGCTATTACTTCTAGATACTAGTTCTTCCCGTAATATCTTTAGCCCTAGACTAGCTATTTCTCTAGATTATTTAGCTTAGGTATTTCTTTTTCTATATAAGTATTATTATTAAGTATATTACTATTTATAAATATAGGATTATTACTAGTCTTAATTAATAATAGAACTATTCTAGCTATATTAATATTACGAGGTATAAGTAAGCTCGGAGCTATAAATATAAAAATATAAAGTAAAATTAAGAAATAATATTATATATTAATATTTTATAGCTAGTAATTAGGATATTAAGAATTAGTAATAATAAAAATATTATATACCTAAATCTTTATTAATTATATTTCTAGGCTAAACTTACTATAATTATATATAATACTTTTTTTCTAGTAGCCTAGTTTCGCCTTATTTATCTAACTAATTAATTATATAGGTATTTACTAGTACTTTTCCTATTTCTTTTAACTAATTCTTTCTATATTAATAAAATACTAGGAAATAAATGTCCCTAATTTAGAAATATTATAAAAGTAGTATCTCTAGATACTTCTATAAAATAGTAATTACTTATTTATCTAAAAAGCTTAATATATATATATTCTTTCTTATTACTAGGAGAAATATAGCTTTTTAAGCCAAAATAGCTACTAGTAAGATATAAGGTCTTAATAAAATAATATATTCTCTTTACTTATTTCCTTGTCTTATGTAATTTTAGGTAATAAATACTTATATAAATAATAATAACTTAAATATAAAATACTTTAAAAAATAATAGCTTTATAAAATATATATTAAGTAACTAAGAATAATAATTATTATTAAGAATTATTACGTAATTATAGCCTAGTAAATTTTTTTCTTAAGTTCCTTTACTCGATTTCTACTTATATTTAAAGGAAATACGGGAATAAAATAATAGGCTATATATCTAGAGCTATATACTTAAATATATAGCTTAAGTAAAAAATATAGATTTATATTAAATAAAAAGTTTTAGCGCTACCTTTAGTATAGGCCTTAATATTAGTAGGGTATTTCTAATTAATAAAATCTCCTAATTTAGCCTTATTTTTTACTATTAAGTATTAGTATATAATATCTTATCTTATAATATGGCTTAACCTAGCTTTTTAAGTTTCTTTCTTTTCTCTTATATCTAATTAGGTAATAATTTAACTAGTTTAGCTCTAATATAGTCTAGATCCTAGCTTATAGTTATATTTAAGATTCCTAGATATTTATAACATATATCCTATATCTTACTAAATAATAGGGTAATAATCGAGAGATTTATTACCTATTATAGAGATTTAAGGCCTAGTATTATTAGGCCTTTTATTAATATATTAAATACTAGATAAAGATATATACTTAAGTTTAATTCTATTATTTTTATAATTTAGATTAATTATTACTAAGCCTTTATAATTTATTATATTTATTCTATTATTATAATATCTTATTTATTTATTATTCCCTATTATAAGAGCGGGCTTATTATAGTGTCTTTATTTTCTTTAATAACTTTATTTATTCTTTAAGATACCCGAAATTCTAGGACTTATATATAAATTATATACTTTTTAGAACTTAATAATAATAGTAAAGTTAGCTTAACTAAATCTCTTATTAATAATATTTTTCTTTATATAATACTTTTATATATTTAGGGAAAAAATAATAAAGAAATTACTTTTTAAGACTTAATAGAAAATATTAGTAAGAATAAGGCTAGCTATAGAAAAATCTAGTTCTATAGGAAATAAGCTATTAGAAATAGCCTTTAGTATATCTAAATAAATACTTATTATATTAATAAATCGAATTTTACTAAACTTATAAAAGCTCTTAATTCTATATTTTACTAGTACTATAACGCGGCTTAGTATTATATATACTTATTAGATATTTTAGTATATAGCTTAGCTTTTCGGAATAATAAATAGTTTACTTAAGGCTAGATTTTTTAAGAGCTACTTACTCTAAGATTAGTTAAGTTCTTTTCGGGAAAAAGTAAATTACTAGGTAATAAGAATTCCCTTAGCTAGTAAATCCGTGAGATAATAGGAATTCCTATTAATATTCTCTAAAGAAAATCTTTATTTTTTTTCTCTATTCTTATATGGCTTTTATAAGTAAAGAAATAAGAAACTAGGCACTAAGAAAATAAGGCATATTTTTTTATAAGTATCTTTAATATTTATATATTACTTATCTATAATAAGAGAAAGGCTAAGGCCTTTAAATAACTTTATTATAAAATTATTAGGCGGGATTCTTAGTAAAAAAAGTAGCTATAGGTCTTATAAGATAAAGACTAGTAAGTTAAACTAATCTCCAAATTTAGTACTACTAACTATTTAATAGGTTTAATACTAGTACTTTTATAGGCTAAGATGAGCCTAGAACTATTTTTAATCTTATTTTAGAAAATAGAAATACTAAGGATATTATTTGAGATAATCTTAATTCTAAATATATAAAATAAAACCCTAATAATTCTTTAAAATAATTCTTAAGAATTAGATTTTACCTATTATTAAAAATACCTAGATATCTTATTAAATTTAGTTAGTATATCTTAATAAATAATATAATATTATATAATAAGTAATTAAAAATTAATTAATACTATTTTAATTTTTATCTAGTAATTAGAGAATTTCTTTTTTATAATATATTAATATATAATAATATATAATTCTAGAATAAAAACATAATTAAGTAGATATAAAAGAGCCCTTAATAATACGTTATATTACTAGATTACGAGTAAAATTTCCAAATTAGTTATACTAAATTTTAATTAAAACTATAGAAAATATAAGATCCTAAAGTATTTATAGAAAAGAGGCTATTATTTATTTACTAACTAGTTCCCGAAAAGTATAAGAAAATATATAAGGGAACTCTATAATAAATATTAGCTTTTAACCTAAGATCTACTTAGTTAAGTATTTATAATACTAGAATAAATACTTTTTTTTAATCTAAACTAGGTAATAAGATTAGATATATAAAAATAAAATAGCTTAGTAAAGAATTATAAAGTAATATATACGAGATTATTAATATATATATTAGTAATTATTATACTTATAAAATTATCTAGCCTAAGCTAATACTAAAATTAGGAATTATTATAGAGAAAAACTTTAAGCTAAAGATTAAAGCTAAGATAGCTTTATTCTCGAAACTATATTATATAAGCTTCTTTATTCTATTACTAAATTATAGCTTATACTAATAACTTATTAGAATTATATCCTCTAATACCTATATTTCTAAAATTAGTCTATAAAACATAATATTAATATTTTCTAACTAGTTTATAAAGAAAGCTTTTACTAGTAAATTATAAACTTTAAATCCTAAAAAAAAAATAAACTATAATAATAATAATACTTCCCTAGATTTCCCTTAGACTAGATTATATATATATATATAATTCGCCTATTATATATTAAGATATAATTTGCCTATTATATATTGAGATATAAAGCCTTTAAATATATTATATTATTATAGGAAATACTTACTTAGTAATTTTAGTATTACTAAAACTATTAATAATTTATATACTTTAGTTAAAATAAACTCTTATAAAGTACTAGAGCTTTAGTAAGGAAATAACTAAATAATAAGCCTTAATATATATAGGCTTAGTATAACTATTATTAAGGCTTTAGGCAGATTTCTGAACCTAGTAAATAGGCCTGCTATATAATAGCTATAATATTATTATCTCTAGATTTTTATAAGTAATACTTCTATTATATTAATATTTACTAGTAGCCCTAAAAACTGTCTAATAATATATTAGATTATTTATATCCTTTTTCTTAACAAGCTTTCTCTAATAAAATAAATATAAATAAGATTAATAAGATTATTCCCGAAAATCCCTTAACTAACTTTATAAAAAGAAGTTATTTCTAGATAATATAAGTAACTAGATATTATATATATAAAGCCTACTAAGTCTAAAAACAAGTAATAAAAGAAAAGTTAAAACCTTAATATATTATTCTAGATTAAATATTATATAAGATCTTAATTTATAAAAGTATTAAATTAAATACTATTAAAGAGACAGAAATACTTAATATTAAAAAGTATTTGAGTTAAGGTATTAGGAATAAGAAGTATGAGAAAAGACCTATAGCTATAGCCCTAATTAGTAATATTTTAGAAAAAATAAGGAAATATAAATTTAAATATCTATAAAAGCTAAATAAACTTTTCTATTTCTTTTTTAATAATTAGAATACCTTAAATTATTAAGCTCTATATAAGAGTATTAAAAGATATAGAAATAAAAAAATTCGAGTTCCTAGTAATAGTTCTAGAATAATTTCTATATATAATAAGTTTTCTTATCTAATAGCTTTTCTATATTAATAGCTAAAAGAGTTAGGTATTACTAGTTATTACTAAAGCTAAATTTCTTAGGTTTCCTTATACTATATCCTAGATAGAAATAAAATAGATCTTATAGTATGATTTAATTTCCTTACTTTTATTATATTTAGATTTAATATATTTTTAGATATTATATTACTAAGTTATACTTATAGGTATTAGATTATATCTATAAAAAAGAAATAATAGATATAAAGTAATCTATAATAAAGATTATTATTAGAAAATTAATAATATTATAATATTAAGAAATAATATATTTAGTAAAATAATTATAAGTTATAATCCTAAGCTAAAGATTAGACTAATAACCCTAGATAAATCCAGGCTTTATATTTATCTAAAAGATAAATAATCTCTATAAATAATATTTTAAGTTACTTAATACTTTTCTTAATATATAGTATATTTAACTAAACTAATAATAGCCTCTAATTTCTTATATTTATAAAAATAGCTTTCGGGATTTTTAATACCTAAATTTTCTTTCTTCTAATTAATGCGCGTGTTTCCTAAATCCAGAGCTATTTTTAGACTTTTTATTAATTTTATAGCTTTAAGGTAATAATTAATATTAATTCAAAAATTAAATTCTAGTCTATAAACTAATTTCTTAAAGTATACTTATACTAAAGTAGTATTATAAGGAAATATACGAGTTTAATATTATAGCTTTTCTAGTATCTTAGCTAGGTACTAAAATTAACCTAGCTCTTATATTAGTAATTTATTAAAAATAAATTCTTATAGTATTAGAATTAGGCTAGATAAGTTCTTTAAAAAGCTAGATTTCTTTAGTAATTATAATCTTAACTTACTAATTCATATTATATTCGTTATTATATCTTTTCTAAATTAAGGTAATATTAGCCTTAGTACCTAAGTTTACTAATCTCATATAGCTGAGTTTACTAGTTATTTTTAAGAAATTAAGCTATAATTTTAGATTAGGTCCTTAGATAACTTTATTAAAATATCTAAGCTCTAGGGTATATTATAGCTATCTTAATATAATACTAAGAAAGTTCCCTAGTAATATCGGGATAACTAAGTATAGGGCTATAATTATCTAAGAGGCAAGAGCCTTATTATATATTTACTTTTTACTTAGGGGCCCTTTATAAGATATAAGACATATATAAATAGCATAATTATATTCTAATTAATTATTAATACTATCTTAAAGAATTTCTATAATACTTTAAAATAATAGCTTATTTAACTATAATATGTAATTAAAGTTTACTAAGTATAATTACTATTCTTCTCTATTTAGTACTCGTAATCTATTTACCTAATTTAGTAAAGGAACTTTTAATACCTTCTTAATAGTAATCTAGTATAAATTAATACTACCCGAGAAGTTATTAGCCCGCTTAGTAAATACTCTCATTTATACTTTCTTTATATAAAAATAATATACTTAATTTCATATTTTTACTATTTAAAGTATATCTTTTATTTTATTAAAGAAATATTTATTAAATTCCTTTATCTAGAATAAGAAAATATATTTTAAACTATTCTTTTATATATGAGCTTTAGTATCTTCTATCTCGTTATTTATATCTTTTATATATATGTTATAGAGGAACTTTTAAAAATAATAATACTTCTGGTAATTCTCCTTACTTTTTCCTTTCAAAATAATATTAATAAGTTCCTTTATAGCTTTTACCTTTACCTAACTAGTATTAGTAGCTAACCTAGAATTTTCTCTATAATATACTTAAATATTAGCCTCTACTACTTTTATAACGTAGTTATATCGAAAAGTTTCTCTCTATAAGTTACTTATCTAGTAATTCTCGAGACTTACTTATTTCCTTTTTAATTATAGTTTTACTCTATTACGTATAATAAGATTAAAATAGGCTATTAGATCTACGGGAAGCTTTATAATTACGCCTATACCCTTAAATACCTTTATAATTAAGTAATCTCTATCCTAGAAGTTAGCTATCTTCTTATAATACTTTACGCTTGTCTGGATTATGCCTAATATAGTCGGTATAGTATTACTATCTAGGTATAACTCTTGTATCTCTTTAGAAACCGGCCTGTGTTTCGTTTATGATACAATTAAGGACGATCTTATCATCAAATCATGCGAAGCTAGGCAATGAGTTAATGTTATCTAATCTGGCATATTAAGTGAGGTCTACTAAGATACCTCAAGGGTATGTCCACTAGCATTTGGGCTTAGCGTGCTATCGGTGGGTTTGACTGTACTCACTAGATGTATATAGGCCACAAGAGGGCAGGTTTGATCCGGGCATTCAGGCTGCGTATTCGCCTCGGGTAATAAGCTTAAGATAATGGAGCTTGCTGATCCCGTTACAGCCCCTAATGTGGTCGCTAACTCATTAATAAAGGCAGCAGGGTCTGCTTTTTCCTGAGTTGGGAACGTCTCCGGAACTGGCGAGACATGCTGCGGACTCTCCTCAGCAATAAAGGCTGAGTTCTCAACTGGTAGATGGCTGTCAACCAGAGCCATGTCATTATTCGGTTACAGGGAATGCTCTTCGAGTATAGCAGACTCTGAGGGTGACGGCATTTCCCCTAGACCGGAGGTGCTCCGGGATGCACTGTGGTCGGGATCGTCTGAGAGGTTAAGCGAGTCGATCTTCTCTGGAGAGAAATTCTGACGAGATCCGCCTCGACGTCTCTTCTTTTTTCTGCTCGAGCCATGTCTCGCTATTCCGTTATACCTGTCTGGTCGAGGACGTTTCTCGGGCCGTTGAGGAGGGCTCTGAGGCGGTGTGTTGGTATCAGGCGCGACTGTGACGGATAGGGTGTCTTCGAGTATGATAATAGGATTAGAGGGTGTATCTCCCTCGCGGCGAATCTCGACTCGATAGTAACGGACAAGAGACAAGTCAGTAGTCTGTTTATTCGGATTTCACAGGAGACTTACACGCCTGGAAGATACTATCGATCTGCTGGTCGGATGGTCCAGAGACTTCTTCGACAGTAGAACTGTCCAGAGAGACCTCGCAAAGTCAGTCCTGTTCATCTAACGACACCCAACAGCCCAAAAACACACGTTTGTAGCCGGTCATCTTGAAGCACTGCTGAACAGGCCACTAGCGCTGCGAGGATGTTACGGCGAGTTGAAGTGGGATATGCGTTGGTTGGACAAATTTCAAATATTTGGGATGGATGAGTCTGCGGCAGCGAATTCCCAAACAATGTTTGGGAACCCTCCGAATGCTGAGTCAGCGGAAGCGACCAATCACCAACCAGACTTCCCAAGACTCCCAAACACTGTTTGGGAATTCCACGACAACCACCTCCATGCGAACTACACACTCCCACAGTCAGGACACGAATGAGCCCCAGATTGCCGTGCCAGACATGAGCAGCAAACGCTTGAATAGTCGGGTCCATGACTCAGACG
Organism: Hyaloscypha bicolor E; assembly: GCF_002865645.1. NCBI lineage: Eukaryota > Fungi > Ascomycota > Leotiomycetes > Helotiales > Hyaloscyphaceae > Hyaloscypha > Hyaloscypha bicolor. The sequence continues at coordinate 1,482,624 of NW_020194517.1, read as the reverse complement.
GCGTCAGGTCCTTCTTATCGCTCAACCGGAGCCTGCCAATCTCTATCGAACGTGGCGTCTTCCGCGGCGACGACGTTGGTCGCGGAGGTATTGCTTCCTTTCATTCGACGAGACCGTCTTGCCTATGTGGATCAGCCCAGTTGTGCTGACTATTTAACCATTGTTCTTGCTACGTCTTGTATCTAAATTAATGCGTAATGGGTGCTAGCTTGCGGCTCACACGAAGCCTTCGAAATTCAGTAACGCATTGGAATTCTAGAAAAACATATTGCTGTAGCAATTGCGCGGCTCAAGTTCTGGTTGTCAGTCCCGAGAAAAGAGACCATGCCACGCTGCTCTTGGGCCTCTCATTCACCACCAATGTTACATTACTCCTCCTCGTTTCCCTCCGTCCCAGATCGACGCAATCGGTGCTGCCCAGCAGGGGCGGATCAAGTAGGAGTGAGCCCGGAACAGACGAGCCCTCGCGGGGGACGATGCTAAAGGCGAGTGGATGCTGGAGAGAGAAAAGGCTACGTGCTGACGCCGCTTGTTGTACCTCGGATGAGAGGAAGCAGGTGCTCTGCTGTAGTGGTCTTGTTGAAGTTGAAACGCTATCGGTGAAGATGAACTCGTCGAGGTTTATAGCATCCTGTTGCCTATTACTCTAATCTGAGTACGTTCATTGCCCTCAATCCAACTTGGTACGTTCGAGTTCCGCCGTAACAATCTCGATTGAATCAATTAAAATAATATCATCTGCTCAAGCATTGTGAAATTCCAACATACCAAGCAGCACCCTCTTGCTTCCGCTTTCTGTAGATTCATAGCCAGCAGGCGCCTAGTCAAGCTCTCCATGCGCTCTTGATTTGGCAGCTGCTTCTTTGTCTTGCTGTATAGCCGCCATGTCTGAGTGGTCAGAGGATCCTTCCCATTGGGCTCCATGCTTGAGATATCGTCCTTCCATGTAGAAGAGACGCTCTCGCGCCTTCCACCCCCAAAGAAACCCAGCTTGGCCTCTGTGCCAGTGCTAATCCATCCGGAATGGGCGTGCTAATTACGACTTACGAGAAGAACCCACTTGCTACTGCTGTCGCATATTCGCCGGTCTCCCGAAGGAAATTGAAATCCGTGCTCTGTTGTGTCCCATTATTGTTTTCTTGTTCGAGTGAATCATCCACTCTCGAGGCGAGACAGGTTAGAAGTCGCCTAGGTAAATCATTGATATGGCGAAGTAGATGCAGACTGGTGTAGCATAACAGAAAAGGAAGAGAGTGGGAATCGATTTGACCCTGAGAATCGTCTCTCGAGGTCGTTTGTCGACCAGCGGGTCGTCTATTGTGGAGGTGGATGCCGTAGAGTAGAGCAGAAGGCCAGATTCGGAATGCGAGCGGAAATCGGACGATGTCGACGAGGAGGTTGTGGGAGCAGCATGGCTGCTGTCGACGAGGAGATTGTGGCACCAGGGTAAGAATCAGACTGTGGAGCAGAATCAGACGTTATAGACGAGGGGTAGATTGTGGAGCCAGAGGTGAAGGTCAGGTTCTGAACCTGATCCTCAGCCTCTGGCATAGCAAAGGCTGGAATTGAAGCCAGCGGAGGGAGTTGAATTGCAAACTACAGCCAAAAAGATCGCCAAGCCAGAATGGAGCCAAAATCGAGCCAAAATCTGGTCCAAAACAAGCACGAGCCAAAGTTGACCAGTGTGTCTGATTGGTCAATCCAAAACCAGCTGCCACCTTTTTCGGTTTCGGATAAACGAGAGAACACTGTGATCACGTGACTTCGCCCAACTTCACAACTCCAACTCCGCTCCGCGGGAACAAACGCTTCAAATTATATAGCAAAACCACTAGCTAATGGGATGCCGATATCGCCATTAGATAACCTGAACTCAGAGGTATCGTTAGATACCGAATAATCGCTATAACACCTATTAAAATTCGATAGTGAGTATTCAACCTTCAAAAACATCTCTGATCTACGACCTGGCTCGCTAGCGATGCGTCGAATCTTACCGATCAAAGCGTGCCTGACTTGGGACTAACAGCAGATATGAGCGAGATCACCCAATATCTACTTGCCGAAGAGCAGACAAAGTCGAGAAAAGGAGTCATAGTGACGAAGGATGCGATAAACAGTATTAATACCACAATTACAACCAGAGTTATCCTGTCTCCTCTCCGGACAGAGCGGCACCATGGCCCACACGTATACTGTACTAAGCCTCCTCCGACTATAGAATTAATCCCCAGCGAACTCCTCTAGTTTCATAAAGATGAGAAGAGAAGTTCATTAATTTAATAGACTCGATCATCGATCATAACGTAACGCAACGCAAAGAACAAGCCGAGCCAACGCACACTTTATATTTCTACACACTACTCTCACCGACACAGCTCAAGCATAGTGACTGGGTATATATAAATAACAAGATGGCAGGAGGCGGGAGGCAGGAGTCTTCGAAGGGATTTGCAGAAGACTGGGGCGAATGGGCTGGAACGCAATGCTGCAGGTCGCAATCCAAACCTACAATATCCTCTACAGAAGCGAGTCTGGCATATGGCCTCCAAGCCTGTACTCTAGTTGCATCCACCATGCTTGGCATCTGGCAAATCTGCGGAGGGAAAGGTGAATATGAGGACGGCAGCGAACTTCAAGACTTGGAGGGGAGACGGAGTAAGGTGATTACTGAGTTACGTCAGGTTACGAATTCAGGTAGTAGCAAGAGAGCTGCAATAAAACAAGCCCTCGAGCAGTGGGACGTAAAAGAGAAGGTCACGGAGCGTATTGAGAGGTTCCGTTAGTACAATGACCATGGCATCATTGATATCATCATGCACGTGTATTGCACAGCTTTCCTGCCTCTACAATAAACAATGCTCATCACTCTTCGCCTCGCCCATGCAATTGCCTATTTCTCCTTTCCTAGATGCCTCGTTGCCCCGTTGAACGCAGTACAGATGCCTCACCTGTACAATAGAACAGACTGCATCTCCGAAGTGGCTCGGGCTGACTTCAGGACCACGACAGGTCGAGCACGAAAGCAAATTTATCGGAGTCATTAACGGCAATCTATAGAAGTTTAGTAATGTCTTCGCCATTTTCAATATCACCAACCTGCAGAAGAAATCGAATACCAGCCCAAGGAAGTGCAGCATGAACCGGATCATACTGAACAGCTGCGTCCCCGACTTGTTTGAAAAGATCAATCCACTTGACGATCTTGCTAAATAAATCCACGAAAATGACAGTCTCTCCACTCTTTCTCGTATATCGCCATCTTTTTTTGATACACTCCTGCTTTGACTGCTCGGTAACTTGGAGTACACAAGACAAGATGTTGAGCTTGTCGGGACAGCTAAAGTCAATGTTATTTCTGTCTTCGTCGCTCATCTGGGCTGCTGCAGTTGCCCAAAGGTCAATGCTTCAGCAGAAAGCGCAAAAGTCAGCACAGCCTCGTGGCAAAAGGAAGATGAGATATCCTCACGTAGTCGGCCGTGTGACTTATGCTGTTGTCATGATGTCAACTGTTGATATCCAGGGATAAGAGATTCTTGTCAGTTGTAGAGAGTGAAAGAAAGCGTTGCCTTCGATATTTGGTGATGTGGCGCAAGTTCAGCTGAGAGGCTTCGGTACTCGTAGGAAGTATTCACGGGCCAACCGCCCAGACCACTCAACCCGCAAAAATTTATTTCACCACAACAACGGCATAAAAGAAAACTTTTGAGTAGATATTCGTGATCAGCGAGCTTGGGATACCAATCCTATAGATTTTTTGGAGTTTTCTGAGTACTTTTTATCTCAGTACTCCGGTTTGCCCCCCGGGTTTAGCGACCGCTGATGTCGCCACCGAATCGCCCGTATACAATATCGCGGATCTTCTGATCTGTAGTGTACAAGACTGATCAGTGTCGGATCACCCGTAACGCTAAGCACGACACGTAATTCTTCATGATACGTGGTATGCCAGTTGCGTTGTGGTAGGTGATTGATGATTTTTTTTAGAAAGGGGGATGAAGCCCAGAGGGCTTCATATCCCAATCCAAGTGGGTCTAGCTACATGCGGCTGATTGCGGGGCAGTCAGTCGAATATCACATGACTGATATTCCAACACCCTCCATCCTGTCCTTCCTCCACACAACTACCGACTCGAATGCTGGCTGACTTGATTGCTGGCTGACTTCTTATTTTCTCTCGTTCACACCCTTAGGTTTTGCTGATGTCGAGCGCCAGGTTAAACCTCAGAACCGTTGCACGTGACCTGCCAAGCTCTTCGTGAAGAGCTTTGCTGGCTTCAATTGAAGGTTGAATGAAGAGTTATATTATTAGATTCAAGCTTCACGAAGACTCCTTAAATTACTCTTCGAGACGTGATCAAGCACTGGGAAGAGGGGAGGACGAGGGGGGAGATACGGTAACATCTTTTTGAATTACTCGTAGCGGAAGTTCGACGCAAAGGCTTGCAGGCAACAGGTTTGGGGCCGACAGGTTTGCGGGCGACAGGTTTGGGGCCGACAGGTTTGGGGGACAGGTTTCGTAGCCAATCGGCCATCCTGCCTCAAAAAAATATTGCGTCAACCCAACATCCTCAATCATTCAACCTGCAGACAGGTCGAGACCTATTATCATGAACTCGCCTTCCCATAAACACAACAGGTTGCCAGCCGAAGGTATAGGTCAGGTATAATCGCGTCTAGTCTTCTCTCTTCCAGCTTCCTGACATACTTACTGATCTAGGCCGTTGATGGATTCGTCAAATGGCTAGAGAGCGAGCAGAGCGCTATTTCTCTCTACTTTGCCCGCCACCCTTCTATCTGCCGTTCGTTCTTAGAAGCAGTGCAACGAGTTACCAGCCGCGAATCCTTAGTAACTCCGGTTGCAACTCCTGTGGAGAACGCTCTGGATGACGAGCCTACGGCATCCGATTCCAAGGAGGTTGGTGATCGGACAGATTCGATAACCCGCGACGTTCTGCAGGTGTTGATAATTCGCCTCTCCTAACGGACAGAAGACTCCATGCTTTCAAAAACATTATCCACAAACAAACCCTCTTTCTGCAGAACGTTCCTCATCTATTCCAAAATTAATCAACATTCAACGCGGCCGATTGCACATCAAGACCACGCCCAACATGCAGAACCCCAGGAGATTTCGCCCCCTTCTCTACTAAGCGCCCAGATCAGGAAGTGCAGCCTGTCTGCTCCCAGACTGCCGAGAGTCTTGCAACTCAACTTCCGTCGTGGTGGCAGAGGGGTTGTTGGATGAGCTGCTTGTGGCTCCATTTTGTGCAGTATTGGAGACGGTACTCGGAGTCGTGTTCGGGGTGGTATTCGAGGCGGCTGCGTTCCTGTTCGGATCCCCAGTAAACCGAATGCTGACTCGATTTGTTTCGTCGTTATAGAAAATGTGCGGAGTTACGACACTCTCTTCACGCAGAACCGGCACCCCGGTCTTCTCTTTATACCAGTTCGTCTCGGTCGACTCTATCTCGCTTTTGCCGGCTCTGTATCGAGACGAAGCCTCCTCATCCATAATGCGAAATAAATCCGTCGCTCTCAGTGCCTTCGGGCGCAGCGCGAACCTCCCTTCTTTACCTTGGCCAACCCTCTTTAAAAGGGTCAACAAGCCAACCAGCACCCACAACACAACGCAAATTACAGGAGCCAGGATTAAGAGGTCCAGTCGGACACTGACAACATCTCCAGTCTTGATCACGAAGTCAGCTGCACCAGGCTTTGGGTTTCCCTTGTCGTCGAGCAAGAAATTTTCGAAGTCGCCACGCTGCATCAACGTCACGTCGCGGAGGACTTCTTTTGAAGCAAGATAGCCCGCTAAGACCAGACGTGTCACTTCATCCTGCATCTTTGCAGACGCGGCGTCGATCATGGTGCCGCGAACGGATCCAACAAAGCTCCTTAGTGCAGAAACGCCAGCTGCAAGTCCGATTGATACAATCATTGGGTTCGCAAATTGAGTTGTAAAGATATCCCGTAGTCCTTCGGAAATATTTTGGCGATCCGCGCGGTGGTTCTCGAATAGTCGGCTGCTGCACGCTCCTCTGAAGCAGAACTCTGTGTTTTGCCAACAGGAAAGGGCGGGGCGTCCCGGTTTGACGCGGTAAGGCGCCGTGATGGTTACCTCTTTGGATAAGTTTGAGTTCAAGCTATCGATACGTTCGGTGAAATACCATGGATCCGTGGTCGAGGAATAAGATTGGACGTTGGCGGATTTGATGATCAGGGCGTAGGTTTGGTTGGAGCTATAGCCTTCAAGGCTCTGGGGTTGTGTGATCGCTGCCAGTTCCAGATGTCCTCGCACAGGCCACATAGGCCCATCAACAGGGACCGCTGAAGCTGTGTCGTCCCAGGGGTAGTACACCTCCATTGATCCCGGCCATGAGCCCTCAACATCCAGGGGATGTAGCCAGTCATATGTGGTCTCGCACCTGCCCTTCACGTTGTGCACCAGGCCCCGATGTGTTTGCAGACCGAAGTCTGCCGCTGTGATTGTATAGCTATAGTCCATGCTGTATTTCGGATGCGTTTCGTTGCTGTCGGGAAGCTGCCTCGGTGCTCCAATACTGACGGATTGGCGACGAGTGTTGTCATCAACCGATTCTGCACTTCCTAGAGCTCGCAAAACGGATGGAGCACCTGCGGCTTGGTACCTCAAGGCTGTAGCAAGATCACCCTGGAATAATTCTATGTTTGGTAGGAATACGGAGGCAGGGTGAACAGGTGCGGCTTGTCCGATTTGAAGGCTGTCCGTGTAAAAGATACCTGCAACAATACCACCCACTGCTAGAAGGAAGGCTGTGAGGAGTAGCAACATACCCAGCCAGAAGTCATTTCCCGTAGCGGTTGGCTTCCCCCTCTGGCTGGTGTTTGCCTTCTTGTGCACGTCTTGCCTCTCCCCGAGCACGTTCCATACGTAGGAAGTCATGAGATACACTGCGGACCACGGATCATGGGCGTTCCAAAACGCAATAAGACCGATGAATCGAATCTGACGGTCACGGAGTGGGAACAGCAAGAATACAACGTTCGACGCTAGCTGCCAAATGCCACTGATCGCAAATATAATAATGATTTGATAACCAGCGATAAGGAGACCATACTGGGACCTCTTGATAGCGGTCGCTGACAGGCCGGTAACTGGCTCTGTGAAGCGGGTATTCAGGATGTAGGCGTTAGAGGGGAGATTTGTATAGACGTCCATGATGATTATCGTTTTTTCGAATCAAGCAACAAGATACAGATGAAGATCTCGGGGTACTGATCGTGACCGAAATCTAACCTCGAACTATAGAAGGTCGAGTAGTACGGGATGAAGCATATTAGTGCCGCAACTGGGACGCCAACAGCCCTACCAAGTCATGAGTCCCTCCTTCTGGATAGAAAAACCTGACTAGCATATGCGGGCAGAAGCAAATTTCAAGGTGGTTGTTTTCTGTTAATCCTGACTGGTTGGATATAATCCATCTCAGCCTTACTGATGGGGATATTCCGTTTCTCTGTGCCTGAAGCCAAGGCGGCTCGAAGCGAAAGTACTTCTACCTGTTACGCTGCCCGATGGAGTGCAGCAATGGGGCATAGTTGTGGGCCAATTCGGCGACCTATACTCTTGGCATCGTTCTGTGGAAATGACACGAGGACAACGGGCTCCTCGAAAGAAATTTCATCAGCTCAAGCTGAGCGTACTCTAACTCCACTAAGAAAGCACCCCCACCAAGGTTCAAGCCAGGAAGGCTGAGATTCTGGAACTTCTTAGCAATTCAGAATAATAAAACGTTATCATCATTTCGAATTCCGGCTCCGCTACATGGCATTAGTCGCTTCAGCCGTTGAGGCATTCACAAAAGTTGTGTGAAGGACTTATAAAGAACATCTTTTATGCTACGGCCAGGAGTGCTCGAGAAGGGCGCTGAGCCGGACTCGAAGTTTAGGTATGGTCGGACGCCGCTGTCGTGGACTGTGACTGACAGTGTGAAAGCGGACAGAATGTAAGGACATCCTAAAGCATGTTAGCGTTGGCGTGACCATAACGATTCAGATAACAGAGGGAAAAGGAAAGAGGGAGTGGGAAAATCCGAGAGTTTTGAGAAAAAGTAATGTTACTCGTGGAGGTTATGCATCATTCATCTGCTGATCTGCAGATCAACTTTGTACTGTAGTTCGCAGCTGCACAGCCCTTTGTCGCATTGGCTAATCGCCTCGTGGGGGCATGTGCTTGGGTGCTCCTTCAATGCAGCATGCAGGTTGTGGCGGCTTGAGGGAATCTGTCATGCCGCTAGGGCTGGCTATTATGAGACATAACCTGAACGCATGCTTGCGGCTTGGCATATGAGGGGAGCTGCGCCTCGAGCTCACACTCGTCAGCCTTCAAAGTCATAATTTTTGCCGACCGCCTGACTTCCTTCAGAATTGCGGGAGGAAGAAATAGCTTTGTCTTAGAAACACTTCCTTTTGCATTCAGAGGTGGATATGAGCATACTGGGCTCCGCGGAGGCAGCTTCTGTGTGGGCTGCAGGATTTCCGTGCAGGCAGCCTTCCTGTGCCTCCCAACTCGCTCAGCCCAATCTCCCGACAGGGGCATGGAGGAGGCGATTTGGACGAGAGAGAAGTTCAGAACATTGTTGGGAAGGTTTTCCCCTGTGCCCCCCCACCCCCTTTTTTTTTGGCGGACCGCCATGTCTTATAATCTCAAAGGCCTCTAGAATTACGGCCGTAATCATCAGGTTTGTCATGAAACATATCCTTTCTCCTCAAGTACGCTCAATTGTGTTCGGAGGCGGTCGAAGAGGACACCAATAAATACAGCGCATTCTTCTACTATAAATACTTCATATCCCCGAAACAAAGCGATGTGCTATGCTACTTAACAACTCGACACAATTGAAAATATGGACATCTCCCTAGTTCCCTCCTTCTCTCCAGCAGTACTAGCTATGAAGGTCCAGGCAACCATGTCCCCTGATGGCGACATTCTCCTCCGGCAACTTGCCGGCTGCTCTCTGCTAGAGTCGCCGTGCGGCCGTAGTTGTATTCCATCCTTATACTTGTGCTGCGACAACATCGGGCACTTTTGTATCCCAGGCAATAAATGTGTTGGAGACGGCACAAGATGGAGCAACGGTTGGATTTGTTTCAATATTGGCAAAATCGGTCCTGCTTCGCTTTGGTGATATTTGATGGAGTCGATACTCACATGAGACATACCTTGCCCGATTCCCGAACAATCGGCTTGAAAAAGCTTCATAGCGTCAGTAGAAGAAACTTCCAAGCTGAATTTCCTGCCGTCCCCGAATTCTTTAGAATAGCTTGTTGTTGATGGTGGATTACATCTTTAGCATCCCGGCTCGATTGAATCTAATGAAGAGTGTATTTTGCTATTCCCCAGACAGCTGCTCCGGCAAATCCGACCAGTACTGTTATTGCTGCGAGGAGAAAGCCAGAATATCGTGTCGTAAGTGCTATTGTAGCTCCGAATACGGTACCACGTGGGTGGTAAATCCAAGGGCCTGTGTGAATATGACTAGAATTCATGCTGTTTGTTAAAGAACATTAATTCAGTAGACTTAAGAGACTGCCGATGTGAAAAGAAGGGGTGGGTCATTTCTGGGGTTCAAAGACAAGTGTCCGGGAGCATAGAAAGACAGAGCAATTAAATCCATCGTGTTTGAGGCAGCCTAAGTATGCTAAGAGACAGGTTTCAGTGATGAAATGACTCTTTACGGGGATCTCTTATCGGAGAGGTCTTAAAATGTGAATCTGGTGCACATTTAAAGGAGTAAGAGAGAGTTTGATGTTTTCTTTTGCGTAGACGTGTGAACGCAAGGAGCCAGAGTACAAATGATTTGTATCTTTACTAGAGACAGCCAAGAGATCCAAAGACATTTACCTCGAAGGCTGATGAAATTGATTCCGAAATCCGACACTTTTAATATTATAGAGTAAGACAAACTGTGGGTTGTACTAGAAAGTGATTGTATAAGGGTACTTTGTCTTATTACCCCACTATACCTAAGACAAAGTGCCTTGGCATTACGAGAATACTCAGGTACTTTTACGTGATCTAAAAAACATTATTTCCTTTTTCGAAGTTAATCGTAGACACTGTTTAAGACCACGTGGGGTGGGGGGGGATTTAACAAATTGGTTATAGTAATCCCAAGCGCTCTATTACATTTATTTGGAACAGCAGTCCCCTATTACATCTCCCTACATCAAAGCGATAAAATTCCAACTTTCTTAGTATGCTCCCTAATCTCCAGTCACGCCTACTCCCATCTATCAGCACAGTAGTACTCCTCGGAGCTGTAGCTATTAAAGCCGCTCATGATGGCATCCCTGTCCCCACACATGCATTAGAAGCGCGAACAGTTCTCGAGAATCGCCAACTCACATGCCTTATTAGCGGCTGGTTTCTCTGTCCTAGTACCTTAACATTCAACTCTACTTATAAATTACATATCTAATTAAGACCTAGACCGCATTTTCTGCTGCCAGCCTACCGACACCTGCTACATCACTAGCTACGGCATCCCATGCTGCTGTTTCGTAGGGGAAGTCTGCGATCATGACGCGACTGCATGTGTGACTCTGATTGCGCCGACGAGAACTTCTATCTCTACTTCTACCTCGCTGCGAACCACGTCTGCTGCTTATGTCCCGACTATGACCTCTTCCGCTTCTGCTTCTCTGCCAACAACTGCGACTTATCGACCAACGACTACGGTTTACGTACCTACTACGGCTGTTTATGTCCCAACTTCTTCTTCTACTTCTGCTTCTGTGCCGACTATGACGGTTAAGTCGAGTAATAGTTTGGGGAGGGTTATACCAGGTCGGGGGATCTTTGCCCTTGTTCTTGCTGCTTTAGTAGTGTTTTAAGGGGGGAGGTAGGATGTTATAAACAGGGGAATGCGATAGGCGTCAGGAGAGGCAGCTAGCCTTAATTGCGAGTGTGACGCGGTGGAGGATCAATTTAGACTATTAGCGGAGACTTTAGCCTGCGCTTTCACTTAAATGCCTCCTTCCCGATCCTTATCCCCACGATCACCAACCGCGATCCCAGATCGAGGCCCGGGCCCGATATAAAAAGAAAGGTTTCTTCACAGGCGCGACTGTCTCGTCATCTTCGGAGCAGACTCTGCTGCAGAGTCGTCTTGAGCAGTATGCCACAAAACTTATAAACACATATATTGTCAACTCAGTATCGGAATCTCTGGGAAAGCTGCTGGAGTCCGTAAAGGTCTTACGCCTGATTGATTCGAGTTCGGCTCTAGAACTACTGTCCCACTGCGCACTAGATCTTCATCGGCTTGACTTGTGCCGCATAGTGACCGAATACAATGCCCTGGAGGATTTTCTGGAAACGAATAAGAGATCCATTTGCTCTGTTGGCTTTCATGATGTTAAAACCTGCGGCCCGGGCCAGCTGGAGGGCAACCTTTCCGAACTGTCCTCCAGTATGCTTTGCAAAATGCTAAAAGTGCCACTGTCTACACCATGTCAAGCAGCTGACTGCGTGTGTCGTTCTTCTTGGGAAAGGGGATGGAGGCTGCTACTGCATAATGACGGGGGGACGGAGTAAGGTGACTGCTGAGTTACGTCAGGCTACGAATTCAGATAGTCGCAAGACGCTTTCCTTGGTCTTCTATCAGTTTGATGGCTGCGGCATCTGTTCCCGTGGTAAGGACTACAGGTGGAGCTCTTCCTAATTGTATTAACCACGGAGGATGTGGGATATCCAGGCAGATACTTCGCATCATTGTAACAGTGTGGAATATTTCTGGTTCCGGCGGTAACCAACCTCGTGACACTAGGACGAATTCCCAAACACTGTTTGGGAATCGTCACTTCTGCTGACTTAGCACTTCCCAAACATATGAAATGACTCGTACGTGAGCAGACTAACAGCAACGGCAGAAAAAGCCCTGCAATTTTAGCCTCTGTAAAGACATTGAAGTCAGCCAGCAATCACGTCAGCCAGCAGCCGATTCGCCAGTGGTGGACTGTTATCTCTACCGAGAACATGCACTACAAAGAGTACATCGAGATACAGATGGAAAAGCACTTTAAGAGGGAGGAGGACTATGAAGACTATATAGCGCCGTCTATATGAGCCATAGTTTGGTATATATAATCAAACAAGATCATCCTCTCAAAGTTGATGGCATTACCAACATTGTCCAAACGATCGTAATTGTGGACTATTCATCTTCAGATGGTTCCATCCGAATATTGACTCCCGGCTCACTACCCACAATTATTGGGCAGGAGCATCATTCTAATGGCAATGACCACCCAATCTCCCATTAAGCGAGGTATGCAGAGTCACGAGACCAGATTGAGATCACGTGAATACATCAACGCTTATACATGAAAATGGTTGGCACAGTTAGTGCCATGAACCCATTGGTGCCATGACCTCACTAGTGCCATAAACCCAATGGTGCCATGACCTCACTGGTGCCATGAACCCACTGGTGCCATGAACTCACTGGTGCCATAAACTCATTGGTGCCATGAACCCACTGGTGCCATGAACTCATTGGTGCCATGAACCCATTGGTGCCATAAACCCAATGGTGCCAAGAGACTATTGGTACCATAAAATTACGTGCAAACAAGGTGTTAGTACAACAGAACCAATACTACGAAGTAGTTGGCGCAAACTTAAAAACAGTCTTCCATTCTCACGCAGCTGCTGGGGCCCCGCTAATTTGGTCTCGCCCTGAAGAACGTTGCTCGGAACAAGCATGTAACCGAGAAAGGTCAGAAAAGGGAAGAAAAGACGGGGCAAACGCAAGCTCTTTGACTATGCGCGTATATCATTAAACTACTAGGAAACGGTCCCGTGGATAGTCGCTGCGTGATTCTGGAGATGCTGCTTGTGTTGCAGCCCCATTCGACAGACCTTGCACTTGAGCTGATCCCCTTCTTTGATGTGGGCCAGATGCTTCCGCTTGAAGTGCTTCGTCAAGTCTCCTGGACTGGCAAACTTGTAAGTGCGCTTTTCAAACGGCAAGCTCTGCTCCCCTAGACAGAGGAAGCAGGTAGTGGTCCTCTTCTCGGTAAATACCAATAATATAGCGTCACTTAACGCTTGCTTCTCGGCCTCGGCGGCTGCTAGCTACGGGTTAGTCTCCTTTGACGGTATCGGACTCGCTCGTCGCGTCGACGACCTCTTGCATGGTTGGGCAGCGGCTCCCCCCTCCTGGAAGTGGCAGTAGGCGGCGACTACATCGATAGCCGCATTGCGGCGGCGAAACTCTTCTTCGATGGTCGTTCCCGGGAGCGTCATTATCGTCTCGGCCAAGCGCTTCTGGAGCGGGGGCATCTTATTGATCTGGGCCAGGGTAGTCTTCACATCCTAGCTGAGCTTGAGCCCAGAGAGCTGCCGCTCGATCTCGTCGACCGGGTGTTCCAGATCCCAGCGCTCTTGAACGTGCTTGAGGAGCGCAGCTCTCAGCCGCTACCGGGTATTAAAGATCGTACGGCCGATGATCCGGTACCCGGGCTGCTGGGTCGCCCTGCCCTGGAAGCGGCGCTTCCACTTCTCCCGCTCCGTAACGAGGCGGCGGACGACGGGATCCTGATTAACGGACAGGGATTCCTCGAGCGTGAGTTCTTGCGGCCGGTCAGGATTGATCCAGCGAGTTATCCGATAGGCCGCCCGCATCAGGTCGCGCTGAGCCTCGTAGCCGGAGACGATAGCTCGTATATCAGCGGTAACCGTCCGCCGGAGGTAGTGCCTGATAAAGGTCTCGATCTTGGCGTATTACATTATCATATTCTGGAGCGTATCGCTTACGTCACCTATTATCTGCGGTTAGCATACTATGCTGCGGGGAGGGGCGGGGCTGCGAGAAGGGGGTTACAGGGTACGTACCGCTCTGGTTAAAGGCATTGCCTGCACCGTACCAGAGGAAGTACGGAAGCGTAGGCAGCAAGATCCCAGTGACCACGCCGAGCCGCTTGATCCACTTCAAGAGAGTCGTATATAGCAATTACTAGTCGGGCGAGATCTCCCACCCGTAGGGCGTCCTGATAGACTTGCGGAAGACGGGGATATTCGCTAGCTCCGGCTTCAGATATAAGGGCAGCTACTTATAGCCAAGCGGGATTACCAGCTCGCTGATTCTCTCGGCCAATGTAAGACTCGGGGCCAAGAACACATTATCGGCAAAGATGAGGCCCAGGAGGGCGACATGCGGACTAAGGACCAGGAACGGATTAAAGATGATCTCAGGGAGCAGAAACGTATTTCTAGCTTCCACGTGAGCCGCACGTCTCGCTAGAGTAGAAGAAAGGGGGGGAGGGAGGAAAGGCCTAGAGTAATACTTATGCATCTTTTATGCCGAGATACTTCTTTGTAAACTCGTACGTGAACTTGATCAGGAGCCGATAGGGCCCGCCATTCGGGTCCCGGAGCAAGGTCACAATAATATCGCCGTAGCGGAGGTTCAAGAGTACTAAAGGTCGGTTTACGGAGAATATACCTAGCTAGCCATAGAGGCTGATCTCGATACGGTGCCGGCCGTAGGGGTACCTCTGCTTCGTTATCGTGAGGTTAGTCTACAGGAGTCCCGCGAGATCCTCGATATATATTGCTATGTTATTGCGCTTCTTCGTCAATAGGCGGTACTTCTTGGCCAGCTTCCTGAGGACCTGTAATAAAGACGTGTATTAGCCTCTCACCTACGATAATTCGGACTGAGGAGGAGCGCTACTCACCCGATGCATGTGACGGTTCATCTTCCCCTTGATCTTCTCCCCAGTCGCCCGTTCGTGCACGAGCCGGAAAACCTTCCAGTATGTCCCGAGCATGCTGGCCGACCCGATACCAGCAAGCCTTCTCCCACCCTTCCCCTAGCATTAATTTAATATCCATTCAAAGAAGGCCTTGAGGGTGCGGCGAGAGATAGCCTGTATTATCCGGGCAGGATCCTTTCGTATATACTTGTAGTACCTGTAAAGAAAGTCAGATTAGTAATTTAATAGTAGAAGGCGGCAGGCAAGAAGGGAATAGGGTATACACTAATAGAACTATCCCTTGATCATATTGAGGAGGAGGAGACTACCATTACTATAGTCCTTATCTTTATCCTCAGATTCGTCGGAGTTATCCTCTTGAGCGAGGTAATAGTCTGGGGGGTAGGCGTTCTCCTCGCCCGCGATCCACGCCAGATCTGCCTTATTATCTCCGCCAGTATCGGTATTAACGTCCATTGGCAAGTTATGAGCATTATCCGAGTGAGTAAGCCACTCCAGATCTAGCAGGTCTGCCTTATCGTCTCCGTTAATATTAGTATCGACGTCCATCGGCTCGGTCTCGGCGTCGGTCTCCTCTTACTCATTACCTGTATCAAAGCAGCTCTTAATATCTGATCTATCATAGTCAGAGGAGAAGGAGAAGCTTGGTATTGGCTATTAGCGACGACGCATATTGACTAGATTAACTAAAGGAGATAACGGCGGTAATAATTAAAAGTAAAGAAGTAAGGCCGAAGATGTGAAGAAGGAGCCTGCTGCCTAAGTAATGGCAGCGAGCGAGAGGGGGAGGAGAGGGGTTGAGCGAGGGGCAGTAATAGTTAAGTATGAGAGGTTTTGAGGAAAGAAGATAGAGAAGGGAGGGAGGATAAACGAAGATATAGGATGGCCGCTATCCTAGGCCACGAGAGGATAGTAATAGAGGGGAGCCGTTTTCTGCTCCCCTCTATCCCAAAGCATTAAACGAGAATTAGAGAAGCGGTTCTGGATAATAACTTTGACTTACTCGCTTATTTTTGGTATTCCTATAGTAGTCGGTCGGCAAGGGTTTGTATAGTCGCGCCGCCTTGGCTACTAGGTATGCGAGTAGTAAAGCGGTGCAAGATTTTGGCAAGTTAGCTATAGAAAGCAGTGACTAAACCGGCCGAAAATAGCAGCTAATTTGCCATCTAGTTATTAAATAAAGTAAAATAAGAACTAAGTCTGGCTTAATTTTAGAAAAAGCTATCTTGATTTCCTTACTATATAAAACCAGATAATATCTAATATAATAGCCAAACTTATTATAGTTATAGTATTTAATAATTAAGAAATTCTTAGTCTTTATAGAATATTACTTATACTTATAAGGGAATATATACTTAATAAAAGTAATTAATATAGGTTTCTTAGGCTCCTTTTTAGAAATATATAAGAATATAGTATTAGAAGTAAACTTGGCTAGAATAGCTCTTGCCTTTTTATATTCTTTAGTCTTTTTATATATAGCCTTAATTTACTAATTATTAGTAATATAATACTAAATAAAATAAGTAGTATTAATAAAAGAATTATTATAGTATATATATACTAATTTCTAAAGCTTTAGTAAGAGCTTCTTATTTAGTTTATATTTAATATCTTAAAGACTAATATTACTTTTTATAAATAGTTATAAGAAGAAAATATAAAATTCCTGAAATATTTAATTAAAATATATTTAAAGCTTACTAAAGTTATAATAAGTATTCTATATTTTATTAGAATTAGAATATAGCTTCTTTAAATAAGAATAAAGCTCTAAGAGCTAATAGTACTAATTCGGATTATCTTTATTTATATAAGAATTAGTTAGGATAAAAGTATTACTAGTAAATCTATTAGAAATATAGATAATCTTAAGATTCTTTAAGAAATATAAATTAGTATTTCCTTATAGCTTATTCTTAACCTAAACTAGCTAGTTATTAAAGATAATATAATCTCTAGTAAAGAGAATTAGATCTAAAAGCTTAGTAATTCTAGTATTTCTAAAGGAAATATAAGATATAAAAGATTCTAAATAAGAATAAATAAGAAATAATTCGGAATTTTTTTAAAAGAAGTTTAAAATAGCTAAAATAAGTAAAGAAAAAGTAATTAGAGCTATTATAAACCGATTTACTATAGCTATATAATACTTAATATTATTCTCGAGCTTAGTATTATAAAGCTTAGTATTTTCGAGAATAGCTTTATTATAACTATAAGTATTCTTATATAAAATAGCTTTTTAAATATTTTCTTAATAGCTCTTTATAATAATATTAATATCTAAGAATAAGATATTAGGTTTTTTGGCTCATTTATATAATTCTCTAGTAATAATATAATCTTTAGTTTCTAGAAGCTTTATAATAAAAATAAAGAAGTTTATTTCTATAGACTTATTTATAAATTCTCTAGAAATACTAATAAGATATTTGGTTTAGAAAAGGCTACTAACGGAATAATCTAAACTAGTAAAAGCTTTACTAGAAGCCTTAGTAAAAGTTAATATAATTCCTAGTTATATAATATTCTAGAAAATTAATTTATTATATTTTTCTTTTATTATATTTTTCCTAGTAATTTTATTACTAGTATATATATAAGGCCTATAAAATTATAAAATAGGGCTTAAGAATAGTAATTAGGTTACTAGCCTATAAGTACTTATTATTCTAGAACTTTATTAAAAAATAGCTTTTATTTAAGATTCTTTAATTTTCGGGTTTTTAGAAGATTTCTAATATATTACTAGTATATATTTATAAAAGTATAAATACCTAATTCTTCTAAAAGTTCTAAAGCTTTTTACTTTTATTATTCTAAAGTCTATTATTTATATTTCTAAGATTTTATTATCTTAATAATACCTATATTACTAATAGTTCTAAATTAATTTATTTGAAATTCTTTATAAAATTAAGGAAATAAGCTTTAAATACTATTATAAATATAATATTTAGGGCTTAGAAAATAAGATAAAAAATTTCTTATAAAAATAATTTAAAGCTAAGAAAAAGAAAACTAGAATATAAAAAACTATAAGAGAATATATATATCCTATAATATACTAGTCCCGAAAAGGCTTAGCCTTCTAAATATCTCTAGTATATTTTAAGTCTATTTCCCTAGTAAAATAATTATATTATATATATTTAGAAAATAATAGAATATAAATAACTATATTAGCTAATAAAATTAAAAGCTAAATTATAATAATAATCTAGTAACTTTCTAGTAATATATTAATACTATTCTAATAAACTATTTAGATAACTTTTATTTAGCCTATATTAATAATATATTAATTTTTTCTAAAAATAAGAAAAAGTATTAATAATATATTAGAATAGTTTTATAAAAGCTCTAGAATACTAGATTATAAATTAATATTTATAAATATAAATTTAAAGTTTTTAAAATAATATTTTTAGAATTTATTATTTTAAATTAGGATATATAAATAAACTTTACTAAAATCTCTATTATCTAAAATTAGTATTAACTTATAATAAAAAGAGAAATATAATTATTTTTAGGCTTTTATAATTTCTATTATAGATTTATCTAAGCCTATAAATATATTTTCTATTCCCTAAATTATCTAACTAAAAGAAATACTTTACTAAAATTTATATTTAATAAAATCTAACTAGATACTTTTAATTAGCTTAAGAATTTACTTTTTTTTATTTTAAATATAATAAAGAAATTTACTTAAAAACTAATTATTTAAATTTAGCTATTATAAGTATATTTTCTTAAAAAAGTTTAGAAAATAAATAATAATATCTAGTTTTATTTTATTCTAAAGCTTTTTAAAAAGCTAAGAACTATTATAAAATTTATAATAAGGAACTTCTTATTATTATCTAAGGATTTTATAAATAGTAAATAAAACTAATTAGCTTACCTAATTTTCTAATTATTACTAATTATAAAGCTCTCGAGTATTTTAGTATTAAGAGGCCCTTAAATAAATAATAAATCTAATAAATAGATTTCTTATTATAATTCTATTACTAGATTATCTATTAGCTAGATAAAAATAATATTATTACTAATATCTTATTCCAAAAAAACGAGTTTATACTAATTCAGAAATAGGCTAAAAAGATTAAGAGAACTAGATAAGTTATTTTATTAGACCTAATTCTTGCTTTTACTAAAATAAAATATATAGCTTATACTTTTATTAAGATAAAAAAAAAATAAGCTATTAGTTATAATTAAAGTCTTATAAACTAATTAGATAAATCTAGTTCTAGAAAATAAATATAAGAAAGCCCAGGAAAATATAAATTTATAAGAAATATTAAATAATTATATATTTTATAATAAAAAACTTATTATATTTAATAAATATAATAATCTATAAACTAGGCTTTTATAATATAATAACTACTATATATCCTAATTAAAATAAAACAAAAATTCTAGTTTAAAGACTTTACTAATAGCCTATTTTCTTTATAGTAAACTATTATAAATATTAGAAGTCTTATAGGCCAAGAAATAAAATACTAGGCTTATTATATTTATTACTAGTTCCCTTAAAAATATAGAATAATTTATTAATAGACTTTTATATTTCTGGCTTTATAAATAAGAAATATAATAATATATTTATTATAATTAATTAATTATCTAAATAATATATAAATTTACTAATAACTAAGAATACTATAACTAAAACTATTACTAGCCTATTTTATTATTATATTTAGTAATTCCGAGGTTTTTTTCTTATTATTATAAATAATTAAGGATTCTAGTTTATTTTAGACTTTATAAATAAACTATTAAAATTAATTAGAACTAAGCTAAAGCTTTTAATTATAGAATATATTTAAACTAATAAATAAATAGAAATTATTAACTAGATTATTAATATCTAACTTTATTTCTTTATTAATTATTTCTAGAATAATTAGATAAATTTATTTCTAGTATTTAATATTATAAATATTACCTATTTATATAAATTAACTAGCTTATTTCCCTTAATAATTAATTATAAATATAAACCCAGGCTAAACTTTAATTAGATATTACTAATAATAAAATTTAAAATACTAAGAAAAAGACTTAATTAGGAAGAAATATAATAATAGGCTAAAAGAATTAATATTATTATTAATTATACCCGAGAATATATAATAATAGCTTAGAAGTATTAAATTAAATAAGCTAATAAGAAATAATAAGAACTAGATTTTAGTCTAGAAAATATAGTTTATATAATTAAAAAAATATAGAAAACATATAAGGTATTTATTAGTAAGTAATAAGATAATAAAATAAATTAATATATTATGAAATTATAATATTAAATTCAGTATAAAATTAATCTCTATTTCTCCTATAAGGTTTAGGGAAGCCCCCTCTAAATAAGAGGCCCTAATAATATATATATAATTAGTAATTTATAAGCCTAATATATATAATATAAATAGTAATTAGTTATAATATTAAAGGGCTACTAATTTCCCTAATTAATACCCGTAATATCCGAGGTTTATTATATACTCTTAAATCACGTGCGACCCTATATATATTATAACTATATTCTTTCCTAGAATCTTATTCCCAAGATCTATTAATTTATCCTAGTAAATATTTAGTTAATTATTTATTTAATTAAGATAAACTTCTAGTATCTTAAGAAATAGTTTTACTAATATAATCTAGATAATAAACATAAAAATTATCTAATTAGATTAGGGCTAAGTAAACAAAAAAAAAAAAATTATACCCTAGATATAAAAACTAGCTAGTAATTATAATTTTGTTTGGGATTTAAGTATTCTAATTAGCTTAATCTAAAATACTAAGGCACTATCCCATAAAATTAATACTATTTATTAGATCTCATATTAAAATAATCTAAATAACTATATAGAAAGAATTTAATAAATATTTATATAAGAAACCTATATAAATATTTCTAAGGTCCTAGAGATTATTTATAGGCTTCTAGGAGCATATATTAATTAGTTATACTAGTTTCTAATTAGAACTAGTATAAAAACTAGTAATTAATCCAGATAGTTTTTTATTTCTATAAAAGAATTTCTTTATATTATTATATACTTTCTTTCTTTCTAATAATTATATATATAATAACTTCTTCTATTATTATTTTCTAGTTTCTTCTTTTATTCTTCTCTAAGTTTTCTTTAATTATTTTTAATTAATTTCATAATATCTTTTTCTAGCTTTATTATTTACTAATATAATAATAAGTATAAAAGTAATCTTATAATCTCCTTTTCTATTATTAGTAAATACTTGAAATATTTCAAGTATTTACTTATTAATTCCTTTATTTTATATACTATAGTACTTAGTAAGAAAAATTATAACTATTATAATAAAGATTCTAAGTCTTATATATTAGTAAGTTCTTTAGCTTTAATATCTATTAAAGCTAATATAATTTCAGATTCCTTATTACTTATTAGAAGCTTACTAGTTTTAGGAAAATACTATTATAATCTTTAAAAAATTTCTTGAAATATATCCTAAATAGTATTATACTAATAAGAATAATACTATTAATTAGGTTTTTAAAAACTAGAAAAATACTAATAAGCTTCGGAATTCTTCTTCTCGTCTTAATAAAACAAAAAATAATATTATTTAAGTTAGTATTTTAAAAATAAGTTTTTTCTAATATACTTAAGTACTTACTAATTCCTTAAAAAAATACTATAATATTTACTTTTAAGGCATTAACCTTATTACTAAGCTTATTATAAAAATTACTAAGTAGTTTATTACTAGTATTTTAAGTACTAATAATATAATATTTATAGCTATTCGGGACCTAACTTTAGAAATTCGAGCCTTTTATAAGATATATATAGCTATTATAAGTTCCTTACTTATTTCTCTTAATATTCTTAATATTAATATTATTATAGCATAACTATATCCCGTTAAGAAATAAGTGAATTCCGGAAAGTATTAGCTAATTCTTTACTAAGTCCTAAATAAGGCTAGTATTTAGTATTCTTACTTTAGGAATTTATAGGAATTAGAGTTTATTTATTTAAGATACCTATAACTAGTTTACTTATAATAAATCTTTCTTAATCCTAAACCTTTTTTTAATAATTTAAATATAATTCTCGTAAGCCTTAATAAAATTCTAGAAAACCTTTATAAGTAAAAAAACCCAGAAAAAAAGCATCTCTATTATTATTCTAGGCCTTTTTTTAGTTATCTAGGTTCTTTTTTTCTTTTAAGTAATCTTTTTCTTAGTAATTTAGAATTCTTTTTAATCTTAAGAAATTATTAAAAAGTAATTTCGGATTCCAAGCTATAGTTTTAGTTATATAATTTTAGAAATTCCTTAGAATTTTTAAGATTAGGAAAAGCAAGTAACTAGGTATTATAATCTTTAGACTAGGCTTTCTATTTAATTAAATATTATTACTTCTTATTTTTACTATCTTATTAGTAATTAATAATAGCTTTTACTTCCTATTCTTATTTTTTATTATTATTTACTAATTCTGGAAATTCTCTAGAGAAATATAAGTATAGCTCCTAATTCTTTTTTATTATATATTTTTTAAGGAAAGAAATATAAAAAGTTAGATATAAATAATTATATATACTTAATAGTTCTAACTTATATACTAAATTACTAATATATTTAAGAATCCTAAATAAACCTATAAATTTTGGCTTAAGCTTTTTTACCTTAAGTTTAATATTTCTTATTAATAATATTATTTAGGCTTTTTTAGAATAATATTTAGCTAACTAGTACCTATTATAATAGGTTTCCCGGTTATTTTATATATAATACCATAAATCCTTAAGCTTTCTTTATTTTACTTTAAGAATTTCTAGCCTCTTATATATAGCTAGTACTTTTTCTATAATCCTATTCTTAGGATTTCATAGAAATTAAAAATAGTATTTATAATATATATAGAAAAATATATTCTATAAAATCTAATATTTTAAGTTATTATATATAAATTTCGTAAAAAATAACTTCTTAAACTAGTTATTTTTTTAGGTATTATAATAATATTTCAGGTAATATTTCAGGTTTTATTTTAGGGCCTAGTTCTATTTTTCTATCTAATTATTTATTTAAGAATAATAAATTATACTTAAATATTATTTATATATTAAATAGAAATAAAAAGCAGACTAGAACTAGCTAGTAAATACTATTCCTTAGTTAGAAATAATTTTATTAGGGAAGCTAAAAATTAAGAAAATATATTCCTATATAATCTTAATAAGCTTTAGAAAATTAATAGTTTTATAATATATAATATACCTTATTATTTTAGAGTACTAGTTAATAATTATAAGAATTATATTAAAATCGGGACCTCTTACTAGGTTCTTATATAATAGTAAACCTATAATAAAATCTATAGAGATCTTACTTTAGGATTTCTTAGGCTATAATAAACTACTAAATAGATTATATAATAAATATCTTTTTACCTTAATTCTCTAGTAAATATTATATTCTTAATAATAATTATAAATATTTTTTTTTATATTCTCCTAATACTAGGACTTTCTAAGAAATTCGAGAGTTTTCTTTACTTTATAATATCTGGCTATTAGATTATTATAATAAAGCTTTATAATTTCTTAATATAAGGCAAGATTATTAGGTATAATAATTCTTAAATAGTACTTAAGTAAGCCCGAATTATTTTTCTAGATTTCCTTTTTCTTAGTATTTTTCTTATTAAGTCTTTATTTTATAATATTCTAATATTAAGAATTATTTCTCTAAGCTACCTAGATAATATCTAGAAAAAATTTAGATAAAGAGGCTAGTACTATAGCTCTTTTAGTAACCGCGCATATTTATATATAAAAAATTAGGTATTTATAATTATTTAATTTAAAAACTCGAGAAACTAAGAAATCTTTAGTTTTATTAAGTAATATAATTATAAATACCCCTATTACCTTAGCTATAATAATAAAGCCTTTAAGGCATTTCCCTATACCTTATTTCTTAACTAATTCTATAATTAAGGAACCTATAAAATAATCTATTTACTTATCTTATAGTAAATATTTTTCCTTAGCTACTATAAATATAATAAGTATTAAATAATACTTATTTTAAAGAAGGAACTTTTTAGATATTTATAAGAATCTCTAAATCATAATTATAAAAGCTTTTTTTAGCTTATTCTAAAAAGTTAAAAGCCAAGTTATATTAATAAGACCTTTTTTATAATTAGGTCTTTTACTAGGTCTATTTACTAGGTTTAAGGCGCCTCTATAATAAATAATATTAAAATTATATATTATAAGATATATTATCTAATATACTTAATAACTTTCTAGATACTTTATTTCCATAAAATATTAGAGGTTATTATAGTCTATAATAACCTTAATTATAAACCTGAATTCTTTAAGGTAATAATACTAATACTTAAAGGCTTTAATAATTACAAGTAGTTTTTTATTATAAGTATTATAATTATATTTGGCTTTAGAAAGTTTCCGGGACTAGAATACTACTAGATACTAGTATTTTTTCGGGCTATTACTAGAATTAACTTATTATAAAATAGTATTAGTAATTGCGAATTTTAATATATTAGTTTTAATATAAATCTTCTTAAAAAAATCAAAATAAACTAGGACAGGTATTATAATAAAAGCTTTTTTTAAAATTTTAAAGTTTTTAGTTATTTTATTTATTTATATAAAGAAACCGGATTTCTGGCTCTTTTCTATTTCTTTTAAAAAGTCTATTAAGCCCACGGTTACCTAAAAGTAATAATAAATAAACCTATAATAAAAATTAGTAAATCTAAGAAATACTTAAATATTATAAAATAATTTTAGTTCTAGCTATTTAATAATACTATAAACTCATTTAAAATTCGTATAAATACTTTCTATTCTAATAAGAAAGCCCAGAAATTTGATTTCCTTAATATTAAACTCGTATTTACTAAGTTTATAAAACAGGTTATTTTTATATAGCCTAGTAAGTATCTAGTAAATATAATTATAGTATTTACTTTTATTTCGGGAATAAATAAGAATATTATTTAAATAAATAATTATGAAATAGTTTAGGAGCCCTATAAGCATAATATTAATATATGCTTGAAATATAGCTAGTATATTAGCTAGCCTAAAAGGTATTATAAGATATTTAAAATAACTATAATAAGTCCTAAAAGCCGTTTTTTACTCGTGTTTTTTATGAATTCTTACCTAATAATATATATTCTTAAGATCTAGCTTTATAAAAATCTTGACTTCTCGGAGCTAGTTAAGAATCTTATTAATAAGAGAAAGCGGATACTAATTCTTAATTATAACTTAATTAAGTCTATAATAATTAATATAAAAGCATAGCTCTTTATTTTTCTTAGGAATAAAAAAGATAAGTGCCCTTATAGGGCTTTTACTAGGCCTTATCTAATGTTTATAAAGCATATCTTATAAATATAGACATAATACTTCTAGTTAGGTCTCTAATAAATTATATAAAAGCCCATATGGGACTATATTATCTATATTAATAAAGTATTTAATACTACTAAGATTAGGAAGTTCCGAAGCTTTATTAGGATTAAAAACCTCTAAGAAGTCTTTATATTTATTATCCCGGAAATAAATAAGTACCTCTAAGGCCCCTTTCCGGAAAGTATTAACTTACTATATTAAAAACTTTTATTTAGTATTACTAGAATTATATAATAAAATAAAGACCTAGTAATTATTATAAATATATAAAGCCTATTATCTAGGATAATTACATTTGCCTTTAGTTAAAAATAAGACTTGAGGCACTAGCTTAAGGTACTAGTTAAGCTTCTTACTAAATTCTTTTAGTATTAGGATCTTAATATTATTAGGCCATATAAGTATATATACCTATTATTTCTTAATATAGTTTATATATTATATAAAAGTTACTTCATAAAATTTCATACTAAAGATAAGGCTATAAGAGCTAATATTCTTATATTTATAGAACTAGAGCTTAAAAGAACATGTCTTGCTATAATTATCTATAATAAATACCTTAAGATTATAAGCTTAATAAACCTTAAATCTATTTCTATAAAAAATTATAAACTTTTAGTTATACTTAGCTAAAATAGTAAAGCCCCGGTTTTAAGCCTAATTATTATTAAGGAAGTTATAGTCTAACCCGGTATTACCGAGTTTACTATATATCTCTAAGATACTTATTTTTGGCTATATTAATCTTACTTAAATAATTATATAAAATAATATGCCTTTTTTATTATAATTAAAATTATTAATATTTAAGATTTAGTTTTCCTTTTTCCCTATTTCTTAAGAGAATCTTCTCTAGAGTACTTCTCTATAATAATAGTATTAACCTGCTTCTATAAATGCCTTAATTCTTCTATAGTTTTAGCCTTATTAGGATTCTGCCGAGCCTATTTAGTATACTTAAAATATTTTATATTTCCTAAGAAATGTTTTTTTTATTTATAAGTCTAATAAATTATACCTAAAATAGAACTAGTATTTTATTAAGGCCTTAAAAGAGCTAAAGTATTACTTAAGGATTTCTCACGTGATTTTTAGAACTTATTCTTCCTTTTTTAATAGCCTTATAAATCAGAATTTGCTAAGTTAGAGTTCTTAGGAATAGAATTACCCTTACTAAACTTCCTTACTTTTACTTTCCTTAATTTGGAATAAGTAATATATTCTGTTTTCTGAGCTTTTTTAAGCTACTCGGAAATAGATATTATCTTATTTCCTAAGAAAATAGATATAAGTATCTAATAAGTCTTATAATTAGATAAAGTAGTATTAAGAGTCCGGATTTAGTCTTACTTAGGGCATGAGTCCTAATTAACTTTAAGACTAATTATTTAAGTATATAACTCAGTAATTATCTCGCTATTTTTCTAATAAAGATCTCAAAGCTTCTTAAAAGTATCTTATTAACGGGTTTAAGGTACTTGGAGTATATTAGCTAAATAGGCCTTAAATTACTTCTAATAAACCTCACATAATAATAGGCTTTACTTTATTATAGTTTCTCAAGTATTATAAGATTTATTCCTAAGAATACTTATAATAAAGTTAACTTTAGAAAAGTATCTATTATAAGTCTAAGGTTAGGTCCTAAAGATTACTTTCTAGGAAGACATAAATATTCTCTATTTCTTAAGGAACTTTCTATAATATAAGTCAGGTATTTAAACCTTAAGAAGCTTTTCTTAGTCTAAATATATTTTTAGAATATTATATAATAGCTCCTAATAAATAGTATTAAGATTACTTTTAAAGCTTATTATATTAGGAAAGAAAGTAAGTTCTAACTCTATTTTAGGAAGTTTTCTAGTAAAAATTACTAAGAAAAAAAAAGTAAACTTATAAATAAAGTTTTTATAAGATATAATAAACCGCAAGATATCCCTAAAAATA
Source organism: Hyaloscypha bicolor E (assembly GCF_002865645.1). Classification (NCBI taxonomy): domain Eukaryota; kingdom Fungi; phylum Ascomycota; class Leotiomycetes; order Helotiales; family Hyaloscyphaceae; genus Hyaloscypha; species Hyaloscypha bicolor. Next base: position 1,455,420 of record NW_020194517.1, on the reverse strand, counting down.
CCCTTATATTACTCTAACTATAGAATATATTAGTTAATTACATTTACTAATTCTTGCTTTTATTAGAGTACTTTAACTTTAGTACGCAAGCCCTATTTTATAGCTTAGGTAATAATAACTCGGGTATTAATCTTAGTGTCTTAATTATTACCGGAATTATTTCCGTTATTATTACTAGCTCTCGGAAGCTCTTAAGAAGCCCTATTAAAAGTATTAAACAAGCCTTTACTATTACTTATATTGGGATTAATCTAGTTAACTTTCTTTATAAGAATAGCTTTAGTAAAGAGTTATATATTTTGCAGATTTCGAGACATAATTACTTATTAAACTACTTCTTTTAAGAATAAAGAAATTAGCTTATAAGATATTTATTAGTAAGTAATAAGATAATAGAATAAATTAGTATATTATAAAACTATAATATTAAATTTAGTATAGAACTAATCTCTATTTTTCCTATAAGGTCTAGGAAAGCCCCCTCTAAATAGGAGGCCCTAATAGTATATATATAATTAGTAATTTATAAGCCTAATATATATAATATAAATAGTAGTTAGTTATAGTATTAAAGGGCCACTAATTTCCCTAATTAATACCCGTAATATCCGAGGTTTATTATATACTCTCAAGTCACGTGTGACCTTATATATATTATAAAACAAATTATTTATTTAATAAATTAGATTATTTCTTTACTAGATTATTTAAGATTAATAAAATAATTAGCTATTTATATTAATTAGATCTTTCTCTATTATATAGGATTTAGCTAATTTTCTATATAAATAGGCTTTATAAGAATTCTACTAACCTATTATCTAGCTAAACTAATAAAAAGCTTAGTTTTACTAAAATTAATAATAAATTTAAATAAGAAATTAAAAAAATCTTTTTTTCTAAAGTACTTTATAATAAGCTTTATTATAAAATTAAATAAAAGAAATAAGATATAAATAATAAATAATATCTTATATTAAATTTTAAGAACTTAGTACTTAAACTAAATAATTTTATAAGTAGAATTTTAGTAAAATAAAACTTCTTATTTAACTAAATAAATAAATTTAATATACTAAAGAAAATAAGTTTAATAAAGATTATCTAGATAATAATAAATCTTAATAATAAGGTCTTTATAACTAGAAAAAAAAAAGAAAAACCTAAATATTTCTCGGGTTTTATCTAAACTTTAGTATATTTCCTTTATTTTACTATATTAGTATTTATTTTCTTTTTTAGAAATCTAGGCAAAATATCTTTCTTTATTATACTAGATTATATTTTATTATCTAAGTAAATTATAAAAAAAAAAAAATCTTAAAGCTAAGCTAAAAATAAATACTTACTTATATTAATTCGAAATATTATTAAAAATTAAGGGAAATTTTCTTAATTACTTTAATTTTTATAACCTTAATTATTTATACTATTACTATTATCTTAATAAAACTATTAATAAAGACGAAATAAATAAGAAATCCCGGTAATATATTATTTATAGCCGGACTAAATAAGGCTATTTACTAGATCCTAAATAATTTAAGTAATAATAGTAATATCTTAAGTTTAGTAGCTATTATTATTATTAATATAATTACTAACTAAACTACTTTTATAAACAAAAATAGTAATTCTCTTACTTAAAAATAGGTTAATATATAAAATATGGCCCGTATTACTTTTAAGAATATATCTGAAATTACTATAGAAAATATCTTAGTAGAAAGTTCTAAGGATAATAAAATAAAGGTTTTAATTACTAGTAATAATAAGCCTAATAGTCTAATAGGCGGAATAGACGGTACTAATAAGGGCTTTCTTATTAATCTTATAGAGCCAAATATTAAGAAAGTCAAAAAAAGTAAGGCTAGCTTATTTAAGAAATATAAGGTATTAGATAATAATAAGAATTCTAATAATAAAAAGACTAAGAATAATAAGAATTCTAATAATAAAAAGACTAAGAATAAAAAGACTTCTAGTAATAAAGAAGATTCTAACTATAATAAAAGTAGCCAAACTAGTATTAAGATACCTATTATAACCAGAAGATATATAATACTAAATACTAGTTATTATATAAAGTACTAGTCTAAAACCAAGAGCTAGAAAATAATTCTAAATACTAAATTAAAGAAATAATACCCTATAGATATTAATAAATTAGTATGTAATACTATTTAGGAAATCGGAAAACCCCTTAGAAGCTCCTATAAGACTAAGATTATATAGCTTAAGGCCCGGGAATTTAATAATAAAGTAGCTTAAGTAGCCGCCCTTAATAAATAAATTTCTATTATAGAAGAATAATTTGAGAACGTATATATTAAGCTCAAGAAGGCCCAGAAATTAATTAAGTAGCTTAGAGACGGCATAATTAAACCAAATATTACTACCCTAGCCAAGAAAAAAGGCAAGCAAGCTACTATATTAAAGCCTATACTAATGGATAAACTTGATTTACTACCTCTATTCAAAGACCGCCCGATAATAATAGTCCCAATATCGGCTATGGCCTATATGGCACTCCCAGACCATATTATTAATATAGGCGCAGGTATAATGCGAGTAATAGATACTAAGGACTGGCCGGAACATACTAGGAACTGGGTTATTCTGGCGGAGTCAAGACCACGCTTTAATTACAAGTAAGCTATAGGGATTAGGCAGAAAGGGGTTAATGGCCATTGTTTTCTCTTTTTTCTTTTCTATATTACGGCTGAATGATTCCCTAAATAAGGGCATTTAGACTTCTCTTTGGGGGTGTGTCAAAGTGTGACGGCTGGCGTAAGGGCATGATCTGCCAAGGACAGGATATCGGAAACAGGCACAAAACGAAGCTAAGCCGGAATTGCTTGGACGGAACAATACTAAAGGTCGAGGCATCCTCCCTACTTTGTTCCACAGCTTAGTATTTTCCAATACATGAGATTCTTTGAACTTTGAGCCTTCGACCATTGCATTGATCCCGCCGTCACACTGGTCGAATTTGACGAACCTCAACTAACCCCTCACAGAACTGCGCGATGAGATAAAGAACGCGGTCGTACACTCCTCAAATGACCTCCACAATCCCCTAAAAACGCTCGTCCTACCCAAGAACCGCTTCTTGCGATCTTCGAGGCCTTGGCGACTTTGTATGAAGTTCTGTGTACGAATTGCAATTGCATATCTGCGAAGGTGCGAAGGAGGGAGAATTCTACAGATATAGCTGCTTTGTAAGCTGCGCTACTAACCCGTATGCCAATCTGTCTCTTCGAGTAATTACCTTTTCGTTTGAAATGCCGTTATGGCTTCCTCGATTCAATTCTGAAGCATGGCTACAAAGTTCCAGTAAAGCAAAAATCCAGAACGCGTTGTGTTTGACAGTATACGACCGTACAAACCTTGGCTGATATTGAGTCCCGTATAAATGAATTAAACTATATCCTTTATATCCTCTTGTCAAATATCAATTTCTGTCCCAGTCCCATACTGCCTCGACCTAGATGCCTTAATTCCCTGTCAATAACTATTTCGTCAAGCCCCAAACCGTCATCTAATGTCTTTGCATAACTTGTCGTCGTGGACAATGTTTTCAAAACAAGTCCACTTCGCCCTGACGCAGCCTCTCTGCGTCTCATCAAAGCTAGAATATCTGCGCAAAGCGACTGCCCGCGACCGTAGTCAAGGTCATCAATGCCATCGATCACACAGAGAAAGATTCCTGGTGACAGAGCGAGAAGGTCTTTGAGGAAGGATATGACCTCCTTCCAATTGCCAAGTGGCGACTCGAGCAAGCTTAAACGTTCAGCGCTGAAGTCGATACTAGCGTCAGCATCTGGTCCAAGCAGAAGAATGAGCTGGCGTATCATCAGGGAGTACACGAGGGACACAACACCAGCTTCTCAGCATTGAATCTGTCTGCCATATTGGCGGTTTTTGCAGGCTCGCAGAAATGAAACATTATCTGGATTTTGACTCCAATACCGCATTAATCAAAGAGCCAGATAATGCGGATAAATATGAAGAGTAATGGTTTGCTGGTGGCCCCCAGACCCACAAAAATATAGATATCCTCGATGAGAGCCATTCGCGAAGTTTTGTTGCAACAGGAACGCAGGCGAAAGAAGAAGGTGGTAGAGTGTTCAACAGATCAACCGAGCTGCCGATTATAATTTCTCCAGCCCTTTCGATACTACGTTCGCTTGAATCTTAGAATTCCTCATACATTGCCAGCTGTTGATGATCTTGATAGTATGGATGAGCTTGGGATGATAGTGAAAACGCCAATAGATCGAGATGAGATCAGAGGACTCGCAACACGACTTATTGCAACCTTCTTCTATTTCGGGCAGGACAACAAAGAGGATATCACTAACAATGGGATCTGCTTACAAGCACTGAAACTTGCCCTAACTTCTAAAACCGTGTTCTAATTTATCAAAAAAAGGGGAATTGCTTTGCCGCCTTCCTAATGGATCTCCAGAAATTTACGAGACGAGAGGTTATTCAAGGAGGGGAGATTCAAGAATGCAGAATTTGTATTCAGGGAGAATCGATGTACATCACAGCCGGTCAATATATCCTCTATGGCTATTCAAGAGATGATCGTTGAGCTCCGATTCCAAATGCCGAATATCAAATTGCGAATTTCGGAACCATTGCCAAAAGTGAGTGCAGTGCTTCGCTCGGAGAGTGGTGAGGAGTATTCAATTAGCGGATTCCCACGGGTGCTTCTAGGGAAGAAAGAAGAAGCGCGTGGTAGGTTATATCTTTTGCAGATAACATAGCCCAACTTCCTAATTAAACATACAGGACACTCTCGAGGGAGCTCTGAAGATGTGGCGACAATACGGGGGCGCGCACTGTGGACTCCCCCCGACTTCTCGCGCTATCCATCGTTTGATTCTGGAATTGAACTCAGCGAGGGGTCTCACCCTGCAGGCTTTCAGTCGCCAACATCTGCTTCTGGAGCTATAAATGAAACGAATCTATTCCCTCAAGAACTTGATGCCCCAGAGACCCGGCAAGGTCCGGCTTTATACGAAGCAATACGACTGCAACGTGAACGCGACAGGATTCGAATAGAGGAGGTGGAGCCTTTGAAAGAAAAGTTGAGGCAGCTAGAAGTAGATCAACTGGAACTGACAAATCTTCTTACGGTATTGATGGGACCAGGGTAGGTAACAGTGCAAACTGCAGTTTGACAACGGTTTGGTGCAGTTTAGTGCAGTTTACATACAAATTTCGCAGTTTGCAAAAGGGTTTTTAAACTGCGGTTTGGATACCCTGCACTAAACTACACTGAGATACGCCGAGGCTAGACTAAACCCCTAAACTGCAGTTTAGACTGGACTGAGGTCAAACTATTACCTACACTGGACGGGACCTTCTGAGTCACCATGGAGGGAGTGGAGGAAGCTCCCCCAACACGCGATAGCTGTCCAAGTAGTGCGGATAGCCAAAGCTTAAATCGGTCAGATACTGTGCGATGGGTGGGCCCTAAAGCAGAATGAGTAATGTTACAGGATCTATTTTCTATTTTATAATGTTTTGTCTCAAAAAATAGACGGAAGTGTGTCAAATGGACGTTTCGTATCCAGCTCTCACGATACCGTTTTCCTCAAGCGCGTTATGGAAATAGCCCTTTGCATATTTAGCTATAGATTTTTGGCTTTCAGCTCTTCAGTGAATTCACCCTCGTCCAACTGACGTGACGTTTTTAGGAGATGTTCTACTCCTACCAAGAGAGCATTTAAGCGAGGAGCGGGGTGCAGCCGCAGGCGAAACTAGCTTTGAAACCCCCCCTTTTTTGGAACGCGAAAACGGCGTCGGGGCAGGATCACGACTTTACTAACTACTGATAACTTTACAATCACGCCTCTAGAAAAGAGGCACTATAGCTTAAATCAATTACAGCCTTTACTAATCTTAGTCTTATAAAGGGCTTATATTTTAACTAGGGATAAAAGCTGTAGGCGAAAAGTGTCATGGTACTCTGAAAACAGTCGCGTTTACTACAATCCGAAGCATGAATGGTACTATCCGAGTGAACAAGCTGCTTCTGAGATTCTGATCTTCCGTCAATATGATTCTAGGGCGGAGCTGAAGCGTAAGTGATGACCACAACCGTAGCTGTTGATGTTTTACAGTCTGACTAGGAGTGTAGCGGTACCTCATTCGGGATTTCAGGTCCCGAATCCAGATCCGAATAGACGACCACGCGAGAGCATTGAGCTTTTGGCATTCATGCTTTACGATTGAATGCATTTGGTGTGATGAGTGGTTTTGGCTAGCACTAGTATGCTTTAAATTTAGCCTAAACATGGACGGATAGTATCTCATCTTAGGATTTTTTGATAATTCGCTTTCCATTAATAGAGGGAGGCAAATATCTCAGTGAGTATTTGGATACTAGTGTTAGCAACCAATCCATTAAGTAGTGCATTGATAAAAAATAAAATAATTTTCTTTTGTTACATTTATTCGTAATTTTGGGCAGTTGTCGGCGCACACACTTGCCATGGCATACCTTCTGATAGCGGGCCAAGGAGGCGATTGGGATCCTTGAGTATGTAGTGGTTGTGGAGGAGGGCCTATTTGAAGAAGACGATCCTGATCGATTGTGTCATCGGATTTTGCTTACGAATGCGTATAGGACTATACAGTCACCACCAACTCATATTAAGCGAAACCCCTTTTCACACAAAAACCCGGGTGGAACACTTTCACAACTAACCATATTCCGCCTATTTTACTCTAAAAATGTCGCAGTGCCATCCTTAATTGGATTATTGCCCTTAAACTTATAAATTACAATAAACCTATGAAAGCGTGGTCGTAAAGTTACGAGGGGGTAAAGCACGACGTTTTGGCCTGGTGCCACTTTTACTCCAAAATTCGCTTAATTCTCACTTGGATCCAAGTCATTGCAATTCACGAATTAATTAGACAAGAGCCTCTTATTTCTACTATACTTGGAATCGTAAAAAAGTTTAATCTTATATAGTTTAATACAAATTATATTTATTAGGGAAGTGCACGCGTTGTGGGCGTTGTGGTATTTCGCCGCAGAATGGGCAAAATAGCTGTTTTGGTAGGGTCCCAGAAAGTGTCTCATATCAGTTCGCTAGTACTACACTTTGGAATTCGGTTCTAGGCAGTTTTTTCTACTAAGGTAATTAAAAATAAGAACAAGTATTTATATATTATTAAAACTTGTATATATAATATGATTTTTAATAAGAGAAATTAATTGCTAGTATAAAAAAGTATAAGAGTTTTTATATTAATTAATAATAGTGGGCAGTATAAGCAATACTGTGGCTCAGCTTCCAGCTCTATTAAGCAGATATCCTTGGAAAGCTAGATTGCAGGAGCCAAAGCCAGAGAAGGTCTCGTAATTATAATGAAAAGAGAGCAACGAAGGCGCCAAATTGCACTTGCAGATTGGATTCACGACTTGTCCTCCCAGAAGCTTCGGCACATTGAAGTATTCTATTGTTGGGTATCATTCGGTACAATCATCTAACGCGATCCGGAACACTACTCACTTGAGCCAGAAGTTCAAGGCTTGATACTAGTGGTCGTAGCTCTAGCAACCCACTTCCTCTTCACCATCCTGACCCACCTCCTGCGTCTCCACTCGCCTCGCCTCCCTCTTCCTTCTGTCTCTGCTTCACTGCCTTCTTCCCAACTCGGCAACACTTTCTTCTTCCCCTTCGTAGGGGTGGGGGTGTTTTCGAGTTCTGGGAAGAAATCCTGATCCATATCATCATACTCGTACCGAATGTCGTAAACCCATCTCTCACCCTCAGTCTCTACCTCCACCCCGGTGATAATCCTTTCCTCAACCCACTCCCGAGACCAAAGATCCAAAGCCCACTTCTTCTCGCTCCATTCCCAACCCGCTGGTGCTTTCACATCCTCGAAAAATCGTGTTCCCTTCGCTCGCTCGCCTTTGATTCTCACTTCTGATAATGGATCGTAAGGGGATGAGGAGAAGAGCCAGGATTCCCATTCTCCTGCCGAGGAAAGCTTCTGTAACTCGAAGATCTCCACTTCTCGTGTCTCTGGGGCGGAGTCGAGGACTATATCTGAAGCGATCCAGGAATCGAGGAGGGTTAAGGCTTGTTTTTCATGGGGCACGACGTGTGTTTTGTGTGTGGTGAGCATTTGACGTTGGATGGTGGGGTGTCCGAGGCTAGTGATTGTCCAGCCGACGAAGAGGAAGATTATTCGCCAGGGTAGGAGGTGGGAGGCGATGAAAAGGATCAAGGCTGAGAGGAAGGTGAAGAGGAAGAGGGTTGAGGAGAGGGGCTCGTTGCTGAAGTTTGTCCGGGGTGTGATGACAGATATGATTTTGTCGTGGATACGGGAGAAGTCTTCCATGCTGTTCTGGAGGTCTCGCATATTGCGGAAGAAGTCGCGAGAGAGCTCTTTGACTGGTTTGACAGTCGGGGCCGGGGCGAGAGGCGGCCCTGTTGCGGAATATTGGAAGGTGGCGGAGGTTTGTGAGGTTATTGTGGGTGGGGCGGCCGGATGTCGTGCTATGAACGAGGGGACGAGGAGAGCAAGGAGGAGCACAACCAGTGGTAGAACGGTCAGGAGATATGGGTCTAGGCAGACAAATGTATATACAGCCAGAAACGAGAGGGTGTGGGAGGTCGTATGCCACGAGAGGAGGCGGATGACCTTCGATTGGAAGACGAATACCACGCCGATTCTTGCATTGAAGCGGCGAAAGTTGGCCGACATTGTAGGGAGAGAGAATGAGGGCCGAGAAATATAATTTTGGGAGGGAGTTTCGGGGCGGGAAGAGGAGAGGTCTTCGACGGGTACTACTTGTTGCAATAACCTGGACATAATTAGCACATGCTTAGAGTAGCGGGGTTGCAAACGAACTTCTCCAGCAGCCGATCCTGCATACTTGATCCAGTCTCGGGAGCCTTTCCTTGTACGTTCCTAAAGCTGTCCTTCAAATTTTTGCCATGCTGCAATAATTTGTCCCTTTTCCTTTCCGGTGTTGCGAGTTCGGCGTCGTCGGACAGGTCATCATTTGTATCAAACGAGATGACCGGGATGGGATCATCGCGGTTGACGAAGGCGTCGACTGTGAATTCATCCATTCTTATGCTGGATCTGAGTCTGCGAGTACGATTCAAGAGGCTTGGAGTCGACCTGTCTGTGTTGGAGCCAGACCAGTCAAAACCGCATTCGTGGCGCTGTCTCTGCACAGCAGACCGTCACCCTCTCCCCTGCGGTAAGCACAAGTCTAACGCTGCGAAGGAATCTGATTGAACGCCTCCGATGTCCCAGATCTGATGGTGAACACAGAGTTGCGTGGGGTGGTGATGAATGTGGAGAAGTGAAGAACCCCGCGAGTTGGGGATGCTTCAGAAGCGGCCGCTCGGCAGCTTTGCAAGCACATGGGCAGATGCAAGCTCCTCCATCTCGGAAATTTAACGTCCACTGGGAAAAACTTCCATCTGCTTAATTTTTGGCTCATCTGCGCGTTTGATTGAACTCTCCAGAAAACGTGGCAAGCGACCCTCTCACAAGATCCTACAAGATGATGACGTGCACTTGCCGCGACTTGGCTGTAGCAACCGGACATTATTCTTGAACGTGCCCTTTTTGGCGCCCCGAGGAACGAGAACCTCAAATTGCAGCGACTAGACTTAATTGAAGAAAGCCCGGACTTGAGCAAGCCGGAAACGGTGAAGCTGCAGGCCAAGCGGCCCCTTTTCTGTTCTTAAGTTCTTAACGCAAAACAGAGATCGGCACTCGGACCGGACTGAGGAGCTGGATAGGGGGCTCTGCGCGGGTCAGGGGTAAAAGCGGTCGGTACAGTACGAAGGTGCAAGTACCGGCAAACAGGGAGGGGGCACTACCACGAGTAATTAATCCTCAAACGGTCAATCAATGGTCGAGTAATATCACCAGTGTTATGTATTTTGAGCTTGATGATTGCCCCGTAAACACGCTGCGACACGCCCGCTTCATCACATTCACGTATGATTGCGTTCATTCATCGATTTGCGGCCGCTTATTCGCTGGCGGCCCCATCTCGCTAGGGACTTTGAGTCCCATTCGGATCCCTGCCGATTTTGGTTTCCGTAGAGACACCACCAAGTCTGTACCTTACCGACGCATCTAATTTCAGGATTCACGAGCGACGGGAGACTGCAGCAGCGTCAAGTCAAGTTATTCTTCGACCATACCTCAACCGTAGTCAGTCTCGCCAGCTCGAACTGCTTCCCCTAACGATCTGGCCCGCGTTGCGTTGCGGCTTCGACCCTTGTGCGGCCTCAAGAGCTCGAGCTCGAGTGGACTCGACTTACCACGTCTCCCCTACCGGCGGCCCTGCAGAACCTCCTTGGAGATGAAATAATCTATTGAACACCTCGGCCCTTGGACGGACTGAGCTTCGAGAGGGAGGATCCTGATCAGACGCCGTCGCTCGACTTCCCGAGCGACCTAGACCCCTTCAATGCTTCGAGAACAAAAACTTCCTTCAGGTCCAAGACCAGAGTACTCACCGTCCAAGGCGTATGGGGATCCTTTCATCCTGACTCCCCCCCGTGCTGACTCGTATGCCAGACAAGAAAACGCCGACCCAGGCGCGAGACTGCGTGCCGGTTCTTTCAGAGAGCCTACTCTGCATGCCTCCTCCCGCAACAATCACTCCCTCTTCTCCTTTGGCGGGTATAAAGGTGCGGACGAGAACTCGACCGGATCCTACGATTTTCTCCCTTCTCCGAGTTTCGATGATCTACAAAGCAGTATAGCAACCGCATCCAATGATTTCATAAACCGTCCGTCAGCTGTGGAGGAACGTGGGATTGGGGGGAAACGCTCTATAGAGGCCATGGATACCACAATGACTGATGCACGAGCGAGTGTAGCGAGTCGTGCGCCAACAGGTCCTCGACCAGCACGGACAGGTTCGATATTGCGGCGGCAGAGCACATCTACAAGGCAAAGCAGTATATCTTCCACAGCCTCTGGGGCAACAGGGACTATGGACCCTCCAACTGCACCCCTTGCAATGCGGACACGGCGTCAGAGTCAATATCCCCCCATATCTGGTAGTGCTACTGCAAATGCTTCGAAGGCTCCAAGGAAATCTATAGGCCCAGGCGTCATCGACTCCGATTATACGCGACCAGCACAGAGGCGACGACCGAGTCTGGCGTCAAGTGTTTCATCGCAGGGATTGTCAGATGCTGGAGGAGTGTCGACGCGTATAAATATAGGTGGCGCACCGACTTATACAGATGGGGCTCGAGGGCTGACAGCCTCACGGGCAGCGAAGACAAAGTCACTTCAGCCCCCCTCCAGACAAGGCCAAGCACATTTGTCAGTGACAGCGGGAACTCCAGACCATAGCAGATCGTCGTCCTTTGCCGGCAAATCTCCTGGACGAAATAATGGACGGGGCACAAATACTCCATCATCTTCTGGGAAGCGGATGTCCGTGATGCCTGGTATGCCTACTTCATCTCACGCAACCGGACTCGGTGCCAGAACCGTGAGCCCAACAGATGCTCGAAGAGCGAAGCGGATGTCAGTCTTACACGGTGTGCCACCAATGCCGAATACTCCTCCTACTCAACCAGATATATCTATGATTCGCAATTCTTCAAGATCCCCTTCAATGTTGCCGAGAAAAATATCTACACCTTCCTCATCACGAACAACTCCAGACCTCAATCGTAAGTCTTACAGCTCTGGGCTTTCGGCTGGGTCAAATAACACATCTCGCACGTCAACAGGGTCTTTACAACCCCGATTACCACCTCCAACTTCGTCATCGAGACTGCCCACACCAAAACCGAGAAGTATACATAGTTCAGCTGGAAACAATGAAGAGGAGGAAGTTCCACCAGTACCTGCAATCCCGAAAGCCTACGAATCGCCCAAGGACTCTCCGGCTGAACCACCCTTCTTCAATAAGCGCAAGTCGAGTATGCCTTTTGACGCCAGTAGTATCAATAGCACTTCGACGAACAGCTTGTCGGGGAGAGGATCGATTCGAGAACCGCAAAAACAGGAACGAGAACCAAAAACCCGAAAATATGGGCATCCCTCAAATTCAGATGCTGAGCAGCAGAATAAGAATACCCCAGTGAAAAAGAAGAATTTGCAGCCTCTACGCCTCCCTCCCCTGAATTTGCTGCCTCTAAGTACTCCCACGACCAACAAGATTGCCGCTCTTCAAGAACCATCGTTCTCAGATGGTCAAGTCACGCCCCCGCCAAGACGTGTAAATGCCAAAACTCCAAGTACACCAATGACGGCCTCGAAAGCTTCCTTCTTCTCCCGAAATCGTCACGATGATAAAGCTGAGCAGAATCTTGCACATGCAAGAAGTAACAGCTCCATCTATCATCTCCGTTCCGAGTCTTCATCTGTGATGGGTGGCAGCGGCTCCGAATCGTCGAAACCAATTCCTATCAACAGTCGGCAAGCAAGACAAGCGGTCTCACCATTCATCTCATCGTCTCTTCCAAAGAACAACGGGGAGCATTCATTTATGCCGAGGCCAAAGACCAGTGACAATATAGCCACAGATGGTGCAACGGAGCCTCATCGGCCTCCACGTCTCACTGGACCACGTGCTCAACATAACGGCAAGCTGTCGAAGACTGACACTCCTCCACAAATATCGAGCCCTGAAGAACCCACCACACCCTCTTCGGCATCATCATTGCGGCGAAAGCTGAGTCTTGGTTGGAAGCGAAGTACATCCAAGAGCAATATTTCGCATGCAGCGAATGAAAGAGGGTCGGAGTATCCTCCTCAGCCTCCGAAACACGATAATATGCCTCCACCCCGTTTACCTGCCTCGGCTACCTTGAATTCACTTAATGGATACACTGTTCCAAGCCCGAGTCCTTCAATTAAATCTACGACATACCTGGATTCCAAGCGACGAAAGAGCTCAGTTTCAAATCAAAATGTGTTTGCTGGTCACGACAGAACGAAGAGCGACAGTTGGGGTGTGAATGGCAGTCCGAAAAAGGAGCAACCCACCGAGAAAGTTGCGATGACACCTCGAACGACATCATCGGTAATGTCAAAAATGTTGAACTCGAAGACCTCGAGTAGCACGATAAGATCGCCTGATCCGTGGACTGTGGATCTTGACAAAGATGACATGTCAGCTGAAGACGAAATGAGGAAGCTTGCTTCGAAACGGAAAGAGACCGAACAGGCTGCGAGACAGCTTGATGCTCTGCGAAAGCGAGCCACACCAAAAGATCGAGTTTCACCTCAATATGCAAGTCAACAAGCGACCAACCTCAACATATTTGAGCGAGGGGAAATTGTCGATTACAAGGATATATACTTCACAGGAAGTCCGAATGCCGCCAAGCACGTTGGTGAACTTTCGGTTGATTCTGCCAACTTTGGTTACGATGATGACCGGGGCGACTATAGCATCGTGCCGGGCGATCACTTGTCATACCGATACGAGATCATTGATGTCCTTGGGAAAGGCAGCTTCGGTCAGGTAGTGAGATGTATAGACCATAAGACTGGTGGCCTAGTCGCTGTGAAGATCATACGAAACAAGAAGAGGTTCCATCAGCAAGCTTTGGTAGAAGTCAACATTCTCCAAAAGCTTCGCGAATGGGTAAGTAAATCCGACTGTGCGAAAGATTGAGGCTTACAATTTCAGGATCCCAAAAACAAGCACAGTATGGTCAGCTTCACGCAGAGCTTCTATTTCCGTGGTCATCTTTGCATCTCCACCGAACTTCTGGACATGAATCTTTACGAGTTCATCAAATCGAACGCCTTCCGTGGTTTCTCTCTCAAGATCGTCCGACGATTTACAAAACAACTTCTAAGCAGCTTGTTATTACTGAAGCAGCACAAAGTCATCCACTGTGATCTGAAGCCTGAGAACGTCCTTCTCGCACATCCAATGCACTCTGAAATCAAGGTCATTGATTTCGGATCCTCTTGCTTCGAGAACGAGAAAGTCTACACTTACATCCAATCCCGCTTCTACCGTTCCCCGGAAGTCATCCTTGGTATGACCTACGGAATGCCAATCGACATGTGGTCACTCGGCTGCATTCTCGCGGAACTTTACACCGGTGTCCCCATCTTCCCGGGCGAAAATGAGCAAGAACAGCTAGCCTGCATAATGGAAGTCTTCGGCCCCCCTGAGAAACACCTAATCGAGAAATCCACCCGCCGAAAACTCTTCTTCGACTCGATGGGCAAACCACGACTCACCGTATCCTCAAAAGGTCGTCGACGAAGGCCGAGTTCCAAGAATCTGCAACAAGCGCTGAAATGCGATGACGAAGCATTCCTTGATTTCTTAACCAGGTGTCTGAGATGGGATCCAGATCGCCGCATGAAACCTGACGAAGCAGTCCGTCACGAGTTCCTTACGGGCCAGAAATCATCGATGCCAATGGCTGCCCCGCGCATGGTTCCTCGAAACGAATCTCCCATCAAGAGACACAACACCATCGCCACACCCTCCGGCAACAACCGGCCACTCCCCGAGCCACCAGCCACGAGCTTCAAAAACGGCACCGCCGTCAGAAACCGAGACGTCAGCGGCGGCAGCGGAGTGAGTCCCAGTAAACCGCCACTCTCGAACGTCAATGCTGGCGGGGCGGGAGTGAGGAGGATTAGTGGTGTGGGCGTTAATGGCGTTTCAGTGGGAGCGGGGAATAAGAGGACGAGTACTGGCGCTGTACTGGGACAGAGTTTACAAAGCGGAGCGAGTGGATTACCGAGAGTCACGACGAGGAGCGTGAGTGCGCGCCAGGAGATGGGGATGGCGAATGCGGGCGCAACGGCTGCGATGAAGGGACGGTCTTGAATGATTGGGTAATCTCACATATGAGCATTAAGATGGATGGGTGGATGGATGGGGGTGGCATTGATAGGGTATTTATGACGCACTGGTTGGTTTGGCGGTTGAGCATGAGCATTGTTTGCGTGGCGTCAGTATCAGCGCAACGTTTTTTCGCACCCTCCTTTTGACTGAGCGGATTTCTTCTTCCTTTTCTTTGGCGGCTCTTTTTTAAGAGATGGGGGTTATTTCAGATGGTCCAGCGATACTGGCTGGTTGGCGTTAGATTCCAATTACGGCAAAATCGAGCCCGGAGAAAGAAACGACCCGATTAAAGACGATAAGTATGGGATGAGGGATGATATGTATATTAATGTTTTTTCTTTTCTCTGGGAGGGACGAGAAAAAGATATTGGGAGAGGGAGGGGAGAAAGTGGAGGGAGTATAGAGTTCTGTTGGGAATACAAGAGAATACAAAGCTAAAGTCCTGTCTTGGCTGCTACTATGCGGCTGGAGAGGAGTTTCTTCATCGGGTTCCTTGCTCCTTCTGTTGTTGTGATATACTGTGACGTTATTCGGACGGCCCGGATGGGATCCAGTGATCTACTTGTTTGTGTGTTTGCTTGCTCGTTTCTGTTCTTTTCAGATTTGCTGTTCTGGAATGGAATACATGGGAAGGAAGCGGGATTCATAAAGGACGGCGGGCGAAAGTGTACCGAGTACCACTCGTTTGAGAGAAAGGCAGGGGAGAAGAGTGAAGTGTTGATTGAGGAAGGTGGTATGCATCTCAGGTGTGGAGAGGAGGGCCTTGGTAAACCAAAGCCCTATTTCTAACAGGAGCACCTCGAGTGAGCAAGCAGGCATTTCCTTTCGCTATTTGACAGCCCTGTACGGTGCGGAGTGAGGGACTGAATCATTTTTGGGATAACTGCAAGAAGCTTAGCTTGGTCCGCATCTCAACCTTGGTTGAGAGCGGAAACTAAAGCGGTCAATCCCAACTAGAAACCCGCACCTTAGTCTACCTTTAAATTCTTTTCGTATTTATTGCTCTCCATTCAAAAGCAAAAAGATCAAAGTATAACAGCTACGTCAACATTGCCTTCAGAGCAAAATTTCTTCCCCCAGTCTCGCACATCTCACCAAGATGGCGCCTACTATCTCTCAAAAAAAGCTCTCTGGGCTCAACACCTATCAAAGGCCATTGCTCATGCGAGTGCGCAATCTCGACCCCTCCATCGTTCTTCGTTTTATCTCTTCTGCAACAAGATCTCATCTTCACTCACGAATAGAAATCATGTTCGAACGCCTCCGCAAGTCCATAAACCAAAAGTGGCCTACTCAGAAGCCAAGCTTCACAGAAGCAAATATCCACCCAGTTCTGAAAAAAAGACGAGCCTTTGTCGTGACAGGCGGTAATGCAGGTTTTGGATTCGAGCTGTGCGAGATCCTCCGCTCAAGTGGAGTAACCATATACATGGCCTCACGAAGTCAAGCAAGTCTTCTCTCCCACCACCTCTTCTACACTTCGACTTTCCCAACAGCAAAAGCAGACCAGGGCAGAAGCCGCAATCAAAGCCATCACCTCCACCTTCTCAACCCCCAAAACAGACGGCAAGCTCAATTTCCTCCATCTAGATCTGAATGACCTGCTCTCCGTCAAAGCGGCAGCCACTTCCTTCGCCTCTCAAGAATCCAAGCTCGAGGTCCTCTGGAACAACACAGGCACTGGTCCCAACGGCTTTAAAGAAGGCTAAAAGATAGTCCAAAGGTTCGAGACAATGATTGGTATGCACCGTATCGCGACTCTCCTCTTCACCGAGCTACTTATCCCACAACGTCAAAAAGCCGCCTCTGAAGGGAAAAATGGCAGGACCAGAGTAGTCTGGAAACTCCTTGGGGATGGCAGAGGAATGGAGCCCGAAGAATGGCATCGAGTTCTCCGCTCTCGATAATGGCACAGGGAGTCTCTGGATCAACTATGGGCAATCGAAATTGGGGAGCTGGCTCTTCGGCCGAGAGTTTGCGAGAAGGTAATGGGAAGATGGAATTGTGAGCGTGTTGCAGAATCCGGGGAATGCGAAGGGTGAGAGTTGTGCGGGAAGTCCAAGGCTGATGACGTTGCTGTTTAATGCGTTTGTGTTGCAGGAGACAGTGTTTGGGGGCATACACGGAGCTTTATGCTGGACTGAGTGAAGAGGTTGGGTTGCAAAAGAATGGGACTTATGTGATTCCCTGGGGACGGGTGTAAGGGGAGGAGGCGATTCCCCCTAAGTATTTGGTGAGTACTTTGAGGATGGAAAAAGAGGGGGATTGGGGTATGAGGAGAAGTTCTGCAGGTGGTTTGAAGAGAAGTGGGGGAGGTTTGTTTAGATGGGAAATGTTATGGAATTATCAGAATTAAAGAGACGTAAGCAGATCGCAGGCTTGCCCAGGAGTTTGTGAGATTCTGCGAGGCAGTTCTTACTGGTATGCCAAGTGGCTTGGTCCTTAGAATCATCAATGCAAGCCCAGAAGCAGGCGATAGAAAGAAATGCCCCAACATGACAAGTTAGACTCAACGCATTCATTTATATAAAGCCAAACAGCAATTGCTCATCGCCCCATACCCAACCCAAAATATTTCACTCAATAGGTGAGACCTGAAAGATTCTCTGTTTACATGGAGATGTGTATGAGGAAAGAAGAACCGAGAGGGTGAAGTGTGACGTGGGGGGTGTGCGTCACGTGCAAGGGCACCTCACACCCCTGTCAGGCTAGTCCAACGCATTGTTTACACAGCAACCGCGACCACGTCAATCCCAGGAAAAAGTCAGAATCGCAACAAAAGCCCTTGCCTTACTTCCCTGATCTCTCCCACGGATGGAAATACATATTTCAGTTCTTCCAATCCAAGAATCATAAGGCTATTCAAGCAATGGAGGCCGACAACCTCCGTACAGCGTCGCTGTACATCAATAACCAGCTTCTGTCGCGAGGACTGCTGCGAAATGGGCAGAGCATTGAGTTTGCGCGACCGGATAAGGGCGAAGGAGGGCTAGAGGCTACGATGGGAAAGATCATGAGCGTGGTCAATGATTTGATTTTACGAAGAGATGTAGGTTTTCATTTTCAATCGTTTGCATACCGGCGTGCTAACCGCCCAGCGCGATGCCACACAACGCGAAACTCTTACAACGACGATTCGCACATTACGCGCCGATTCTCTGCGACAAACTACTGATCTTGAGCGGTTGCAAGGCAAGTACGTTGAGGCGCAACGGAAGTTGGGGCTGGCCGAGGCGACGGAGCGCGCCATGAAGCTCCAGATGAAGAGCGCAGAACAAGCACAAAGGGGGCTGAAAGAGGAAATGGGCCGAATGAAGCTTTTGGTTCAACAAACGCGGAATCAATGTGCGGTGGAAGTCAGAAAGAGGGAACGCGTAGTGGAAGGGCTGAAGAAGCATGTTGGTGATGGGCGAGTCAGAGGTGGTGGGAAAACAGTCGGCGTCAGGGAAATCAATGTCGTTGCCGGTGTTGGAGCTGAACAGCAACAAGGGAGCGCAATGGGTGTAAATGACGAGAGATATGACTTGAGAAGCGAAACAAACGAGTTTTTGACTGAATTGGCGAGGGGGCTCAGCGAGGAGAACGAGAACATGACCGCCCTGGTGAGGCGGACAGTGGACACCCTGAGATCGTTGAGTGGCTGTGAGAAGGAGGGTGAGATCCACCAAGAAGGAGGGATGGTTGTGCCTATCGAGATGGGATATGAAAACTTGACCCAGGAGATGGATGCTGTGATTGAGCATCTGAGGAATCTCCTTACGAACCCGAGCTTCGTGCCGTTAGAGGAAGTGGAAGTCCGCGAAGAAGAAATTATTCGCCTAAGGGAAGGCTGGGAAAGAATGGAGAGCAGATGGCGAGAAGCTGTGCAAATGATGGATGGCTGGAGAAAGCGGATGGCGAGAAGTGGGCAAACGGTCAACCTGGAGGAATTGAAGATGGGATTAATGCTAAGCCCTCTAAAGCCCAAAGAGGAAGAAAATTACAACGCCCACCAACTTTCGACACTCATGGAAGAAGGGGAAGGGGATACACAGGCAGATATTGATGCAATGGAAGATGCAGAACCGATGGAACCAAACTTCGATGATATGGACGAATCCGATCTCTCCAGTCTCTTCGAGGATGAGCCAGTAGAAGAAATGGAAGAGGCGTCTTTGGAGCAGGAAGAACAGAATTGGACTGTGCATTCTGTGTCCACCACATCAATGGGGCCTGCACCTCAATTGTCTCCTCTTCGAGAAACGAGCGGCAATCGGCCCTCAGCGCCGAATCTTCCACGAACTGAGAAGGATGGTTTCACAACAATTGTAGAGGAGAATACATATGATCTTCTCCAGCTGGATGAGCTGTCTTCGGCGAAGCACAAATCCACACCTCGGCCCCAACGCAGAAATGACTCGGCCGGCAAGTTGTCAACGCCCCCAGAAGACGAGATCTCCCTCCTCAAGACATCAGAAGCGAGTCAAGCACAACAATCAAGATCATCGTCCACATCACCACGAAAACCATCTCGGCCGACACTAAAACCTGCTTCAACTCCACGCCTACGAACAGATAATTCGAGTAGGCTTCCTCGGCCCAGAGAAAACGTAATGCCGCAACAGAGTCCATTAACAATGGCCAGTATAGCTGCCAAACTTGCAGCTAGCGAACGAGAGGCCGATGCTGCGAGAGTGAGAGCTAAGATCAAGGCTGCCAGGATGAACAGGACAGCTGCTCCTGCTCAAGCAAGTTCTGATCCAAAACCAATGCCCCCGCCACCTCGGAAAGTAGGAGTGGAAGAGGAACCTGTCAAGAGAGCGGCTACAACTAGCACTGCAGACACCGAGGCAATTAGAGAGGATGGAGACAATGATGGTAGAAGCAGGAAGCGAAAGGCCACAGGGCGGAATCAAGGTGGTCGAGCGAGTCGGAGGAGAAGTACGTTGAGTCCGTGGGAATTAGAGAGCTTGATATTAGGCCAGGTAGGACAGGCTTCGCCTGCGAAAGGAGAGAGTTAGTGTTTCTTGCTCTGGCTACGAGTTCCTGCGGGTTCAGAACCCTAGGCAACACGACCACGGCCTTGAGATCTGATAACAGCTCCCGCGGTTGAGGAAACCCAGGCAGCACAGTATCAGTCGCTGGGAAATTAGAGTACTCCGGTTTGTAGTAAGTGGTTGTACATGGGTTGATGGCGTTTGGGCTGGATTGGGATATTCATTGGATTTTATGAGTTGATGAGAGTAATGAGTTGTATAGATTCTTGTCTAATATGATATCTTATCACATTACCCCTGGGAGGTACGAACCGTTCCCCTTTTACTTTAGGCCAGGTAAAAAAGACCTATACACCATTCACCAGATATAATTGATCACTAAAGAAAATGCAAGAAGACAGACACAAGTTGAACCCAAGGGATGCATGAAAGATTCTCGAGACACACTTTGATCAACAGGATGCATTATTTTTTAAGGAAAGTATGAAGTCAATTCTACTAGCATCATCTATGTACCCCAATCCCCCTCTCCACCAAAGACTGACAGAATCCCAGATTCCGCTCACGCCCAAGCCTACCACCATCCCACCAGCCGAAAGGTAATAAATGAAAAATTATCGCTGTTAAGACTTCCATCTACCACACGAGATTATGTACAACCCACATCCTCCAATCTACAACCCAATTGCCGAACAACGCGAGTAGATTTACTCGTTGTCGCTGGCAAGCGCGCGGGCGAAGCGGCGCTTGCTGAGGTTGTACTCGACCGCGCGCTTCTTGGCGGCAGCGGATTGTGTGAAGGCGACGGAGCCACCGAAGGGGCCGGCAAGGGCAGAGTTCTGGAGCTTGGCAACGCAGACGCCCGAGGCGCCGCCGACGGAGCCGGAGCAGGTCATGCCCGCTGGCATCTGGATGGCGACGGGGAAGTCCATGGTCTGGGCAGCGGAGAGACCGCCGATGCCGATACCCGGGACGTTCTGGGTGACGGTTGCGGTCTTGAAGGCACTCGGGTCGGTTCCACCGGAAGTGGCGTCGACCATGGCGGTCAGGGGTCCGGCACCGTCCTGGTTGACTTGGTGGAAGGTCATCTTGACGGTTCCGTCGTCCGCGGTGGTGGGCATGCCCGAGGTGGCTCCGACACCTGCTGCGGCCTTGACGGCGGTCTCCTTGGTGCCGGAGGGGGTCTTGGTTCCTCCGTTGGCCGCACGCTCACCGAGGGAGCGGCGGAGGACGTTGGCGGCGTGGACCTCGCGGGCCATCTTGGCTTCAGTTGCGTTGCCAGCGGCGCCCATGAAGAGGGCCACCATCTTGGCGGCGTCGACTGGTCCACCACCGTTGGTCCGGCCGAGAGCGGTGGCCTTGCTGGTGCCAATCTCGTTTTGGCGGATGATGGAGGTATCGGCCTCAGAGCCGCATGCTGGGGAAGCGCAATCACGAGGAGTTCCATCCGCAACTGAATGGAGTTAGCATCGGCTAAAGGGTGATGAGGCCGGAGAAGCTTACCGGAGAGACCTGGCATGGTCACACCGTTAGCACCGACAACGGAGTCAATGACACCGTGTGCGAAGACATTAGTGGCAGCGAAAGCCGCAAGGAGGATGACTGATGAGTATTGCATCTTGAAGGTTGTGTGGATTGGAAGACTGAAAAAGGACAATTAAAAGATTGGTATAAACTAGAAGAATGAATGCGACCGGCGCCGGGCTGGATTCAAAAAGGATTGAAGAGATGGAAGAGGCTGAAAAGGCTGAAGATGCTGGATGCTAGATGCTAGATGCTGATGATGAGAAAGTTACTTTGAGCGGGATACCAAGATCCTCTTATACTAGACGGGCGACCCAAGATTGTCGTTGGAAAGCTTGGTCCAGAAAGACCGGATGCCGCGGCTTGGATCACTTGGTACACCTGGGCAAGGCTTCTAACATCGAAAAGCATTTTGGATGTTTAGAAACTTGCATCTAACCACCAGTTGGCGACACTTCTCCGAGACGTGAAGAGCTGTTCACGGATCATCATCGAGAAGAGGCTGTGCAAGGCCCAAATCTGGAGCAGAGCAAAGTTACGATTGGCTGCTGGGGCAAACAACCAGAGGGGAGTAGAGTTGTTTGGAGAGATCTGATCAACAAGGTAATGCTCAATCATAGGCCTCGTTTTGCTGGAGTCCTCAATGCATCGCCTTTGATGGACCACTAGAGGAGGATCAATGGGGATCACAGGGGTTGCTGCAGTGCCGGGGTTTGCCCCTCCCAAGATCTGAGGCTCTGCGTGTTTGGATCTTGGCCATGTCACGACTCGATGGACCCACCAAGTCGACTTCGATTGGTGCTTCACATTTCTGGCGCTGTTGGGGTTGGAGCAAGTGATAAGATTGTGTCAGTTGCTCTCAGAGGTGTCAACGAGGATGAACGGTAGTCCAGGGATGTGGTAGATCCTCAAACGCCTTAAACTTCACGCTTGTTCAGCATAGGCCAATTGTCCGCGCGACAGAAACAATTCTGAATTAAGATCTGGTGAATGGATCGTAGGATCCGCTCCAGGAAGAAGCTTTGTGGGGCGTTTCTTCGCCGAAGCTGCCAGAACGGGACTTGGACCTCTCGCATCAACTCGGAACAGCTTGGCATCAACAGAGTGTAGCACAACCCTACACAGCCACTCGCCGTCGACGTAGGTATGTTTGACGAACTCGTCTGTATGCTGAGGTCAACTGAAGTCTTCAGCCAAGGTGCGACGGCTTGCCCAGCTCACTCAGCACGGTGATATCTTGCAATGACAGCGGCGCTGCGTCTCTAAGAGGAGCTGGGATCCGTTGTCTTCCATCTGGAGCGCTGGCTTCGGCCATTTGGCGGGAGGAAAAGATCCGCTTATGCATTGAATAGGGATCAATCACCCACAACCAAGGAAGAGTAATCCGATGTTCTGATTGTGTCCCCAAAATACGAACTTTGAGGCGTCGTGTCCGAGGCTGTGGAGTTTCAAGATGAGGAGTTGTCGTCTCCCGAGGGTGCAGGGGCCTCTGAGCGCTAGGTAAGCAAAACGGCACTCACGTGACGGGTATCCCACCAAATTTCCATTGCTTCTTGGGACCAAGAATCAGACAACTTTGATAAGCTTGGGCTCCGAAAGACACGAAGCTTATTTCCCGCCAGCACTATGAAGCACAAACCTGTTTGCAGATCGCCAAGCATCTATCCGTCACTGCTGGAATTATCACGAAGTATACGAGACTGATTACGATTCGGAGCTTCTTTCTTCCATCTCTGTCGCGCAGATCACCTCTTTCAGCGTTCAGCTTTTGACTTGATGCGCATAATCTCCTAGAGACTCAAGCGTGTCTCAATCTTACTTCTTACACAAATCTTCTTCTTCCGTCGTGCATCTCCGATACAAGTCCCTGGATCAGATCCGGTCGACCAGTCTCCGCTGTTGAGTCTAGAGCGTATGGTGGGTGTGAGCCCAGGCTCTCATATCATGCGATATCTTAGGAGGTCTGGAGCGGTGTTCTCAAATAGCCACGCCTCCATTTTCATCATCCGGGAGCCTCGTCGTCTAGATTCTTTTCTCTTTTTCTCCACATTTTGTGCCTCCTCGCCAAAGCCAAGCTGAACGGCAAGGCACCTTGGCGATGTTACAAGCCATCATTGGGAATCAAGTGATATAGACCCGCAAGAACCCCACAAATGATACAAAACCTGGCGCAGCTTAGGCAAGGCAGGTCCATCCGTATATGCAAGAGATGTGTTAATCAGCAGCCAGTTCTATGACAAGAGTTGTCAGTGGAGGCTTGAAGTCAAGGAGACACGGAAAGAGATCTGACACCGAATAGCATTCAACTATCCAATGCCCCATGACGATGTCCAGTGTGTTGCATGCCAGCGGAGGACATGCCAAATGCCCTTTTCGGACGCCTTCATCGTCTTGTAGAAATGGTTGGAGGAAAGCTATCCTCACGTGATCTCTTGCTTCCAACCTCAACGCCACGTTCAGGGATCAGAAATATGGCAGTCTTTGCCATCCCTGCAGTAAGTATATTGGATCTTATATAGGAACCTCCTGATGCTTTCGCCAGACCCAAGGGCTCTGACCGCCATTTACCTTCGTAACAGGATCGAATCATGGAGTGCGAACGCCAACATTCCGCAGCATCGGGACAGGAATGAGCTGGCCCTTCCAGGCCTTCCAGGGACTTTGCGGACCTTCGAGAAGCAATTCAGCCGTTCGACGATGTTGATCGCCTCACGGTAACCGGATTCGATCTGAGAGCGGCAGGCTCTCCGAACTTAAGCTCAAATGCTCTCGCCAATAATACGTTCGAACAGCCAGGAGCGCCATCTGATTAATCGCGGCAACTCGAATGCCAGCTCTCCACTCGCAGCATTAATACATTATAGCCTCATCAAGCGACTATGCACGGTCATGGGCCGGGTTGACCCTTCCGTCCATCGCGCATCGCCCCTCCAAAAGCAAGAGACGAAGGCGCGCCTGACGCAACTAACCGCGAGGTGGTGCAGCCTCGGAGGTCGAGCTGAGCTGAACGTCCCTTCGCTAGACCGATTTCCAGCCATTTTGCGACCAATCGACGCCCCTGGGCGCTAAGCGAGACCCACTACTCCTGAAAAGACGCTCACCTCAGCTGAACCAACATCGAACCCTCACCAGACCCCAGGACCCCAAGACGCCTTCATCAAACCTGCCCCAAGTTGCCCCTCACCAACGATCTGTGACAGCTGTCCGCACGGCATCTGCATCTGCATCTGCATCTCCGATGCTCGCCCCCCCCTTATCCACACCCAACGGCCGGCCAAGGTGCGCACATGGCGTGCTGTCTGCCCTGTTCGCCTGGACGAGCAATTTGCACCCAACCCCAACCCCGGGACCTCGCCGCACCGTCGGCTCTTTGCGCGTCAAATCCCAGCTTACGCGGTGTACGTACAACGACAACATCAGCGCAGCTCCATCCACCGCCCACGACGGTCCCATTGGCGCACATACGGCGGCGCGGGAGAAGGTAAACATAGAGCGGACAGCAGTCAGATAGGCTAATTAACGGCAACTCTGTTGCACAGTGGCCTTGTGGTGAAACTCGAGCGCGAGAGGGGAGCTGTCCCGTACGAGCGCGGTACGATGCGGGCGTAAGAGAGGATGCACCGAAGCGGGAGATCGACGTTTCGCTCTGAGCTGACTTGAGAATCTAGCCTTGCATCAATAAATGCTGACCCAGCCCTACAGAGTAGACCACACTACACCCCTTCGGTGCGTCGTGTGACTTTTGCACGCCGGCTACTGGCCAAGTCTCAGCGCCTCTGGCGATATTTAGTAACATTTAGTAACTCCTGATCTTGGGAGGGGGAGGGGTTCATCAAGGAAAATTGCTGGCGCTCCGAGTTTGAGTGTGCCGTCACCTCACACATGCAAGATGCAACGAGGCTTCCGAAGGCGCATGGCATGGTATTTGCCTCCTGCCATGGTCTTGTGGGCAACAATGCCTGCTTGGCTGAACGCAGAAAACCGCCGGCAAGAAATCAAGACAATTTGAGACAAAGCAAAGAAATGAGCTTGGGTGTAATCCCGAACAGGGGTGGAGCCTCCACCTTCCTTGTCTCTGGCAGTCACTCACTCACTTATCGAGGTAGGCATGCCGAACGCAACGCAACGCAATGCGAAGGTCCTGCCTGGCCCTGACATGAAATGACCTAAACGACGCCCGCCAAGAGCTCCAGTTGCCATATCCACCCCATGCGCGTCAGATCACGGCTGACAATTACTTTTATCACTCCTCTCCGTCGAGTGTCACAGACCCCTCCATGGCCCTATAACCAAACTCGGCAGTCGTATCGTGCGTGCCTCGAAAAGTAGAATCTACATAAGCCTCCCTTCCCGCCCTCCTAGATCACACCTCCCTCCCTTCCCCCTCGCCACATTTGTTTTACCTACCAACCTTCCTTCATTCCTCCACCCCCAACCCCCAAAATGCCTGTCCTTTCCGCACCTACCGGCTCCAGCAGCCTGCCTGGCCTGGACCTCCCCTATGCATTCCTCGGCGGCTCCCTCCTCCTCGTCCTCGGAGTATTAATATCACGAAAGTCCAAATCCAAATCCAAATCCTCCCCAAGAAACATGTCACACCCACCAGTCTCGGAGAAACCATCACCTCAAAGCCAGGAACCATATATTTCTAATGCGTCGGCCCCGCTGACTTTCCCCCAACATCACCACCCTCGCCCCCCACCACCATTGCCATTCACACCCCCAACACTCTCGACAACCATCTTTCCCGCCCCCATCGAATACGCTCCCGGTTCTGACTCGCAAACCTCTTCGCCGGGCGGAGGAGGAGGACTAAACCAATCTTACTACGACTCGCCCACGACGCTGGAATTCGAGTACCCGTTCGACTCGACCCCTTCCTCCTCCGAGCCCGCGGTCCTCTCCAAGCCCAATTCAGAAACCGGAACCGACGACCCCCTCCCCCGCCGCCGCTCCTACACGAAAACCCATTCCACCTCCTCGACCTCCTCGACGCTGTCTACAGGATCCGTCACCATCACGGGCGAAGTGATCCAAGCCGAGGGCTGGCGCCGCCACACCCGCGTCTTCGGCGGCGGCGTCTGTAAAGCGTGTGAGGAGAGCGAGAAAAAGATGAGCGCTTGACTACAGGAACGGGGACTGAAGGAGCCGCCGAGCATTGAGGTAGTGCCTTGGAAGCCTCCAGAAGAGACGGGGGAGGGGGGGTAGGGTGTGTCACGTGAGGATGCACTTTTGGGATTTGGGGAGAGAGATGATTGGGTGGAGAGGGAGGGAGCGCAGGGGAAGTGAGAGGGAATGAGCGAGTGTACGAATAGTTGAAGCAAGCAAGCATTTTTGACTCGTTAGAAGGGGGCCAACCGACTGGGTGGGAAAGTTTCGGTTTCGAAGGGGGCGGCGCCGCGAGGCGAAGGCGAAGAATTACGCGTACGAGGAAACCATGGAATTTTGCGTTAGGAGCAGGATAGGATCGGATAGGGTTGATATTGGCTGGAGTTAGACGCATCGGATGGACTACTGCTTAAAAAAGACTTTACTGTTCATAATTGCATCGGAGTTTGGTCACATAATCGGTTACCATGTATTACAGAGCATCTCATAATGGACGGAACTGTTCGAAAATAGGACTTTAGCTTATTATAAGATGCAAAACACTGCAAAGGGTGTGGACTACATTTGTCATGGCAAAATCTGTAAGGCCATGTTCCTTTCGTAGTCCCTCGTCCTTCATCCATCATGTATGTACATCTCCTCGTAATTTACACAGAAGCCTATCAAAATATTCTGCTAAAACTAAATGCAAGTGCATCCGTCCATCGCCAGCAGCAAAGCACGCTCAATAAGATTCCAAAAAAGCAACTGTTGCCCCGTGCTTATTTGCGTCTTTCATCAGGCCACCATCAGCCCCTAAGGCAAGAAAATATTTGAACGAGTGTGGTTATTCAATAGCACTGACGTTTCGTTCTAAACCGGCGAACCTTTGATTCCTCATCGCCGCGTCCTGACTCTCCACAAACTTCACCCAGCCTTCTGGGTCTTGCTCCTTGAGCGTCTGCCTCAGTTCGCTTGCTTCATTCCTCAGCTCTCGCATGATTGATTCTTCACCCTCGTTCAAGATTCTATTCTTGATTTCTTCACCGCTTGTTCCATAGACCATTGCTCTCAGCAATTGGAGATGCACAGGCTGATCATGGGCACCTGGTGTCCCGGTAATGCCGTTTTCGATATCAGGCTTCGTTATGTCTCGTCGGAATTGCTGCCCGAATCGGTGCATAAGACCCTCTTCTTGAGACAGGGCACGAGAGGCAAGCGATACGTCAGAATTGTGCCTCGATAGCATCGGACGAAGACCCTCCTCGTCATCAGACG
Source organism: Hyaloscypha bicolor E (assembly GCF_002865645.1). Lineage (NCBI taxonomy): Eukaryota > Fungi > Ascomycota > Leotiomycetes > Helotiales > Hyaloscyphaceae > Hyaloscypha > Hyaloscypha bicolor. Next base: position 1,427,697 of record NW_020194517.1, on the reverse strand, counting down.
GAGCTGTCTCAGCGAGGACTGGTTCGGTATCAGAGATATGAGACTCAGCACCTCCGTTGAGCTCGAAGCTTTCTGATGGGCTGGCCGGACCCATATCCGGAAGAGGCGGCGAGGTCACCGAGGATGGGAGGCGTGTCTCTGGGAACTCGTCTTCGAATCGTTTGATCATACCCTCAAGGGTTCTGTCGAGGAATAGGAGGCGTTCTGAAGCGATGTTAGCATCATTGGTTAGGGATTTCTCGGCAACACGCTTACGGTAGTTGTTTCCATCACCGGTCCTCGATTCCTTTAGCAAGGCAGGTTGAAGACGGGCTCGTATCTTGCGCGCGCTTCCAAGCAAGTTCTTTGACATATCTTTGGCTTTGCCACCACGGACATGGGGCGACTTCGGGGTCGCCGATCCGCTGCCTGGCTCCGACAAATCGGAGAAGGTACGATCTGCCGATGGTCTCCTTGAATCATGGGCTCTATTTCGCAAGCAGATACCCAAAGCCTTGACTACACCTGTTCCACCGATAACATAATCCTCGTCTGGGGCAGCCTCATCTTCATCGTGGTTCTCGTGGAAGCCTTCGACATGTCCTACGAGGTGCAATAACACATCCGGCACGGCAACTTCCTTCTCTCCCCCGTGAGGTTCTGATACTGTTGCAGATGCTTGACTGATCTCGGCCACCGGACCGCGCTCCATGTTCCATAGGCAGTAGGCGACGACTTGTTTTGCCAATGCCTTCACAACTTCGCTTGATTCAGGAGAAGGCACTTCAATATCGATGCATATGATCGACTGTGAAACTCGAACGGCTGCCATGAGCGAGGCATACAGAGCGCAAGCCTCTTCTTGATTGGCTTCATCCCGTGCGTCTGCCAAAGTCGCAAGTTTGGGATTTTCCATCATGCTCACATGAGCCAAGTTCGGGCTCTCCGGTAAGATTTCCGCGAGCGCAATGGCTTGCTCTGGAGTCATGGATACATCGGTGAGGTGTATACGCTTAAGCGTTGGCAGCTTCGGAAGGTACCTGAAGTTTCGTCAGCAACCCCGTCTCACATCTCAATTCTTCCAAAGAACATAATGAAATTATTGGGCCGGCATGCAAGTGCCATTTTTGAGAAGACGGCTTTGCCGTGCGACCCCAGGGCTGAAGTGTGTGGGCTGAGATCCCAAAAAGGAGGTATGTCAGCCTGAAGGCGCGGCGGTTTTGAGCCTCATCAGCCAGCCGCGACGCCTACCCGATCCGGTATGTCCTCGTATTTACATACTTCTGGGGCTGACAACACAATAAGACGCAACGTACCTTCGGAGTAATGAGAGCGCACTAGGCTCGGAATCAAACAAGTCATGATTCTGCGACAAATCGATAAACCGAAAATTGTTCAGCTTCGCCAGAGCCGGAAAAAGCGCCGATAAAGATTCCGGTGTGAGATTGCAGTCGGCAAGACTCAAAGCGTAAAGAGCATTGTCCTCTGTTAAGGCATCTGCAATCACGCCCAGCTGGTCCCTTAAGTCGTTCCCGCCAAGATCTAAACCCTCACACTTTCCGTCTCGGATGTAGCGAGCAACATGTTGCATTCCTTCGGGGGTAATTTTGTTTCCCGCAATTCCGAGACGTCGTAAACCAGACTTGATGACTCCATCGATTAGATCGCCCAATTGTTCAGTGGTCATGCCACATTCGGCGATGTTCAGCAACTCGAATTCTCGACCAGCTAGCCGCTCGCCGATGGCTTTACTCAAAACGCATGAAACCTCTGGATGAGTAGTGCTTGAGGCGCTTACAGTACGGGTGAGATGGCTAGGCCCGTGAGACGATGTCCCGGCCGGGGGCTGGGGGAATGGAACTTTCGATAAATCCATCGATTTGAGTGACCGACACATGGCGATGAATGTGCAAATGTAGCGCCAGCCATCTTTCCCAATCTTGCCATTGTTTTTGAAGACGACCCGCTCTACAAAGCCACCTTGAGGGCACTCACCCCATTTCCCCTTCTTGACTTTCTTCCTCTCCCACTCGGGACATTTTGCGGCGAGAAGACCGGCGAGGATGACACGGACGCCTTCATCAGTGAGTCCACAGTTCTCCATTACCAATTCTTTCACAGGAACAACTGCCAAGTAGTCGCCCAAGGTAATGAGATCTGGGAGCTGAAGCCAGTATCCGGTAAGATCCAGCTTGGCCACGACTCCGGGAGGACCGAGATTCGTTGGAGCAGCGCCGAGTTGCTCAGTGATCTTTTTTAATATTGGCGTTTCTCGCAGCTGGCAGCATCGTCTGTATATTCGAACTGGATCCGTGGTAGGTGAGGCTTGGGTCTTAGGAGTCGCCGTTCCCGGTGGCGTACTACCTACAGAGCTATCACTGCCATCCCTGACCAGCTCAACAGGTACTGTCCCGTTCGCCTCAGCCAACTTCCGCTTCTTTTCTTTCCTGGCCTTCCTCTCTTCTTCACTACGTTTCTTTTTCTCTCTCTTCTTGGTAGTATCTTTATCACCGGCAACATTCTCGTCTTTGACCTCTTCTGTCTTTTCCGATGCCTCTTTTGCAGGTTCTTTGGGGACGAATTCTCCAGTAGCTTTTATGACACCGTCGACTTCCTTCTCCTCTTTGACAGCTTCTGGATTTTTCAATGCCTCAGCCTCGCCTTTTTCAGTCATTCGTTTTCGTTCTTTCCGTTCTTTCTTCTTCTCCTCACTAACATCGTCTTCATTGTACCGAGGACCACTTGCAATTTCGACGTCGACACAGAATGCAACCCTCCGCAGCTTCGATTGATCAAGCTCAGAGATGTGACATCTTTCCCGGTTTGGATCCACATTCAGCACCATTCGCTGGCACAGTCCATGTTGCATTCCTTTGTGAGGAGCCGACAACTGACCCCCAGATGAGGATAACCTTCGAAAAGCACTTTGTAAAAAGCTGGGCTGTCCGGTCTTGACCGGAGCTGGGGTATATGGGACATCGCCGGAAACCTTCACAGCATGTGGCAATATGGCATTCTTCGGGGCACTAGGGCCAGTGGGAATCGGCGACTCTGGTATAGTAGGAGGTGTCGATATTGTAGGGCTGCCATTTTGCGCTTGAGCTGGGTGTGGTGATGACGAGAACTTGGAGGAGATGCTCGACAACCACGAATTCCTTCTTGGGGTACTCGGGGACGGCGATCCGGACCTCGACAAGCTCCCATTCAATGTTATTGTCTTTTCCGTTGAATTACTTCTCGAAAAGTTGGGTCGACCGGGTATAGGTTTTGGAGATGGAGAAGGCTCGTCTGCGTGATGTCCATTGCCATTGTGTACTATCTTTGACTCCTCGAGGGAGGGAGGTGAACCATGATGAACAGTATGAGCTTTCGAGAGATGGTCTATAGAAAGAGAAGTTAGATTAGCATTCTTCATGGCGAAAACATGTGCAATATATCGCTACACTGCCCTTGAAGCGATGTGTCGAAACAGAGTCCCAGGGCTGATCATTCACATACCCTTTGAATTGAGGCTGTTGCTGGTGTGTTTGCTCATCCAACTAACGTCAACACCGTGAACACTCTCCATCGCGTTCGGCCGCACTGAATGAACCGGAAGGAGAGGTGAGATTTATCGCCGCCCGCTGGCTTTGGAATCGTCGTAGATGGCGGAAATAGGCTGAGATAAGCAGCTCACTGCAGCGGCTGTTGAAGCATACTGCGCCACGTCTGCGAATGCGCGAAGTGGTGAGGCTTGTTAGTAATCTTGTAGAATTATTCACGATTTGAAAGAATCGCAAAGGTACGGGGTCATGGGCTGCTTCGGACGAGGAAGGCACGGAAGGGAGGGATCTGCTGAAGCACGCGGGTTGTGGTGCGGTGCGGTGCGGTGCTCAACCGCATCTCGCTCGTCATATGTAATCGCTGAACCGGATTGCCGGAGTTGATTCGCTCAGGCTTGCTCACTCACTCCTCACGTCTCGGGACTTGATAAATCATAAAACTGATTTTGGCTGTTGCAGTGGGCCCACAGGATCGCATCGTGCTGGGTCAGTCTCTGGCTCTGGCTCCATTGTATTCCCAGTTGGGGTGGTACGTTCATCATTAGTACCTAAACTAGCCTATGGCTGGCCTTCTTGAAGTCCTGGTGGTCTGTTCGGCCGCCAGATCCCCTGTACCGTGTCACTGAATAATCAAGCATTGTTAGGTAACCAAGAGCGAAAACATCAACCTCACATAGTCACGAACTGGGTCAAGATAATGTCTCAGAAGTCATGCCATTCAGGTTTTTCCTGCCGTATCAACTCCTCATAATGCCCTAAGCAAAGAGCGATACCCGAAGTACAAGATGCAAGAAAGACAAAAGCTTATTCCTTGAGCTCGGCAATCTTGGCCTTGACTCTCTCCATCTTCTCGTCCTTCGTCAACTTGCGGCCACGGAACTTGAGCGACTCCTTCTTGTGCTCCTCCTTGGTCTTCTTCTCACCAGCCTCATCGACCTTCTTGAAGGGGTCCTCTCGGATTTGCTTGTGGGCCTCCTGGTACAACTCCTCCAATCCATCGGCCTCAATCTCATCATCGATGTAGCCTTGGAATTGAGACTTGTATCGCTCTTCATCATCATCGGCAAGGGTCTCCATGTACTCAGCAACGTGACCACCGAAGATGTACTTGCGCAGGGTGTCGGCATCGAGCTCCTTCGTCTCAATGTCGAAGCCTGGGAAGCGGTTCTCGGAGTGGGGAATGAGAATGCCACCGTCGGAAGCACCCTTCATGGCACCGAAGATACGGGCACCAGTGGAAGTGCGGTGAAGGCCGACATCGAGGAAGGCCTTGAAAGGTCGTCGCTCACCTTCCTCAGAAGCCTCAGTAAGCTTGTACTCTCCATCAGCCTCCTCAACACCTTGGAAGTCCTCATCCATGCCGAGCTTCTTGAGAACGCGGCGCGCGATCAGAAGACCAGTGCAGTATGCGGCGGCCCAGTTGGTAAGACCGTGTTCGATGCCATAGGCCTTGAGTTCGTGGGAGTAGGCAGCGCAGAAGACCTTGTCACCAGTGATCTCGGAGGTTACGATTTGCATAACAATGTCACGGTTGGTGAAGCGGACGACGAGACGGTACTTCGGCGCATTGTACTTGTTCTTGGCTTGGGTGATGAGGCGCTTGCGAGCATAGTAATCGGTCTTTCCGACACGACGGCGCTTGTACTTGGTTTGGTAGCGGCTGTTGAAGTCAGCTTTGCACGAAGATTGAAGACGAGGATCACAGATGCTTACCTGTAGTACGCCGAGTTCTTGACCAGCTTGGTGAAAGGCTGCAACAATCAATTAGCCCATGTCCTCGAATCCGCAGTTGGCATTTCAGATCAACGTCCGAACATTCTGCAGGGACTCTCAAGCTCTCTTTGGCATTTCTGCTCTTCCGAGGAACTTCGGGTTCTCATAGACATCGTCTGCAGAGGCGCAGATAATGCGATTGTAAATCAACTTACCATCTTGGCAGATTGGCCGCACTATTGCTGGAGAATGAAGTTGTCGTGGTATTGAGAATCGAAGGAAGAAATTCGAGATTCGGAACTGTGTTTGTGTGCGGCTCGCTTAGAAAAGTGCGGCCGAGCCCGCCAGCTTCAAAATTTACAGAGGAGGGGCACGATTCCAATGAAGTCGAAGTCCAAAAAGACCACCTCATGACCATGTATCACAAACCTGACCTCTATTATAATAATAATTCGACAAATGAAACAAACATCTGTCGGTCTGAACCCACGAATATACCACATTCAACCAGACTCCCCCACGATTAAGATGGATCTAGAAATTTTGGTCATGTGATCCTTCTAACTTTTAATTCGGTAGAAGCTCGGCGGAATTGGCTAAGGTTGGTGTTGAACCTCGGCTTCTCTGGATTACTCTCTCCTTCTTGAACAATAATCATCATAATTCACTCGAATTTCTGATGTCTCAAGAAGACTACCCAGTGGATTTTGTTTTAGACAGCATAGACTCGATAATGCCACCCTCAAAACAGCCCAAAGTCCTGTCAGTATTACCTCGCAAAAGTCGAGAGATTTCACTAACAAATGGATTGGTAGACTCTTTGATATTGGAGGCGTTTGTGTAAGTATAAGCTTTGCTATTACTACGTTTGCTTCGTTTCGAGCCACGTTAGCTACTTTTGATATTTCAGAGAATTTTGTTTAATTAGTCCATTGCAGTTTCGAACTTTCTATCTACCCCGCACTGTCCCTAGTTTCATATTCAACCGATGAACAAACGGGAGAGACGCCTCCCTTTCTCGGCTCTATGCTGTGAGATTATCTGTGCTTTATGTACTGCATTTCTCATATCTTATAACTGTCTGGAGCCTCGTACCGAAGTTCATTCATATTTACGAGTTAGCTAGCTAGCACTACCTCGTTTAAACCTCTTCTCTTGCCCATCCATCCCGTATTCCTTTTTCTCTCATTTCTGCACTATCTACACGTCCTCATCGCATCATCACAGGTATTTTTCTATCTCTTGCTGACAAACTTCAGGTCGTCTCTCCCTTTCAAGCAATCCTCGATTACGAACTATCTCTTGATATCCCACCAGGCTGGGTGAACCACTGCATCTCGCGCAGCGCTCCCCATGGCTTCTGGCACCGCCTCGAACGCGGTGAAATTCCTATGGACTCAGCTTGGTTCTCAGGCTTCACATCCGACCTACACAACAGCTCTCTCTGGCACTCCTTCTACACCACGGCCACTCAGAAAGACCCTTCCCTCCCCAAGACCATTCCACCGCTCCCAACACTAGACGGCGAACTACTCTTCTGGGAAATGATGCGGCAATCGCGGTCTCCAGACCCATGGATGTACCCCGCTCTCAAAGCTCTAAAATCCTCGGGAAAATATATCCTCGCCGCACTCTCCAACACAGTTATCTTCCCTCCCAACCACCCCTATTCAAACACCTCCTCTCCGGGTGACCCACGCAATTTCTTTGATGTATTCATCTCCAGCGCACACGTTGGACTGCGAAAGCCCGACCCAAAGATTTACGAGCTGGCGCTGAAGGAGTTGGATAAATTCGCGAGGGAGAAGCGAGGGTGGAAAGACGGGGTGAAGGCGGAGGAAGTGTTGTTTTTGGATGATATTGGAGAAAATTTGAAGGCGGGGAAGAAGTCGGGGTTTCAGACTATTAAAGTCAACTTAGGAAGAGCGTTCGAGGCTGTGGACCAGCTAGAGGAGATTACAGGGCTGAAGTTGGCTGGTGATCATCCACGGATTCCTGTGAAGCCTATGGTGAGGAAGAAGGTAGCGAAGTTATGATGCAACAATCCAAGGGCTGCTGGTGTTGATACGATGCTTAAATAATTGAAGGTCTTGTGAGAGACCTGCCAAGGAAGATTGAGATGATAGATTCTGATCAAATTGACCCCAAATCATTCAGCATTTGCTGTCACGTGCTTCACCGATATTCTCGCCATTAGATAGGCGACAAGGGCTGCCTCTGTGCACTCGATATAATCGAAAACCTTGGTTTTTGTGGTATCTTTCATGTGTTTCTCATCATTCACATGACACAAAGAATTTTTGAGTGGAATAGTTTTGATCATGTGATACTTAAATTCTCGTTGATGCCGCTAGCATTCCCAAACCAACTTCAATCCGTTTGGACCTCCTCGTTCCACCCTCTCATAGTCAGCCACACCCTCTAGCTCATTCTCAGACCATTGAAGCATTCTCACTAAGGGGCCTTCATTAGACCAACAAAACGTTCCGAGAATATGAAAACTTCGAGAAGCTTCAGGATCTATCGCCTTCACTCGTGTAGACTTGCTTACAAGCCAAATTCAGGTCTGGACCATCGAGTGCCCTCCATGGCTGTAGACGCCAATAAAACCATGCAGCTAATGTGACCGATGTTTGAAGGCAACAAAGATAAGTATGGAAAGGAAGCCGTACGTAAGCGGTGCCATCTTTCCCCTTCTCCTTCGACAAAAGCCATGGAAGGACGGCCTCCATCAACTTTGGCACCACTATTCGGACTTCTGTACGGAATTCTGTCCAAGGTCGTCCAGCATGTGGATCACATCTCCCTAAACTTGCTTACCCTCGTCAACAGTGACTATCAGCAATGGGCTCGATCAGCCCAATTCAACAGCATCTGCTTGGATTACAAGCCTTCTAGCTGGAGTCTGTTATAGTTACCCGATGACGAGGCAAAAGAGCGCAATTCAGACACAAAAACAAGCATGACGTCTCGACCAGCCATCGGAGCATGTACTCGACGTCTCACACATCTCGTTTGCGAAGCTTATGTCCATGGAGTCATGGAGGGAGAACTTGAGCAATCCAACAACTTGGTGTACAAAAATATTTATATTATCTGACTTCGTCCAACCTACGTTTATTGAGTAGAAGACTCACTATTTAGTGTCAGAACTAATGATAGCAGAGTTGGTTTGAAAGTTCTACGGAGTACAGAGATCGTAATCCATAATCATATGGGCGAAGGCCACTGACAGGGATCGAGACTCCATGTATTTTTCATCTTGACTGTTGTTATCGGAGTGGTTTGTTGCTGATCCGACTTGTTCAAATCATTGAAAGCTTGATTCTTTTACGGATGACACATTTCTGGAGTACCGTTAGTTCGCCGAAGACCCTGATTTAAGTCGTCTCCAAAGCATGACCATGTGCCTTCTGCTATCTGCATCTTGTGATTACAATGTTCGTCGAGTTCTTGGCGTCTCGAGCGAGCACGCTGTACAATTGATGCCATCAGCGGGTTGATTTCTCAGTTCAGCTGGCAGGTAATATCTCATCCATGGTGGGCTTAAGTCGCTGGCTCTAATCTCTCTCGTAACTGGGCGCTGCAAGTGCGTGAGGCGTGCGTCCAGACTATAAATACTTTGATGGGAAGGTTTTGCTTGCTCCAACTTCACTAGCCGAGGAAGAATTCTGCATTTTTAAAAGGACAAATTATTTGCCACTGGCCCCATTCAATCAGTCTGCCGGGTTCGCGAGTGCTCTGGCAATTGAAAAGGCATGGTCACATGATCGATGAATCCGCTCTCAATTTGCTCAAAAGGGGGTTGTCAAAAAAGAAAGAAAAAATTCAAAGTCGAAGGCAAAAATCAAAACTGAAGCAAGAATCAAAACGGCAAAACTCTTGAGTCCCAAAGGCGGCTTGAGAACTCGAGCGAAGAAAGACTCTAACGACTTTTTTCTTGTGTGGCAACATGCATGCTGGTTAGGCACCGCAATTTATACAACTTATGCCACATATAAGCGCAGCTCTTACGACCGTATGTTGCCGTCGCTTATTAGAATACACGAGAACCAACCCCAAAATCGGTAGTAAATCTGCGAGGGCGGAGTTTTGCCGATAGCTTCATTTTTGGCTACGGTGAGGCTTCACCAACCTTATGCCATCCACCGAGAAGATGGAGTGTAAGAGCAAGCGCATTAATTTCAAGACTGGTGAAGATCACAAAGTGAGCGCTGCCGCGATAGTACAATAATAAAACTCTACCAGGGGAGAGCAGGTTCTAGACGACATCGAGTTGCATTATTTACATGGCTGGGGATAGCCACCTTCCACCACGACACGTCCTTCCGAAATTCCAGAACCCGTCCAGCGTCTAGTTCTACAACATAGCCCTTCCAACCCCCAAAGCAGGATCAGGTGTCAACTCTAATCGCTGGAGACAATCCGCTTGAAGAGTGTGCTTTCGAACACCGCCGTCCAGACCGAAATTCCAGTATGCTTGTATTATCTGAGTCTTGTGACACTTTTTCTCCACTGAAACCTTCTCTTGCGCTCAGCACAACAAACTCAAACAGTTTCAAAGATGTATTTCTTTACAAAGAGTCAAATCTCCGCACTCGACTTGGGCAGTCTACCCAAGCCTTTCAATTGAGATCCACTGTCCAAGACTACACTGGGTCCTCCTCGAATATTATTCTGTGAGCGAAAATCTGCCATTTGGAGAAGATGTGGGACAGAAATGGCTACATGTCGCTGGGGACGATGCAAATTATACGTTACGGATTGTGCTTCTCACTGCTGCTCATCAGTTTGATATTCACACTGGAGATATCACGTCCCTGGGCCGAAGACCTGGTCTGGTAAACAGCTCTGTTTGGGTGTGTATGTAACGTCTAAAGAGAGAGGAGGAGGAGCGGGGAGCTCGAGACTAGGATACAGGGTGCCACGCTAGGGCCAGGTCATGTGACGCTGACGTCACAACAAGAGAAGATCTGCCATGCCAACGAAGAGTTGAAGGGCTCAAACACGTTGCGCTCAGGAACATACCGGATGTTGTGAGGAGTGGAGTGGCGATAGGAGAGACAAAAGAGAACTTGGTATTGGCAAGTTTGGATGATTTGGATATGGGATGGTGCGGCTGCCTCTTTATGCAGGAAACGGACTATGAAAGTTAGTTGTAGTATTGCTAGAATAGTCGTCTGCAGGTACAATCTTTGGGGAGCTTGCCCTGGTCTAACGTGCCTCTTTCCCAAAACCCTCGATTGCTGAACAAGATATTCGGAAGAGTTGAAATGCGATTAACTGCTGCATTGTGTCAGTCGCATCGAGAATATTATTATCTGGCATTCTAGCCTGGTTCTGACTTCACCAGCCTCGAAGTCCACTATCACTACTCAGTTGAAAAATGGAATATACTCGAGACGAGAAGTTTAACAAATAGTGCTAAGACAAAGCACATCGAAACGTCTAAACATTCATGTTACAACCCGTCTGTTTGAGAATGGGAAAGTTGGTGGCAGTAAGGTTGTAAATTGACTATCTGGAAGCACTATTCGACACAGCAAACTGGACACCTCAGAATCCTAAGATAGGAACCAGTTTGCAAAACAGCGCTTCACAAGCAACCTCACCGCCTTTTTCTCGCAGGTCTCACAACAACAATCTTCCCGCCAACAAAGCAACCACGATAACAATCCCCGTGCTCCATATTCCACTCGTTCTCTCAACACTCTGCAGCAGCGTAGGGCATGCTTGTATCTCAGCCTTGCGTGCAAGCAAAGCGTCTGACGAAAGGTAACCCGGCATCAGCCATCAGTGACCAATTTCATCGATCGACGAATTCAGATCCAGGTTGCTGGACGATAGATAGGGCAGCAAAGCTTACGCTTTCTGTCTGCTACCTATTTCAGGCAACCCGTTTCGGTCTTCAAAAATCTGTGTCCTTATCGAGGACATTCGAAAATCGATCAATCGTAGCCACCGCCGACTTGACTTGCAAAAGCAGTAGAAACACTCTTCTCGTCATCATCCAGGCGACGGCCGCTCAACAATGAACTACCTCCAAAGACACTGCCAGCATCGCCCGTCTTGTAGTCAGCAATGCGGCCACCGGACTCCACATATCGCTTAAGGCGATCGGATTGACTCAAGCTTGTCTGCTTCTGAGCATCAGCCAAACCAGCACCAAGGCTGACTCCACCCTGGCCAATGCCCTTTCCGTCAAGAACACTGTTGGTGATATCGGTAAGCTCACTGGCGGCAACAGATTCACCAGCGACACTTTCCGCAGCGCGACCTCTGCCCTTGGATCCATTGGTGCGACCGCGGGGATCCAGGCTAGGCCAAGTCTCAGGAGTGAAGTTGGAGAACATTTGTGGGTAAGCAGAGCCAAGACCAACACCACCGAGCGCAGAAGAGTGGACGGATGAAACATCATCGTTGATATAGCCCATCATAGAACCAACATCGCTGAAGTCCGGAACAGCCTTGCCATTGGTGCCGGTACGGCCGTTGAACGAGGCGTGAGACATTTGGTAGCGTTGAGGACCACGGTAAGTTGTCTTGGGGCGGCTGAATTGCAGAAGGGAGGTTTGCAGATTGGAAAGAGGACCCTCAACGAGACAATTGCGTTCCTTGAAGTGCAACAGCAAGTAATGCCAAAGGGGATGCTTTGACAAAACCTTGGGGTTGCCAAGGATAACCAGACCGTACTTAGCACGAGTTAAGGCGACATTGAGACGTCGAGGATCGCTCAAGAAACCGATTCCTTGATGATCGTTGGAGCGAACGCAAGAGAGTACGATGAAGTCCTTCTCACGACCCTGGAAAGCATCGACGGAAGCAACCTCAATCTCCTTGTAGTTCTCCTTCTTGAAAGTACCAGTGTTCTGCATGGAGCTGACCACATAGCTTCGTTGACCTTCGTACGGGGTAATGACTCCAATGTCTTGAGGTTGAACGCCAGCCTTGAAGAAACGGGTAACAATCTTCTCGACGTTGGAGGCTTCCGTGCGATTGAGATAAGATGTACCAGATGCGGATATTTCTTCGTTGCCAAGGTTGGACCAGAACATCATCGGTGTATCTCCAACGGGCCAGGGGAAGTCGACATCGCGGCGGAGACGCTGCTGCATGGTTACACCATTCTGAAGAGAGCCTTCGTAGAACATGTTTGACGGGAATTCCGAGAGACAAGGATGCATGCGGTATTGAACGTTGAGTCGAATGGGGGCGAGACCAAGTATGACAAGACGCTCGAAGAGGGACTGATTAAGACCAGCCTTCGCAGCTTTCTTGTTCATGATAACGGGCCCCAACTGTTGATGATCTCCAACCAGGACTACCTGCTTGCATCCCAGAACTAATGGAATCATGCATTCGGGCTCGGCGGATTGAGTCGATTCGTCGATGAGGACAGTTCGAAACTTCATCTTAGCCAAACGAGGATCGCCAGCACCAACACAAGTACAACAAATAACATCGGCGTTGGTGAGAATCTCGCGCTCAGCAGCCCGTGTCAAGACCTTAAACTTCTTCTCATCCTGACTGGATAACTCGCCAAGTTCGCTCTTTAATTGTGACAACTTCATGAGCTCCAGATTGCTGTCATTCATGCGGACTTGCTCATGCAAAGACAAGAAGCCAACAGAAGACTCGACATCCTCGCGAGACTTGGCGGTGAGGCGGACAACCTTCAAGCCGGTACGGTGGATGCGCTCGCAAAGCTGGTCAACAGCAACGTTAGAGGGCGCACAGACAAGAACTTGGCCACCATTGACTTTGGCAAGATGGTAGATAATAGTCGCAGAAGTGACTGTCTTTCCGGTTCCCGGGGGGCCTTGGATAAGACTGAGGGGCTTTTGCAAAACACTCTTGACGGCGTTGATCTGACTGCTGTTCAATTCTGGAAGTCCGGGGACACTGAATTTCTTTGGCATCTGGATCTTCATCGGAGCTGCAGCAACTTCATGTCCAAGAAGCTTGTGGAAGATGTAACCAGATACGCTCATCTCGTCAACGGCGAAGGTTTTCATGGCGAATTGCATGCGGTCATAGGAGGTGGCCTTCCAAACGTAATCGGCGGAGAAGTTGTGGGTGCATTCGGTGGGTACAGACTTGTCGCTGCCAACCTTTCGAAGTTCGATAGTAACTTCATCAGATTGGTTGTTAGGAATCTTGACAACGTATCCAACTCCCTCCCAGACAGGTCGTAGTTCTCCCTTGTACTTCAGGCGCATTTCATCTCCAACAGCCAACTTGACATCACCAAGCTCAATCTTTGGGAGAATGAAGCTTGCAAGATGCTTGTTGTTAAGGCCATAATCCCATCGAATAACGAGACCATCCTCAGACTGAGCTTCCTTAAGCTTGCGATCATAGTCGGCCTCGATCTTGACAAGAGGTCCGAAGACATTTTGATACTGGTACGCGTCGTCATATTTCAAAAGAACAGGAGCCGGTTCATCATCGATTCCAGCAGCCTTCTCGAGGTCTTGAATGGTAGCGTTGGCATTGTCCTTCCACATCTCCTCCAATTTAGCAATCATGGGTGGATTCATGTGTCGAGCGCGGAGCTGCTCGGCATCGGTAGGCATTGATACAAGCCAAGGGAGGAATGAGCGGTCTTCGATAAGTGGTTGCCATCTCGAGATATCCCAACTCATGTCCTTCGAGGAGGGAGTAGCAGCACAGGGTTGACGGCACAAGAGCACAACAACCGTGTCTGACTTAGCCGGAATGAATCCAAGTAGGAAAACATTCTTCGTACCACAGTTGTAGCATTCGAGGACCGTGTCTCCGAGGGTGGATTGCGGGTGGAGTTGAACCTCCTTGTGTCTAGCACGGACAAGATGGTTGACAATGTGAGAAGAGGTAGCATTGCCACGGGCACTGCAGAACCACTTGCTGCAACCAAGACATTTGACAACGCAGCTGGGAGAATGGATCCCGCAGTATCTTCACCAAACGTTAATTTGTGCCTTAAACATTCCCTTCACAAGACACCACTTACGCGCAGGCATGGGCAGGAAGCTCCTTCTCGTCTTCAACTCCCCTCAAGCCCAATGTCTTCATACCGTCCACCGGAATGCTTGCCAAACTCTCAGCGTCGTCATCGTCGAAGACTTCAGTCTCGTTGTCATCATCGTCATTTCTGCGCCTGCTCGGGCCCAAGCCACCCCGTCCTCCATACTGTCCGTAGAGCAAACTCTCATCCGGGTCAATATTCGAAAGATCATCGGCACCAGCGTTGATCGCAGCAGCAGAGTCGGAGATGAGGTGGTTTCCAAGGTGGGTAAATGCCCCCTCCATTGTTCGAGTTTTGCTCGACTCCTAGAAGTAAAATAGAATGATCAGTACAGAGTTTTCCGTACCAAGAAATAGCACCAATCTGTGCGGTGCCGTGAAAGGTGCAGCTTGCCGTTACAGGTCCGGTGGCACTGGGTACGGTGGCAGCTCACTTTTGTAGATTTTGTTATTTCTGAAGCAGCCTTGTGGCGCGCAAAGGAAGAGGGTTGGTCACAAAACGCGCAAAGTTCCCTCAAGTCATCATAGGCGCGACTTGGAGTACTGGCAACTTCTTGCACAGACTTTTGTGAATTTCGGAGACGGTGTTGGAGAGATGGGAACGTTTGGTGGGATGGAGGCTCTCGGAAAGGCATTTCGTGCAAGGGTCCATCATTTTTAGCGCGGCGCTAAAAAATTATATTATTCTTTGCATATGAGATCTTTCTTAGCCTGTGAAAACCACAACCACTGTCAAAATGATTGTGAGTCTCCCCTGTGTGTTGTGTTCCCTGGATGTTATCCCAGCTTGAAGGATGATTCCAGAGTGATCTGCTGTTGCGACAAACCTAGCGATTGCTCTTGAGGACGAGCGATACCAAAAAGTTTTCTTGGACCCCACTAATTGACCTTGCAGCGCAAACAAACTCGCCAACGGCGGGACTACCTCTATCGTCGAGCTCTGACCCTTCGAGATGCTGAGATTTCAGAGAAGAGAGCAAAGTTACGGGCTTCGTTGGCATCCGGAAAACCCCTCGACCCCGCGATTGCGAACGACAAGAAGTTGCGGGAGGACTACAAGTACGATGAATCAAGACCCGACCTGACAGTAAATGAAGAGCTGGATCTGGATGATGAATATGCTCAGCTCTCGGGCATAGTCGACCCCCGAGTCTTGGTTACAACCTCAAGGGATCCCTCAACACGACTTTCCTCGTTCGCAAAGGAGATTCGATTATTACTACCAACGTCGATACGACTGAACCGAGGAAATCTGATCCTGCCAAATCTGGTACAATCTGCTCAAGCATCAGGACTTTCAGACATAATCCTTCTCCATGAACATCGAGGTGTCCCGACAGCTCTGACCCTTTCGCATTTTCCACACGGTCCCACAGTCTCCTTCTCTCTCCACAATGTAGTCCTTCGCCATGATATCCCAAATAGCGCTCGAGGGACCGTCAGCGAATCCTATCCACATTTGATCTTCGATGGCTTTACTTCGAAATTGGGACTTCGGATCGTCAAGATACTGAAGCACATATTCCCGCCACGCGAAGCAATCACAAACAAAACCAAACTTGGAAGCAGAGTCGTCACGTTTAAGAATATCGAGGATAGCATCGAAGTACGGCACCACGTATTTGTGAAAACGGGATATCAGAGTGTTGAGTTGGCTGAGGTCGGACCACGAATGACGATGAGATGTTTCGAGATCAGAGGAGGGACATTGGAGAATAAGGATGGAGACGTTGAGTGGC
The DNA here is from genome assembly GCF_002865645.1 of Hyaloscypha bicolor E. Classification (NCBI taxonomy): domain Eukaryota; kingdom Fungi; phylum Ascomycota; class Leotiomycetes; order Helotiales; family Hyaloscyphaceae; genus Hyaloscypha; species Hyaloscypha bicolor. Next base: position 1,411,718 of record NW_020194517.1, on the reverse strand, counting down.
GCCTGAACCAGTACACGAGAACAAGTCGAAAGAAGGATTATTTGTGAAGCTGGGAAAAGGTAATTGTCAATTGTTTGCTTAGCGCGGAGTTGGGGAAAGGTTGCATACCAAGGCGTCCGAAAACTCTTATGGAATATTTGCCAATGGATCCGGATTGCCCAGAGCTGAATCAGCGGCAGCAGATATGGCTTGAGAAATTCGAAGAATTCGAGGAGATCTACCAAGCCTCGCAAATCCTCTCTCACCCATGGCCACACCCAGATTGTGAGGGTTGTTCGGTAGGCCTCAGTGAAGATGCAGCATGCGGTCAGAGTTTGCAAGAGTGGGTGAGGCATATTTGAAGCTCTTGGCCACTGCAATCAAAACTATTGACATAGTTCCCAACTCAAGCTATTCTACCCAACCTTTTTCATTGTTGAGCTAGTGTGATATGCTGCTTCATCTTTACGTGTAGGTCTCGCAAGTCTACATAGGATGTTCTCTTCCTTTGAAAGCCAGCATATCATGAAACCTTCACAACCCATCCATTTCTGCTTCAAAAGATATCAAGGTTCCTCTAGTTCACTATTGCCTCTTTTTGTTTCTATTTTCGAAGAACATTACCCGAGCTAAACACTGCTTGAGGAGATCTCGCCAAGTCATATTGCGAATTGTTTGGCAAAGGATATAAAACGAGGCCTGGCTGGCGGTAAGCGGAGCCAGGAACAGGGATTGAACAACCAAGTTAAGTTGTAGAATCAGCCTCCAGGAAGATCACAACATCATCTGAATCAAAGCGCATAGCTCCCAGTCTTTCTTTTCTTTGTTACTGGGCTTCGCCCTCGCTTGTGGGACCTTGAGCTACGCACTCTCCAATCTGTAGTTGACATTGACGGTTTCACTTTGGCGTATCGCCAATTTCATACTTTCGTCTGATATACCGCGTGGTCTTGGGAAGCATATGAACTTGAAAGAAGTCATTATCACATAGAGTCGGTGCTAAGTAGGACAGAGAGCATGCTGAGGGAGGAGCAGATGTGATTGAACGGAGCCTCGGTTAACTTCAGGGGAAGACTTTGTCTAATTAACATCAATGGCAGCGGAAAGAGGCCAAAATTAACCCACGACTTGTAATACCACACCACGATACATCACCATCAAACAATTCAAGAAACCATCTCCTTGTAATATTTCATCAGGTGACTAGTGGAGCATGCGTGGGGAACCCTGTCAGCTCAGATCCACCTACGAAAACTCAGGGACCGAGATTGATGATGCAGCGCGCATGATTGGCCCTACATCGCGGTCCTCCTGCAACTGTGTACGGAACAGAGACAAACCATCCCACCCTACAACCTCGCATTACTTCTTTCTTTAAATTCACATTCCCCCCCAAACTGAATGTCTCATAGATGTCACCCGCCGGGCCCAAATGCACAGCATACGATAGTGACATTTGCGCCCAATAGCTGGTCACCGGGACGCTCACGACCTGTCTCACGAGGGGCTTCGAGAGCACCTTCCGCAGAGCCTGCAATCGCGTCATCGAAGTCCAACGGATACACGAACGGGAAGGCAGAGACCTCGCGGCGGGACGAGGAGGATTTCAGCGATTTGGATACGGAAGAGGTCGAGATGGGGGATCGAAGACCGCCCTTACATCGGCCAACGGATGGACGATCACATCAGCCCCTGTTGCACAAAGATGATGAGGAAAGAGGGAGGACGGGATACGATTCTCCTGATCCTCCAGAAAGACCACCGTTGTTTACGAGGAGGTCAACGATGAGGAGCCGGAGTCCAGATACGCAGGCCAGACTGGCGACGAGGAAGAAATACACCTACGCAGCGTTCTTCTTGGGGTTGAGCTTGATCAGTTTTGTGGTACAGACGGAGACGGCAGTTTACATTCAACATGAGTTGGGTTGGAATAAGGCGTATTGTATGCTGTGAGTGTCGTCCTCCCTACTGATGGAAACAACCCTCTAACATCTCCCAGATACTTCACTCACGGATCATGGTCATTTCTATGGCCCTTCCAACTCCTCATCTTGCGATTACAAAAGTGGAACATGCCCTGGGAGACATTCTGGCGACGACACGTCTACCTTGTCCGCACCACCGCGCAAATGGTAGAACTACAAGACCTGCACGTCCCTCGAAACCAACACTCGCCCATCCCCTATATGCTCCGAAAGACCGCCTTCATTGCCTGCGCTCTCACAATCGCCGGAGGATCATGGTACGTGGCGGTCAATATGACTTCACCGTCAGACTTGACCGCAATCTACAACTGCTCAGCCTTCTTCGCCTACGCCTTCAGCGTCCCTCTTCTAAAGGACAAAATCCGCTTCGACAAATCCTTCGCAGTAATCGTAGCCATAATCGGCGTCCTAGTCGTTGCGTACGGAGACGCCAAACCGACCAAGCACGGAGGAAAATCTGGAGGTTCAGTCGGAGGCGGGCCCCAAGACAAAGAAGCCATCGAAGCCAGTACACGAGTATTAGGGAACCTGATTATCGGAGTTGGCAGCGTGCTTTATGGGCTCTACGAAGTGCTTTACAAGAAGCTGGCGTGCCCTCCCGAGGGCTGCAGTCCAGGCCGAGGAATGGTCTTCGCAAATACATTCGGGTCACTCATCGGAATTTTTACAATAACAGTTCTCTGGATCCCGTTGCCAATTTTACACTGGACTGGACTCGAGGAATTCGAACTTCCATACGGCGAACAAGCGTGGCTACTGGCCGTCTCCGTCCTCGCAAATGCCGTCTTCTCGGGAAGCATGCTGATACTGATCAGTTTGACGAGCCCAGTATTGAGCAGCGTCGCAGCGCTGCTGACCATCTTCCTTGTCGCAATCGTAGACTGGCTCTGGACCGGCGTACCTTTGAGCCCGGCCGCAGTTGTGGGTGGGTTGTTGATTATTGCGGCATTTATATTGCTTACATGGAGCACGTATAGAGAGATGGCGGAAGATAGACGGAGGAGAGAGATAGACTTGAGCGAGTCGGACACGGATAAAGATGACGATTAATGGCGCGATGATAGACGGGGTGGCAATATGGTTGATGGATGGGTGTATATAGGTCAGGCGTTGGAAAGGGGGCATTTGCATCAGATGGGCGTTCTTAAGAGATTGGGAAATTAAGATAAAGGATTGCATTTGATGGTCACTACGTCTTCCCATTTCAACGCCCTATTCTCTTTTCTTGAAACGATATCGAGCTGGCAATAGCTCTCCGCCGCGCTTTCAGACCTCTCGTCCAAGATATCTCTCTGTGTACTGCCAGGCTGTAATCCTTCGTCCCTAGCATCTGCATCTTCCTCCTATCTCCCCTCCTTCCCTCTCCTCTTCTTTTGCCCTATTTCCTCATCACCTTCCCAAGCTTTCTCCAACATCTCGTCATTAAATGGCACCGCATTTTCATCAGCCAAATAATCCTCCGTAATATCTCCTAACTCCGACCTGGACCCTCATACCTTTCCTCCATTTTGCCGCTTCTCTTCCTCCTTCATCTTGACCCTGAGAGGGTATAGGTTCCTCGGCCTCACCAGCAAAGAAATCATCCCAATTGTACGACATGATGATCAATCTACCCTAAGATATAGATTTTTCAATAGAGAATGGAGTAGAGTGAGTCGGCAGGTTCATAGGGAGATGGCAGTCACAGTTTATATCTGGCAAAGCGATGAATGAATAGCAGAGAGATCAATTCTGATATCTAGTTCTGTTCTATTTAGTAGAGACAGAAGAACAACCAACTTTAACAGTTGATCTCACTCAATCGAATGAGCAGTATACGAATCCACGATTTCCTTCAGCTGAAAAGCTCCATCGGGTGGAGAAATAACAGTCGTTAATATTGTAAGTCCATCCGTGGATACAATACACGCTGACTCCATGCGCCTGGAAAACACGATGCTTCCTCCCCCTTCCTAACGCCGAATATAAATGCACTATACCATGGCATGCTCAATCAAATGACAGAAAACGCTTCGATCCTCATTATGCAACTTCGATGTCGAACCGCGGCAAGGACGAGCAAATGGTGCACCTTCGAGTGAGAATGACCAAATCGCCATCCTTCGCAATAAGGACAGACTCAGACATCTTCGGCATTGATTGTCTCGCCCTCGCGGCTGCGTTGATCTTCCTTCAGTTGCTCGATTAAAGTATCCATGTTCTCGTCCATCATCTCGATCTCAGTGCCCAGAGCCTTGCGGATGAGTCGTCGGTACAGCTCACCTCTCTCGCCGGCGCCTGCATCACTGAGAGCGTCTCGGTATTGAATGACAAACTTCTGTCTCTTATTTTGCTCGGCCATCAAACGCTGCGCCAGCATAACTCTTTCGGCGACATCATCATCACTATTGATCATGTGGCCGTTCATCTTAGCTTCCTCGCGTTGGATATTGCCCCAAAGGCTCAGCTTTTGTTGTTGCTCGATCAAGGAGGTGACCATCAGTTGAATCTGTTCCAGCTGCTGCTTCCCTTGGGCGGTCTTTTCGGGGGATTCTTGGTGGCAGGACACTTCAAGGATTTGCTCCTTAATGGCAGCCAGCTCTTGGTTTGTGCTTGACAGGATACGCCTAGCCTCCTTCTCGGACGTCTCCTTCTCGATAAGTTCCTCGTCAAAGGACCGGGCCAGATCTTGGAACTTCTCAAGCATAAGAGGTTTGATAGTAGACTCGATCGACATGGAAGCTTCGGATATGTGAGTCGTGTTGCGACGTGGCTCCTCCGGCATTTCATACACGGATTGACGATCAGGTCCATACGGCGACGATGAAGCCTGTGGATGGCGATCCATTCTTCGACTCTCATTGAGCTCTTGAATCATCTCCTCTGCGGTAATGCCATCTTGATTTGGGATATCGGTTCTAGCCCCACGGCCCATCAAAGCTCTGACACACTTCCGAGCCTTGTTCTTGGCCGCGATGTGAATTGCGGTGTTACCCTCAATATCCTGCGCATCAAGGATACGTGGGATAAGCTCTGGCTCAAGTGACTCTAGCATCTTATTCAGAAGTACGTCGAGATAGTAGCGACCGAAGTGATGCTTGCCACGACTAGTTGTAACTGCGGCAGCATGGTGAAGAACCGTAGATCGACAGAAATCAACACAATCAATTGTGCCGATCAACTCCTTGACGACGAATGGCATAGTCTGCTTGTCCATGCAGTTGGTAAATAACACGGATCGCATCAGCGGGGTTTCGCCTCGGGTATTCTGGATAACTAATGAGCAACCGAACTTGTTTAACTCCTTCATAACATCAACGTCTCCCATAGCAGCAGCCCAGTGCATCGCAGTGTGACCTTCATTGTCGATGAGCCAATCAGGATCGAAGTTGAGCGGAGGATCTGGTCGCTTAGGGGGGTTCTGTTCACGCTGGGAGACCATGAAGTAGTCGAGAAGCTCATCGGCGTACCACCTATGAAGGCGTTCATGCTCACTAACTGCAGCCTCCTTGCGCTTGCGCTTGCGGTGGCTTGTGGATTGTTGAGACATATCATATCGATCATCTTCAAGCATGAAAGATGCTGAAGCAACCGTGGTATCGTCAGCAATACTCTCATCGTCATTCAACTGGGCGCTGATATTATCATAGTCGTCATGTGCACGTGGTGCTGGCACTGGTTCTATCCTGTAAGCGCTGTCTTCCACATATGAAGAGCAGGCAAGACTTACTTGTACCCCATTTCGGAACAGCAGGCTTCTTTGCGACTTTCGGCTTTGCTGTGGTATGCTTCGGGGCAGGTGGGGGGCTAAGCTCGCCAGGGGTAAACTCGAAGATGGTTCGGAGCTTCTCATAGACATTGTTTCGTTGCGCCAGAGCTTCACCTTGCTCAAGTGGGACCCATGTACCTGCAGAAGTCAGAGACTATCCCCCAGGAGTGATTTCTTTTAGCGCACCTTGGTATTTGCCATATCCACCCTGGACCTTCTCGTGTGTCTCCTTCTGAACCTCTCTCTCGAGAATTCTCGTTCTGGCTGGCTTATCGAAACCGGCGGCCTTGAGGATGTGTGTCGCATTGATCCAATCGTCTCCACGGCGGCGCATAACTAATCGGAAGTCTAAGTAGGTGTCATGTAAAAGTTCCGCGAAAAGTGAGCTCACCATGTTCCTTCAATCCTTCACCAAACTGGTATTCGTAGACAGGAATCTAAGCAGCTGTCAGTCCTTGTACCACTGCGGAAGACAATTAGACAGAACGCATACATTACTGTACGTCGCAGAGTAAACTCCGGGACCGGCTGGTTTGACCATCTTGTTGAACGATCGTGGTGATCTGCTGAGGGGTTTCTCGACCTCTCGAGGGGAGGGGGCTTGGCGGCTATTTCCGAACAGTGAGCCCAGTGTCGAGGCGCGTGAGTGACGCGATAGTCGCGTCGATTGGAATTAATGAACAATTGACGCGTTTTATAAGCAAGTTGAGGTGCACGTTTGTGCCGATTCTGACCGCCTTGTACCGGCATGAAATGTGAAAAGACGTGGGAGGTTGGCTACGACGCGGTACGCGGTCAATTTCAAGGATCGCGTCAAAATCACTTTAACTAAGCGAGTGCAAGTCACGTGCAATGGAGCTTTTTCAACCTCGATTTTCGATTCACTTCATACTTGAATTGTTCAAGGTGACGACGTCAATATTTGAGAGGAAGCTCCATGCTGCACGCATACGCTGACCAAGTGAAAGAGGAGGGCCACATGAAGTTTTTTACATGACCTCGTTTTCTCGAGCCCCACGATTCAAATGCCATGCAAAGCCCATTGTATTTTGAGGATTGTATGAGTTCCCTTCTTGGAGACGGTTGATCTTATAGAGAGACTACTCGTAAATTTTTTCGTGGTTCTCTCCTTCACAAATTAACTGAAACTGCCTGTAGATGGAATTACATCAAGTTGGTGGACTTCTGCTGCCGCCTTTCAGGAGTCATCGATGATTTTGTGGTTATCAAAAGCATGCCATTCTTAAGTTCTCAAAGCCACGCCTTGCTTTCCAGACTTGTTATTAAATGATCGTCATAGTCTTTAATTTCCAAGTCGGGAACAGCTTTGGAACCTCTTTCTCCCCTACGTCAAAACTACTCAACCGCCGATACTCTTCTTCAGACACATATACAATCTTTCCCGCAATTCCAATTCGTCGATAAGTCTCTTCTTTTCCAGCCACAGGCTCAAGGATCAGTGACCAGAGCGTCACCTCATATACCGTCTTGCCAGATTTGAATCTGACGGCGTCACTCGGATTTCTGTCCATGAGGGACAGAACATGGACGCACAAGTACTTCATGCAAGCATGACAGCTTGGTTTCTCCGGCTTTGGACCGGATCCACTGTAATATAACCCATGCCAGAATACCGGTTTGAAGAGACAGATGAGCCAGAGACAGGTGTGGAGCAGCATTCTTGTGGTTGAAGAGAGTTTTTGTCGAGGCCAGTAATCCCAAAGAACAAGATCCGCCCTAGACATGTCATCCTTGACTCTATTCCAAGGACTTTGAGGACAGAATCCGAAATTCCAACTGCTAAGAAAGTCCATTGGGTCCCACCCGGAGGTACGAACGTCCCATCTCGGATACGTGAAGCCGCGAATCGTTAACCGTCCAGATCTTACACTGCCAAAATCACTCAGCCCAACGCAGTCCGTCTCAACTTCTAGAATCTCTGCATCTTGTTCTGTCCAGACTCTCATCGCATACTCCTCATCCCGGTCGGCCCAGAAATCTATCCTATCGACAAAATCTGCGGACGCCCAGCTCCATGATGGGCCTTCAAGCCACGCCTTTTCTTGCTCCCATTGGGGCCTTTGTATATAATACGACTCCGAAATCCGTGGAAGATCATACTCTCTTATGGATGACGCCGTATGAGTCCAAATGAGACTTACCAAAAGGTTCCTGCGCCAGAAACCCGCAACATAGGTGTCGCCGGTGAGCTCGTGTATGATTCTCGCCATTCCCATCAGAGCCGGCAGCTTATCGGTCTGCTTTGTGAGACGACGATTTACATACGCAAAGATTATGCTATGCCAAGTCCTGTAAATTTTGGTCCTAATCTTCTTCCTCGTCTCGATGGAGGAACTGTCGAGGTTATATGGTCCATGAAGCCTTTTCAGTCCCAGTAAATCTGGCGATTCAGTAGCCTCGGAGCCCACGCTACGAAACGAAGTCCTTGCTGACATTGGAAGTATCTCCCCATCTGCTGCTTGGCGAGACGATGCACACTGCCAGTAAATCTGACGAACACCGTAGTACAGTATTCGATGAGAAAGTAGGCGTTCTTGGAGACACCAACCTCGGTACCCCAAAGGTCCTACAACCGTGCATCGGTACCAGTTTTCTTCTTTATCGGAGAACGAAAACCACGGTTCTAGGGACACGATCTCGCTTCGTTCTCCTTCATGAATTTTCAAGTGGCCCGAAGTCGACTTAACCCTCGTGTTGTTGTCCTCGGCTTCGCTGACGGGTGTATGCTTAGGTTTCGCTTCTGCAAATTGATAGAGGTTCAAGACCCTTCGATCTTGAAGGAACCATTGTGCTGGCTGACCCAACTGAGCACCCATATCCTCGACTCTGTAGTCATCTCTTAACATTCCACCGTCACTGTCCTTCGCACCGGCAGCTGCAATCGTCAAGGAAGCATTCATATAGATATTTCCCATATTCTGACTCTCGGCTTCCCAATCTTCCGCCGAGTTCTGAATAATGCACAGAGAATCGATCCAAAGATATCGGTATCCAAGTTTCCGGGTGATGACCGTGGCGTCGTAGAAGGTTGCTGGCATGAGAGACATCGGAATTGATTTAAGGCGAAGACCAAGAGTGGCCAGCGTGGTGGTCAATCTTTCCTTGATAGTGCTGATACCCCAGCAATGTGATAGGGAGAGATATCGTCCTTTCTCACCTTTTGAGGGCTGCATCAACCTCGGCTCTTCCGATCCATCCGCCGGACCAACATCAATAAGCCTCGTGGGAAGTTCGTTGTCCGTAATAAGCGGGCAAGTTTCCTTGTGATTTATACAGCAGTCATGAATCCAGTCCCGAACAACTTGGAAGTTCTCATCAGACCCAAGGTCTTTGTCAACATAAATGAAACGAAAGCGGAACTCGTGAGGGTGGTTATCTTTCGAATATGCTTTATACCGTTATTCTGCAGTGGAGGGTGAAGGGGCATAAAGCAGGGACCATACCTCGTGGTGCACAAATCCGAAATGCAATGTTCAAATGGTCAACACCGGGTTTCCATGGTTCACTGCCAACTTGAAGATAAAGATGATGAACCATACGTTTGTGTTTGTCACCGCCATCAGGTTCCGTGTGCATCCAAGCAATTATCGGGCGCGAATCGTCTTGAGACTCGGACAGAAGTTTCATCCTCCTCCGCAAAGCTTGAAGATCGCCACATGCGTCGATGAAGCGCGAGTGAAAGGTCTGACAATTCTCGCATCCATCTGCAGCGGCGGCCTCGAGGGCTTCATAAGAATGATGCAGGATGAGATAGCCTGCTTGCTTCCATTCTGATGTTTTCGGATCGTGTTCGCATCCTCGACTGTATAATCGATCGACAGTCAAGTTCTCGCAAGCTTGGCAAATCATCTTGCAAAGATGAATCCCTGCAGAGACCAAAATAAATGCTCATAGTAATGAAACGAGAAGAAGTTGTGGGGGTGATGTTTAGTTGAAGGATTGCTGACTGAATCAGAAGTTGTCTCGAAGATGCATGATGCAGCATGTACTCTCGGCCAATAAGAGCACCGTAATCAGGGCCCATCCAATTGGCCTTCCGTCCCCAAAGTACATTTCGGGTCCAAACAAGAAGGATGTTAGGGGTTCAATCTTGTTCTCTAAATATTTAAACAGGGTTCTAGTTCGATTGAGCTCGGTATTCGCTTGTCAGTCGTGCCGTATATCGAAGAATAACGATATTTCCACTGTCAAACTCCCAACTGTAAGCCTTGTTGCCTCTCTCCCACCGCTAAATAACGCCAATTTAATATAACTAACGTTACTTAGGTAGACAAACCTTTAATACGAGGCGTGTCTAGTAGTGCTCTAAAACCTTTTTTTTTAACACGCTTCAATGCACTTGGAAACTATGGGACATTGAGCTTTATAAATTCTTTAAAAGTACTAAGTTGCTCTGGGACATTCAAAACACACTGAGGCTTTTGACAAGCTTCAAAGAACTAGGAAACTTTGGGACATTGATGTTTGTAATCCAAAAGAAAGGAGAATGGTACATAATGAACACCGAAAATGTTTAGTGAATTCTGGCTTGGTTCATAACTTATCACGTCCCTGGGCTGAAGACCTGGTCTGGTAAACAGCTCTTTTTGGGTGTGTATGTAACGTCTAAGGAGAGAAAAGAAGAGAGAAGCGGGGAGCTCGAGCTAAGTACAGGGTGCCACGCTAGGGCCAGGTCATGTGACGCTAACGTCACAACATCCCCCCTTCAACTATAAGAGTTCTCCGAACTCGAGCAAAGTAGCTAAAATCCCTTGAAAAAACCTCTAACTTTCTACTATCCTATTCCCGTTCCTTCGCTAGCTCCAGTCTGTCCCCAACTACTAGCAGTCTCCTTTCCTTCATCCTAAACAGCTTGTCCCCAGCCATTGCCTTAATTTCCTTTAACTTCTTCCTCAGCTTTAACTTCCTCAGGTTTATTCTTAATTTCGAATTTACGGGCTATATAATAGTCCTCAAATGCCTTTATATTAGTAATTAAGCGGATATCGAATTCAGGAATATAGGTATAGCCTTTACTAGCCTCTTAATTAAAAGAAGAGAACTAAGCTTACTTAAACCAAGTAATATATTATTTTCTGGTCTTTTCCTCTTATTATTAAATATCTTTAATAAATATATTATCTAGAAATTTAATAATAACCTTATTACTAAAAAGAGAAATAAAGAGATCTTTTTTATATACCGGAATTATAAAAATAACTTTAATAAAGTTTTTCTTATTATTAAAATTCTTTATATTATAAGAAAAGTAATAGAATAATATATTTATAATTTTAAAATATTTTATTTTTTCGGAAATAGTAAAAGTATTTTTATAGGATAATTACTTAATATAGTTAATTATTATATTTTCTTAGAGCTTATTTATTAGAATATCTAATAGAGATTAAGCTATAATAAATAAGTATTTAATAGTTCTATTAATTTTATTAATACTAAAACTATATTTATTAATTTCCTTAATTTTTTTTAATTAATTATATCTAGCTTTATAGAATAGTTTAATAAGTTTTTATAGGTTTAGGGCTTTTTGGAGGTAATATAGTTATAATTACTATAATTATTTCTATAATACTTATAAGACTAATACTTAAAATAATACTAAGCTATATAATTCTTTTTCTTATAGATCTTATACTTAATAAATAGATATGTATTTTCTTAGTACTTATAAGAATTATATTTCTTATAATTACTAATCTCGAATTTAAAGTACTTTATAGAACTATATTATTTATAGCTCTTTTTATTAAGAAGATTTCTATTTATATATTTTTTAATTTAGGAATATAAGGCTTTATTCTTTAGATTCTTATATTTATAAGTATTATAGCCTTATTCTAGATAGTTCTAGTATTAAGGAAATAGATAATTCTTATTAGAAATAATATAAGTATTTTTAATATAATTCTTTTAGTTATATTAGAAATACTTTAATATATCTGGGGCTTAGAGTTTAATATAGATTTCTTAAGTCTTAGCTATTTTTATAAATATCTTAATATTTCTAATATATAATCTAAATATCTTAAATTTACTATTAAGATTATAGTTTTTATAAACTAAAATACTATCTAGAATAATAATTATAAGACTATTATAGTATCTAGTAATTTTAATAAGTAATTAATAGGGTTCTATACTAAATTTAGTTAGATAATAAATATTTAGTAATATTAGAAAAATATTATTTTTACTAATATTTTATATAATTTTAGAGATAAGAGTATTATAGTTCTTTAGGCTATAGTAATTAATTTTTATTTGAATTATTATAGCCTTTGCCTTATAAGAACTAATAAATATAAAGGATATATTCTTATTAATAATATATTTATCTAATTAAAGCATATATTAAGCTTTTTTTATAAGCTTAATTATAAAATACTAGATAGCCGGATTATATATAAAGTTATTATTAGATTTAATAAAACTCTTTAATTCCTTAATAATAATTATAGTAAAGTTATATAAAATACTAAGCTTTTTATTAAATAATTCCTTAAAAAATAATATATTTAGTAAAGAAGTAACTATCTTAATAATATTAACTATCTAGCTATAGTAAAAGATATAATTAATAAAATTTATAAATATTAGAATATTTATATAAAATTACTTATTAAGGAATATATTATATAAGATTATTTAGCTAGTCTTTATTAAGATTAATATAGTCTTGGCTTTATAGAATATATTCTAGTATTCGGAATTAGTTATAAATTTAAAGAAAACTTTTATTTAAATAGGATTTCTATTATTAATTATAAAACCGGTAATTCTATAAATACTAATAAATATATAGGTTATAATAAGAATGTATTTTCTGCCTTTATTAAAAACTATAACTATATAAAAAGAGACTACTTACTATACTATAGTTTATAAGGCTTATCCGGATATAGTAATTATTATATTAGTATTACCTAAGGTATCTATAAATAATTACTTATAACTAGTATAAATAAAAGCCTAATTAATTATATTATTATTTGAATTCTTTTAGATATATTCTAATTTCTCTAGTAATACTATATATTACTAGTTAAAATTATGTTTTATATTAGCCTTATACTATATAGTCTTATAAAAAGTAAAGTTCTTAATAGATTCTATAAAATACTTATTACTAATCTTATAAGTCTTATTAGTAAATTTAGTAATATTATAGAGATAATATATAGTAATAAATATCTTAGTCTTTTTATTATTATTATAGAAGTTATTAATAAAATATAGCTTTAATATCTTTATATTAAACTTTATATTCTTAATTAGTAAAAAACTAAAATAAATAATAGTACTTTTAATATTATAATACTTTAGTTTCTTAGTTAGTTCTAAAATAAAATAATTAATTCTAATATTTGTTTTCTAAATAATTAAAATATTAAACTTCTTAGTATACTTTTCTTAAATATTCTTTATAATTATTATAACTATTAGTAATATACTTATTCTTAATTTTACTAATATTACTATTTCTTAAATATATAAAAAAGTATAATAAATCTTAGATATATTATTAATAAGGAAGTTTTTTTACTAATCTAAAAGCTTATTATATATCTTTTTCTAGTTTTTCGGAATATAATTATTAAAGAAATTAATAACTAGGTATTTTAAGGTATTATTAAAAGCAAGGAAATATATAATAAGATATATATTTACTAGGGCTATATTTGAATCTGATTTAAGCTAGAAGAATTTATTTAGATTATAAATAAGATCCCGATATATTCTATTAGAATAGCTAGGTTTAATAGAAATACCGAATTTTAATACTTTACTAAATTTAATATATAAATACTTAAAATTATAAAAATTAGTTTTATAACTTGGAATTTTGGTATTTATTTAATATTTATAGCCTTTAGGGCCTTAGAAACAGAAATTAGGTCTATAGAAAATAATAATAGGTAAACTATTTACTAGAGTATACTTATTTACTTATTAAATAATTCTTATTTATATTTATAGCTAGTATAGCTCTTTTTTAGTTATGGCTTTTATAGAGATCTCCTAATAAACCTTAACTATTTCTTATATATTATTATTAAAATCCTTATAAAAAATACTATTATTATTAAAATCTTAAAGAAATATATATAAGTATTTAGTATTTTTACCTATATATTCTAGATAGTCGGGAATATTAAATAAAATACAGATATAAATTATATTACTTACCTTAGGATAATTAAGCTTTAAATTTTTCTAATTAATATATAATAAATATATTTTAGGAAAATTATTATTAAAGTTATTATTCTTAAAAGAAGTTCCAGATAAGGCTATAAAAGAGGTATTAAATAATATAGCCTTTTATTTAGTATAATAGCCCTTAGAAAGATTATATTTATAGGTAATAGTATAGATTTAATATATATAAGCCTCTAGTTAATCTTACTAAATAATCTTATTTATAATAACCTAGTCTTTTTTAGAGATAAATAGGAATTTATAGAAATAAAAAAAAAATCCGATTATTAATAATTACTTATTTAGAGAATTCTTTACTTAAGCCTTAAAAGAATTAAAAGCCTTATTTATAAGAATCTTATTTTTAAGCTTTCTAAATATTTTTATTTTATAAATAGTATTATTAATAACTAAAAAGAATATAAATATAGGTTTCTTTTATTACTTAATAAAAAGGATTTTTTTAGAAAGAAATTTAAGGTATTTTAAATAATTATATATATTTATATATAAAATATTAGTATTAGTAATATTTAGCTTCTTTATATAAAATATAATATATATCTTATTTATAATATTAAAATAGTTATTAGTCTTTGGATTAGTAGTTTAGTAGCTAAAAGCTTCTAATAAGAGGCTATATTTAGTAGTATAGATAATTATAAAAGCCTTAATATTAAAAAAGCTAATATTAATCTTAAGAATATAACTATAAATATTACGAGAATTAATCTTTTTAGAAAGCTTTATATTTAGTAAATTAATAGTATAAATACTAGTTTAGTTTATAGAAAGCTAATTATAGAAATACTTCTATTTAAATATTAGTATAATAAATATAACTAGTAAGAATCTATTATTATTATTATTTAAATTAGCCTAATATAATTAATTAAAGGTTTTTCTATTAAATATAATATATATAAAGATCTTAGAAATAATTTTATAAACTAGTATAATATATACTAATAGCTTATATTTAGTTATTATTATAGGTATAGTATTTAGGACTTAGAAAGCAAAATAGAAGGTTTCTTATAAAAACGATTTAAAGCTAAGGAAAAGAAAACTAGAATATAGAAGGCTATAAGGAAATATATATATCCTATAGTATACTAGTTCTAAAGGGGCTAGCTTTCTAAATATCTTTAGTATATTTCAAGTATATTTCCCTAATAAGGCGGCCGTATTATATATATCTAAGAAATATCTAGTATCTAGTAAGATATCTCAAATACTAGATATCTAGAAATTATAATATTACTTTTTTTTTTATAATAAGCTTATTCCCGAGCTTTATATAAGCTATTAATCTATCTAATTTTATATTATACTTCTTTCTAAAATAAAACTAGTATTTCGGATATAGATATTATATATAAAAGGCCGGTATCTTTATTATATAACCTAGAAGAGTTTATTATTATTTCTATATAATTTTGAACTAGTATTATTTTTTATATAATCTAGCTAGTATTATAGGTTTTATAGAAATCCTAATATATTAATATTATTATTATAAAAACTCTATAAAACCAGGAGGCTATTACTTAGTACTAAAGCTAGATACTATACTAGATCTTTATTCTAACTAACTTACTAAATTCTATACTTTAGCCTATTTCTTACTAGCTTAACTATAATAATCCGTTTAATACTATATTTTTATTTACTATTCTCTAGTATTAATAGAAACGGTTCCGGATTTACTTAACTTAGTAGAGGATTCTAGAAGTCTTTTTATAGCTTCTTTATATAGAAAACTAGATATATTTTTATAATTTCCGGTAGTTTTAGAAAAAACAAATAGCTATACTATTTTAGAATCTCAAATAGGCTCTCTATTTGGTTTCCTAGCTTCCGGTTTAGATAATCGGATTTCTAGTACTTTATAGTAATTTATATTTTATTCCCTATTTTAAAATTAATTAAACGGTAGTATTTATTAGTTTATATTATATATTATTTCTATACTTATTCTATATAGCCTTAGGCAAGTTACTATAATTTATATAATTAATTTACTAATACTTTAGCTTTATTTCTATTTAGTTTCTCTTTAGATAAGTTAGCTTTAATAGGAGAGTTCTAGTCCAGAGAAATATAAGGCTTATAGCCCTTTTTAATTATAAATAAAGACTAGCTAATAGTTTTATACTAAAGAAAGGCTTATTAATAATTAATTATAATAATTCATTTATTCCAGTTATCCTAGTAGTAATTAATATATAAATATAATCTCTAATTAAAATACTAATTAATAATCTCTATTTATCTATTTATTTAGAGGTAATTAGTTATAAAGAGCTTAAGTTTTATACTAATTCTTATATAGAATTCGCTCTAAAAATTAGATATAAATTAGAGTTCCTAATCTAATATAATTATTTCTGGAATACCTACTTAATATACTATATAGAATAAAAATAAAGATACTAGCTACTTAACTATAATTATATCTTATACGGGAATTATAATTAGATACTTGGATAAGTAACTATATTATAGCCCGATTTGCTTTCTAAATAGCTTTTAAAATCTATAATAATATATTACTAGGAATAATTAGGAATTAGAAGAAAATAAAACAAACTAGGCTTCTTATTTCTAGATATATATAATCTCTTATAAATATAGTAATTACTATAGTATTAATTAATATCCTTATTTATAAATAGCTAGTAATATTACTTCTTTAATAGCTATTAGAGCTTTATATATTTAGAATATCTAGAAAGGGATTTATTATATGTTTTACGAATTAGAATAGTTTATAAAAATAGTCCGGAAGTTATTTCATTTTCTATAATATAGAGTTTTTTATAGTATAAAAGGAAGCTATCTTATAATATCCAGATATTACTTTTAGCTTAGGCTATTATATATAGCTTTTCTAGATCCGGTAATATATAATTATCCTATAAGATCTTATTTATAAGTTATAAACTACTATATTTGGCAGGAGCCTCTAATAATACTTCTATAGGAGCTACTATAGTAAAGTCTATTAGTAAAGCTTCTAAGAAAATATCTTCTTTTAGGGAAATTATATTTTTAATAGGAATATTTTCCTCCGGAAAATCTTTAGTATATACTTGGTTTTTAGGGCCAAATTCCGGATTAAGTAAGCCGATCTTATAGAATATTACTATAAGCTATAAGTTATAGATAATCTCCGGATTAATCTTATTTTTAGGGAAAAGTACTTGAGTTTATAGCTTTTCCTTAATCTAGCCCTAAATATTTATTTTATCTTATTTTTATAATAAAGTATCTATTTACTTATTTAATTTTCCAGAATAATATATAAGCTTAAAGTAATAGTAAAATAGGAATTTAGCTTATTTAGCTTATTAAAAAGAGAGCTTTTTAGTAATTATAAAGTATTTTAAGGTATAGTAATTAGAATAGATTTTAAAGGAAGTATTCTAAAGGCCTTCTAGCTTAGCTTTTTATTTCTCTAATACTCGAATTATAGTAAGTATCTCCTTATTATATATATTATAATTAAGTTTTATTAGAAGTATAGTTTTGGAAAAATAAGCTATAAGATACCAAAGGCCTATTTCTAGGTCTTATTAAAAAAGTAGGCTAGTAATTACTTTTTTAGATATATTTATTTCTACTATTATAGGCAGATCTGGATTATAGTATTATAAAATTAGGATAGAAATTATAGCTTTTTTTAGATAGGTAAAAGCCTCTTAGTATTATTCGAACTATTTAAAAGAAATACCCTTTTTTATAAATAAGATAAGAGATCTAGTAATCTGTTTATATTTTCTAATAAAGTATTTATAAAAGTTATAGAAGCCAAGAAAGAACTATATATTCTTAATTATCTTTAGGGATTACTAGTTATATATTATTTCGACTTTATTAAGATCTATTTTAATACTAGATATAGAGATAATAAAGCCCAAATACTTTATATATATAACTTTAAATTCCGATTTCTTAATATTTATTTAAAGACTAATAAGATATAAGTAGTCTAGTATTTTTTATACTTTATTAGGTCCTCTAAATAAATGAGAATATTATTAAAATATATTATATAAAAGTTATTTAGATATTTAAAGAATATATTATTTATATAGTATTAATATATAGCCAGGCTATTTATAAGGCCTTTCTAGAGAATATTATATTTATATATTCTATAGTAGATATAGAATATTATTAGTTCCTAAGAGTCCGGATTTATAGCTATATAATAGAAAGCTTAATAGATATCTAATTTAGTATAAATCTTAGCCTTAGATAATTGACTTAAAGTCTTATTAATAAGGGAAAAGAAATATTAATTCTTCCGAATAATATTATTTAGATAATAGAAATTAATATAAAAATATAAACCTCTATTTACTTTTTTTATAAAAAGAACTAGTAAAATAAAGGAAGCCTAACTAGCTTTAATAAAGCCCTTAGCCAGATTATCTTATAAGAAATACTTAATTTCTAAAAACTCTTAAATAGACTATTACTAGAGGAATTAATATCTAATATTCTTGGTTTCCTTTAAGCCTTTAATCTGAATCTTATAATTATATAGTTTATAGGAAAGAAAGATATTAGATTTCTTCTTAAAGAAAATAAAAATATATTTCTTAAATTCCGGAAATAATATTTTTTATAGCTACTAAAGCTCTATTTCTCCCGGTTATTAATTCTCTAGGCCAGGGATAGCTTCTTTTTTCCGAGCTTTAAGCTTTTTATTAATCTCGTAAATAAAGATTTAACTAATAATATTATCTTCTCTCTTAGCTATATAATTAAATACTATAGAAATAAGAATAGCTAGATTTAATATTTGCTTTTTATTAAGGATCTTTTCTTACTTCTTTGGCTTTTACTTAGGTATTATATTTTAATTAGGCTATAGAAGCTCCTTTTTTATAGTCTTATATAATTCCTTCTAATTAGTCTAGAAGAAGAAAAACTATTCCAGAATAAAAGGTTTCTAGAAATAGTTTATAATAAAATCTTATTAATTAGTATTCTTTTAATACTTCTTATTAGGTTACTTCTCTAGCTATTATTATAAAATACTAATAATATAACCAAATTATATAGATTTAGGCTTATTTTTTAGTTATATAAGCCTATATCTTCTATAATTAACTAGAATATTAATATATATTATCTATTTCTTACTAAGGATAATATTATAATTTCTAAAGTTTAGAATAATTATAGATATATTAATACTTTATTTATTAATTAGAAATAAGACTTCTATATATTTTTTAGTAAACTTAGCTAGCTTTTTATTAAAACTATATATAGTATATAATAAAAGAAAAGGTTATAGTTCTATTCCTAAGAATTACTCTATAAGCTAAATAAGCTTTATATTAATAAAAGTATAACTATTAGCTCTAGTATTAATAAGAAAAGAAAACTTAATTCTTAATTTATTTATACTAATAATATAAGGTATTATAAGAATATTTCCTTTTATTAGACAAATTAAATTAATCTTTACTAAATTCATACTATAAGCCCCTAAAATAGAAACTTTTTTTAGGGATACTTATTTCCCGATTTTATATTAGAATTAGAGCTCGAATTCTTTAAATATTCTATTTAAATAGTATATTTTAGTAAAATAGAAATTAAGCCTAATTTAATTCTAGAGAAAACTATCTTGGTTTCCTTACTATATAGAAGCAGATAGTATCTGGTATAGTAGCCAAACTCATTATAGTTATAGTATTTAATAGTTAAGAAATTCTCGGTTTTTATAGGATATTACTTATATTTATAAGAGGATATATACTTAATAAGAATAGTTAATATAGGCTTCTTGGGCTTCTTTTTAGGAGTATATTTCTTAGAAATATATAAGAGTATAGTATTAGAAGTAAACTTAGCTAAGATAGCTTTTGTTTTTTTATATTTCTTAGTCTTTTTATATATAGCCTTAATTTACTAATTATTAGTAATATAGTATTAAGTAAAGCAAATAGTATTAATAAATAAATTATTATAGTATATATATATTAACTTCTAAAGCTTTAATAAAAGCTTCTTATTTAGTTTATATTTAATATCTTAAAAACTAATATTACCTTTTATAGATAGTTATAAGAAAAGAGTATAGAACTTCTAAAATACTTAACTAGAGTATATTTAAAGCTTACTAAAGTTATAATAAGTATTCTATATTTTATTAGGGTTAGAGTATAGCTTTTTTAGATAGAAATAGAACTCTAAGAACTAATAGTATTAATTCGGACTATCTTTATTTATATAAGAATTAGTTAGGGCAAGAGTATTACTAGTAAGTTTACTAGAAATATAAATAATCTTAAGATTTTTTAAGAAATATAAGTTAGTATTTCTTTATAGCTTATTCTTAATCTGAACTAGCTAGTTATTAAAAATAGTATAATCTCTAGTAAAGAAAGTTAGATCTGGAAGCTTAGTAATTCTAGTATCTCTAAAAGAAGTATAAGATATAGGAGATCCTAGATAAAAATAAGTAGAAGATAGTTCGGAATTCTTTTAAAAAAGGTTCGGAATAGTTGAAGTAGATAGAATAGAAGTAGTTAGAGCTATTATAAGCCGATTTACTATAGCTATATAGTATTTGACTTCGTTCTCAAGCTTAGTATTATAGAGCTTAGTATTCTCGAAAATAGCTTTATTATAACTATAGGTATTCTTATATAAAATAGCTCTTTAGATATTTTTCCGGTAGCTTTTTATAATAATATTAATATCTGAAAGTAAAGTATTAGGTTCCTTGGCCTATTTATATAACTCTCTAGTAATAATATAATTATTAGTCTCTAGAAACTTTATAATAAAAATAGAGGGTTCTATTTCTATAGACTTGTCTATAAATTCTCTAGAAATACTAATGGAATATTTGATTCGGGAAGGGCTACTAACGGGATAATCTAAACTAGTAGGAGCTTTACTAGAAGCCTTAGTAGAAGTTAATATAGTTCCTGGTTATATAGTATTCTGGGAAATTAACCTATTATACTTTTCCTCTACTATATCCTTTCTAGTAGTCTTATTACTAGTATATATATATAAGGCCTATAAGGTTATAGAATAGGGCTTAGGGGTAGTAGTTAGGTTACTGGCCTATAAGTACCTATTATTCTAGGACTTAGTTAAAAAGTAGCCTTTATTTAAGGTTCTTTGATTTTTCGGGTTTTCGGAAGGGTTTCTAATATACTACTAGTATATATTTATAAAGATATAAATATCTAATTTCTCTAAGGGTTCTAAAGCTTTTCGCTTTTATTATTCTGGAATCTATTACTCGAGTTTCTAAGGTTCCGTTATCTTAGTAATACCTATATTTCTAATAGTTCTAAATTGGTTTATTTGAAATCCTCTATAGGATTAAAAAAAGTAAACTTTAAATACTATTACAAGTACGGTATTCAGGGCTTGAAAAGCAAGATAGAAGGTCCCTTATAAAGATAATTCAAAGCTAAGAAAGGGAAAACTAGAATATAGGAGGCTATAAGGAAGTATATATACCCTATAGTATACTAGTCCTAAAGGGGCTAGCCTTCTAAATATCTCTAGTATATTCCAAGTATATTTCCCTAGTAAGGCAGCCGTATTATATATACCTAAAAGGTATCTGGTATCTAGTAAAACATCTCAGATACCGGATATCTGGAAATTATAATAGTTATAATAATTGAAATAATAGTACTTTTAGCTAAAGTAGTTATAATAATAGAAGTAGTAGTATCTTTAGCTAGAGCTTTAATAGTATTAGTAGTAGGAGCTTTAATAATTTTAATAGTAAGAGCTTTAATAACTTTAATAATAGGAGCTTTAATAACTTTAGTAATAAGAGCTTTAATAACTTTAATAATAGAAGCTTTAATAACTTTAGTAGTAAGAGCTTTAATAACTTTAGTAATATTTTTAAAGATATAGTTATCCTAAGCTTTTATAAGTATATTAGTAATATTAGTAAAAAGTAAAGAATCTATAATAGAATTAATTAAATAAGAGAGCTTAAATAGCTAAATAAGGAGAAATAGTTTATTTAAATAATTAGTAAATTAATAAGGTTATAATTATAATTATAATTATAAATATATAATATTAAGAAATTTTTTAGTAATAAGATATTTATATAAGTACTTTTTAAGATAAATTAGAAAGCAGGATAAGATAAATTAATAATAATTTACTTTTATAATATAATAGAAGTAATTTATAATTATAAAAACTTCTAAAAAAGATATTAAAAAAAGTAATATAAGAAATCTAATAGTACTTTTCTAGTATTTCGAGATTAATTAATATATAAATACTACTTTCTTATACTAGATATTATTATTATAGTTTAATATTATTATAAATAAAGATTAGTTTAATATTTTTATAAATAGATAATATTATTAATAATATCTTTACTCAGATTTAAATATATTAAGTAGCTATAAAACTTCTTATTATAAAAAGGTTTCTGGCTTCTATATTATATTTTAATAGTCTAGTTATTTAATCTTATAAAATACTATTTGTTTTCTAATATCTAAAATCTTTCTTATTTCCTTATTTATAATTTTCTTAATTATATAGTATTCTTTTTCTTTAATAGTAATATATCTAGGCTCTGGCTATAAATACTTATATGAATTAGATAGAGCTAGTTTAAAGAATTTAATTAATATAACTAGATATATTCCTATAAGCTATTTAGGAAGCTCGATTTTAAATAAAAAATCTTTCTTATAATATTCTAGGATTTGAAAAAGGCTTATCTTATTAAAAGAAAGCTTGATTTAATTCTATAAATAGTAATTCT
This sequence comes from Hyaloscypha bicolor E, assembly GCF_002865645.1. Lineage (NCBI taxonomy): Eukaryota > Fungi > Ascomycota > Leotiomycetes > Helotiales > Hyaloscyphaceae > Hyaloscypha > Hyaloscypha bicolor. Next base: position 1,388,986 of record NW_020194517.1, on the reverse strand, counting down.
TTTTATATTTCTTACTAATCCTGAAATATATAAGCTCTTCGAATTTTAATAATATATAATTTATATTATAGTAGATCTTTATTCTAGCCTAAATAATAGTAATTATATTTATTATTTTATCTCGAATATTTTTTTAGTTCTATAAGAAATTATTTATATTTATAATAATTTTACTAAAAGCTATTTTAGCTTTTCTATTATAGAAAATAGAAAATAGTATAATACTAGTTAAGGTATTAATAGTATTATTTATAAAAAGCTATATCTATAATATAATATTTTCCTAATTAGATTAATTATACTAATTATTAAAAATATATTATATAGTATAAATAAAGGTTTGAATTATATATTTAGCTTATTTATTTATAGGAAAATAATATATAATTATAAATACTAGATTTATATAAAATAACTAGAAAAGCCTAATCTAGAATACTAATATAAATTTGGAATTTTAATTAGAAATAATAGTATTTAGTAATTTCTAATTATAGAAAATATATTTAAAATACTTTTTTATCTAGGCTTTTATTATATTAGTTTTCTTTCTAATAAGATAATATATAAATTTAAAGTATTTATTTATAATAAATAGGGCTTTATTATTTCTATTTTTAGATATAAAGAGACTATTTATAAAATCGAGATATAATACTAATAATAGTATTTTTAGATATTTAATAAGTTATAGGAATTTTTATAATTGAATTTAAAAAAGCTTTATTTAGGAATATATTAGATAATTTAAGGTATATTTAAGGATTTCTTTTTTTATTTTTAGAAAAAATATATATTATTTAAAAACCTAGAATATATACTTTATTCTAATATATATAATAAAATTATATATTATTTTAAATAAGATCTTGAGATATTTATATAATATATATAAGTATTTCCTATTATTATTTTAGAAAAAGAAAAGTTTGGATTTTATATTCTAATAAAAGTTATATAAGATTATAACCGGACTATTTTTATTACAAATTATATTATTATAAGTTCTATATATTTATAAGTATATTTTCTAAAAGCTAATATTTTTAAGTAAAGCTTTTATTACTTGTTTTAAGAATTTAGGTTAAATATATAGAATAGAGATTATATATTCTAATAGTTATAAATATAAAGTTTTTTTAGCTAAAGCCTCTTAAGCCTATAGAATCTCTTTAATTTATATTATTTCTTGAGCTTATAAAAAGCCTTAAGGCTATAAAATTACTTTATTAAATTATATAAGATTTTCGGATTTAGTTAAATATATCTTAGTATTATTCTTAGCTATTATTTATATTTATACTAGAAAAATATATATTAGAAATATATACTTTTAAAATTATATTAGTTCTTTTATAAAATATAGAATATAATCTATTATTTAAATAGGCTTTTCTAGAATATAAAACAGGTTATTTATATTTATATGAGTTTTTCTAGAATAATACTTAATTTTTATATAATTCTAGTACTTAGAGAGAAATAATTATTAGTTTACTAATTTTATAAAATACTTATTAATTAGGCCTATATTTTTAAAAATATTTATAATTATCTTATAATTAGTATAAATTATAATTTTATTATTATTTAGGAAATAAGAAATCTTTTAAAATATTTATATAAGAGCTATAGTTTTTAATTAGTTAGCTAATAATTATATTTTACTAGAGTTAGGTTTCTAAATAAATATAAAATCGAGTACTTTAATTTATTTAGTCTAATTTAATAAATAATACTATTAAATCCTTATTTCTTATTACTATTTATATATATAATCTAGTTCTTATTAAAATTAGAATAGCCTAGCTAAGGAATAATATAAAGGTATTTTTAAAGAATTATAAAAGCCTTTTTTATATTATTAAATACGAGATTTTTCTTTTATTTAGCTATTTTTTAGCCTAGTAATCTTATCTAGGACCTTATATAAGAGCTCTTTTAAATCCTAAGGTCTTTAATATTTATATTAGTTATAAAATTCCGGTATAATAATTAATAAACTTTCTATAATAATTAAAGAATCCTAAGGTATTTTCTAGTTAAACTAGGATATCTAGAAATTATATTTCTCTAATTATTTTAACTTTTTTATCTAATATACTTAGTTCGAGATAATTAATCTAGTAGCCTAAAGCTTTTAGCCCGAATTATATAAAATAGTACTTTAATAGATTTAGAATAACTTTAAAGTATAATAGAATTCTAAGAATAAAAGAGAAATAATTAATATAGGTTTTAATATTTTTTAAAAAGAATATTATATTATTAATATAAACTAGAATAAACTTCTAAAAATAGCTACTAAATAGTTTTTCTATTTAATACTAGAAAAAAATAAGGAATATAAATAGACCTATTATACTAATTATTAGCTATTTATATTTTTTATAAAGAATTATAAAGGCTATTTTTTACTAGTCTAATATATAAATTAGTTATTAGAAAAAGCTCTTAATTATATTAAGATATAAGAATATTAATTCTTTATTTATAGTTTCTAGAATATTATCTTATTTTAATAAAAAGTATATATTTTAATATAATTTAGTATTTATTTTATATAGGTCTATTATAAATTAGGGCTTCTTATTTTAGTATATAATAAATCCCGGTAATATATAAAATAAAAGCTATTCTAATAATATTAGTTTAATAATATTAGCTTTTTATAATAAGTTAAAAATTATATCTATAATATCCCGGTTATATTTAAAGAAGCTATATAATATTTATTTAAGATCTAAGATATTAGTATTTTTATAAAAAGAAATTAATATTTTAATTCTATTATTAAAATAACCTAACTTTTTATAAAAAAGACAAATATTTTCCTTAATAATTTATAAAATATATTAATAATTGTCTTTTTCCTAAATATTAGAGATATTAGCTTAAGATAAGTTAATATTAGAATCTAGTAAAAGCTAAATTAAGTATAAATAATTATTTAAATACTTCTTTTTTATATCTTATTATATTAGTAATAAACCTTAAAAAACTTTAGCTAATTCGAGATATATTTTAGTTTCCTTATTTATATTTTATAGAATAGTTTCTATTATAGTTATTATAATATATAGTACTAGTAGGAATTAGACTAGAGCTAAAGAGGTATCTGGTATCTAAATAAGGCATTTATAATTATCTGATTATTATATGTAACCCCGAGCTTAAACTAGTATATAGGCCCGTATATAGCTTATAATTATTTAGATCCGAGGCTTCTTCGGGATTCTTTTTTTTCTTTAGCTTTAAATTATCGAAATAGAGATAATCTAATTATATTTTCTAGGCCCTAGATCTTATACTCGTAATATAATTTAAAGCTTACCTATTTCTTAATCCTATAGAGAATTTAAATAATACCTATCTGATTGGTTTTTAATAAATATAGATATAATATACTATAGCTACTCCCGAACCGGTTAACTAATATTAGAATAAAAGAAAGCTCTAGAATAACTAGGTAAGAAAGCCCTAGACCGGCCAGGTAAGCGGATAGACTAGTAATCTTATTACTAAATAAAGATCTATAAGAAAGCAAGTCCCGGAATAACTAGGTAAGTTAGAAGAAGCTATAGTATAAAACGCTACTAGTATATTACTAGAAGATAAACCAGAGCCTCTTATTAAGTTTCCTAAAGAGTTCGAGTATCCTATTAATATTTATAGTAGAAGAGATACTTTTTTCTAGAGAGTAGAGAAAAAAAAAAAGATCTGTCTTATTAAAAGCGGAGTTCTAAAAGTTATTTCGGAACCTAAAGGCTTTATATAAAGAGATTATTAAGCTAATTCTAAAGATATATAATATTTTTGCCTATAGTAAGAATTATTGGGATTAGCTAAGAGAAACCAAATAAGTCCTATAAAAGAATAAAGCTATTATTAAGAAACTTATTATATAGCCTACCGGAATAACTAGTTCTCTTATTCTAGAAGATAAATACTTAGTCAAATTCCCTAATTCTTCTATTTTCGAAGATATAATTAAGGATAGTATTACCTTTAATAATTAGTTAGTTTAGATTAAGAACAAGCTCTATAGTAATTCTAATATTTATTAGATAAAGGACCTTAAGATTATTTATATATCCGGCCATATAGGTAGCTATATCCTTATATTAATCTCTTTTTACCTGAACCAGGATAATTAATATATATATGAGATTATTAGGAAACTATATACTTATCTAGAGAAGCTATATAGTAACCCGAATAAGAAGTATAATACTTGGCAAGTATTTAAAGAGTTATCTATAAAAAAGGGCCAGATTTTTTAGGAGTTCTATATCCTATTCCTGAGGTATATAGCAGACGGAAATATTAACTTATAGGACTTTAAAAATAACCTGAATAATAAGTTTACCTGGAAGCTCTAAAAGGCCATAGCTATATATTATAATAACCCGGCTATTCGTACTATAGAGTTTATATAATACTATATTATAAATAACTAGTAGATTCGAGCTTACTATAAAAAGAAAAAATAGGTATCCAAAAAAGCTAATAAAGATATAAATAAGCCAAGCCCAGGAGGCGCCCCTTATATAAAGCCTGCTCCTAAGACCCTAGTAATAGATAAGCCTATTACCTTAAAACCCGGATTCTTAGATCTCAAATACTATAACTATAATGGATTTAGTTATATGTCTAGGAACTATCTAGAGCCTAAGACAGAATATATAAAGCAAGTTTTAATAGCTAAGCTAGTAGTATTTACTATAAATAAGCTATCTAAAAATATAGAATAGGGAAATGAGAACTTCTAAAGGAAGTCTCTTTTTTAGGGCTATATTATATAGATATAATAGAAGTTAATTTAAGCTAATTACTAGGAAATAAAGCATTTATATTCCCTTATATAGTTAGTAATAATAAATTAGATATTAAGACTTCTTTTTTTATTAATACTAGAATAAACAAATATACTTTTATTAATTCCAAGTTTATAAGAATAATTAAATAATTTCTAGATATTAAGCCTACTTAATTAGTATTATTCTATAATATAAAAGGGTTTAATAGTAAATAAGCTATACCTATTACTTACTATATTGAGCTTATATTCTTAATTAATAAATAGAAGATCCTAGTACTTATACTAGTTATAGGACTAGGCAAGTATAATATAATTTTGGGATAATAGTAGTTTATAAGTACTAGTATTCTAATTAATTATAAGAATAGAAAATTAATCTGGTTAGATAATTAGCCTAGAAAGAAGAATTGGGATAAGGTTCTAACTACTATATATAAGAACTTGGAATCTAGGAAAAGCGACTAGTACTAAAAAGATATAAATAGAAGAAATAAAGCTATAGCTATAGATAAGTTCTAGAAATCTTAGCTTATAAAAAGGAAACCTTTTTATTTTCTTTCTAACCCGGGTTTAGAAAGCCATATATAGTAAAAGAATTAAACTTAATACTATAGAGAAATACAAGTAGCCTTGGGGAATATAGAAGTTTCTCCTAAACCAGAAATAGGAATATTAAAACTATATTATCTAAAGGAAAGCTATAAGATCTAGTTAAGGCCCTTAATTAATATTATAGGTATTTTGCTAGCTGCTTTCTAGATAAACCTATAGAAAAAAGAGAACCTTTTCTTTATAATATTGTTTTTTGAGATTAATAAAGAGCTAGAATTATAGTAAGAGGACGAGTTTATTTCGGGTAAGTAATAGCTAGAAAAGACAGAGCTATAATAGCTAGTAAGAGTCTTACTAGAGGAGTTTAAGGATTTTATAGATATCTTCTTAAAAGAAGTATTAAATATCTTATTCCTATATTAATTATATAACTATAAGATTTAGATTAATAATTCTAAAGGCTCAGAGAGCCTAGGGTATTTCCCGCTCTATTAATAGTCGACCTATAAGCTATAGGAGGTCAAGTACTTCCTTAAAGAAAACTTCTAATAGGGCTTTATTAAGCTAAACTAGTTTTCTTTTATATTCCCGATTCTTTTTATAAAGAAGGCTAATAGAGCTTTCTAATTCTATATTAACTATTATAAGCTAAATAACTTAATATAAAAGAACTATTATTCTTTTTCCCTTTTTTATAAGACTCTTATATAGCTAGCTTAAGCCAAGGTCTATATAAAGCTAGATATTTGGTAAGTATTTTATTAGATCTAAATAGATCCAGAATTAGAAGAACTTATAATATTCTATATAAGATATAGGGCCTATAAATATAAGGTTCTTTGGGAAGGCCTAACTAATAGCCCTACTATATATTAGAGGTATATAAATAATATCCTCTTTAATTACCTTAATATCTTTTATATAGCTTACTTAGATAATATCCTAATTTACTCGGATAATTCCCTAAAATATAAAGACTATATATAAAAGGTCTTTTAGTAATTATAAGATACTGGCCTCTAAGTAAATATTAAGAAATCAGAGTTTAAGGTTACTTATATAAAGTACCTAGGCTTTATTATTTTTACTAAAGATATTAAAGTAAACCCAGATAAGATAGTAGTTATTAAGGACTAGTAATTACTAAAAATAGTTAAAGAAATATAAGGCTTTCTGGGTTTTTATAACTTTTATTAGTATTTTATTATAAAATATAGCTATATAGTAAAGCCCCTAATAGCTCTAATATATAAGGGAGTTCCGTTTAAGTAAATAAATTAGTATTAAGAAGGTTTTACTAAGCTAAAGTAAGCTATATTTTCGGTACTAATTCTATATTACTATAATCCGAACCTTCCTACTATAATTGAAACAAATATATTAAATAGAGTTATAGCCGGTATTCTCTTATAGTAAAACTTCTAGATAGGACTCTAGTATCCGGTAATATTTTTCTCTAAGATTATATAATTAGTAAAGCTAAACTATAATATCTATAATAAAGAGATACTTGCTATTATTCTCTTTTTAACTAAATAGTAAGCGGAGCTAGAAAGCTTATAGGAGGCACTTTTTATAATTTATTTAGATTATTAAGCCCTTAAGTATTTTATAATTATAAAGAAGCTCTTAGTAAGATAAGCTTACTAGATAGAATATCTTTCCTATTACTATTTTAAGCTTATATATTAGGTAAATAAGTCAAATAAATAAGCAAATACCCTAAGTAAGAAATATAAAAATATAATTATCTAGAATAAGATAATAGTAGCCTACCGAATCCAAATTCTCCTCCTATAATAAAAGATTAATAATAATATTATACGGGATCTCTAATTAGCCCTAATTAAGGCCTTTATAAGCCCGGCTTAGGAAGAAACCTAGTATAATAGTATCTAGCTAGTAGATAAGCTATTAAGTAAGAACCGAGAGTTATTAGAGCTAGAAGAGCTATAGGATAAGGCAAGAAATAAGAAGAAAGGTATTTGGATATTATAAGACGGCCTCTTTTTATAATATAATAAACTATTTATATCTAATAATATAATAATACCCGAAATACTCTTATATACTGCTCTTATTTAGAAAATATATATATAGCCTCTAATAAGATACCTAGAATAAGCCAAGCTTTAATAGCTTCTTTAGGCCCGCTATTACTAGCTAGGCTAAGGTATAGATATTAATTAGTATAGAAATAACTATTATATCTATTAATAATCCCATATTTCTAGAAATAAGAAGTCAGGGCTCTTATATCTATTACTAGTCCCTAACTACCTCTAATAATATATATTAGTGAATTTTAAGAAATATTTAGAAAGTAAGAATAAGTATAATATAGTAGTAATCTTTATTAATTACCTAAGCAAATATCCTATTATAATTTCTATCCGAGATATAGTAATAGCTAAAGAGTTAGTACTTCTATTTCTTACCTATATAGTTTACTAAGTTAGTATTCCGGAGACTATAGTATCTAATTAAGGCCCCTAGTTTATATCGGATTTCTAGAGCGAATTCTATAAGTATATTAATATAAAGCTTAAGTTATTAATTACTAATTATCCCCAAACTAATAGCTAGACGGAGATTATTAACTAGTACTTTAACTAATAGCTATATCCCTATATGAATTATTACTAGGATAATTGGGACAAATAAGTAATAATAATTAACTACTAGCAAATAGCTCTGGTTTATAAGACTATAGGCCAATTCCCGTTTCTTATAGAAAAGGGCTATAAACTACAGATATTATTTAACTAGAAAATCCAAATATAATTAGGTATCTCGAAGGAAGAGCTAAATAGATAGGAGGTAAAGGCCCTGGTAATATGGCTCTATAAATTATAGTAAAAGATATAGAAGAATATAATATAAGTATAAAAATACTATATTACTTAAGCTAATAAGTACTACTAACTAATAGATTTCGGAATAGGAAATAAGATATGAATTACTACCAAGTACTAGAAGAATAATTATCCGAGCTATAAGCTAGCTTATTAAATGGAAGGACCATATAAAATCCTGAAATAAGTAGGATATTTCTTTAGGCTTAAGCTTCCGGAATTAATAAGAATATATCCGGTATTCTATATAGAGAAGCTATATAAAGATTCAGGTAATTTCCTTTCCGGATAAGTAAATCCGGAGCCTCTATTATTAGAATTATAAAACAGGGAAACGGAATATAAAGTTCAAGAGATATAAGTAGTAAAACTATTTTATAGGAAGCTAAAGTACCAAGTCTAGTAAAAAGGATAGGACCTAGATCCGGAATAGTATCCCGCTTCCTTATTAAGTAATAGTACCCTAGCTCTTTAGAGCTTCTATAATAAGAACTCCGAATAGCCAGGACTACCTTAGAATCTCCCCTATTAGTTAGACTATACTAAGAATAATATACTACCGGAACCGTATAATACGAACGGAAATCCTTTAAAGTTATATATAAAAGGCCTTGGCCTTTAATATATAACCTGTAACTTGGAAATTTAATAGGGACTTTTAAAGCTCAGGGACGAGCTTATTTTAAGGAGGGGGGGTAATATTATAGTTATTATAATATATAGTACTAGTAGGAATTAGATTAGAGCTAGAAAAATATCTGGTATCTAAATAAGGTATTTATAATTACTTGATTATTATATATAACCCCGAGCTTAAGCTAATATATAGGCCCGTATATAGCTTATAATTATTTAGATCCGAGGCTTCTTCGGGATCCTCTTTTTTTTTTAGCTTTGAATTATTAAAATAGAGATAGTCTAACTATATTTTCTAGGCCCTAGATCTTATACTTATAATAGTTTCTAGATAATCTAGTAAACTAATAATCTTATTTACTAAAAGCTTAATTAGGGTTTTTCCGAAATTTATATAAGGTAATAGCCTTATAATTCTATTTATAATACTATTAATAAATATACTAAAAGTATTTAAAATAAGATTATATTATAGCTAAGGGTTTATAAAATATTTATAACCTAGATATAGTAGGATATAGTATTATATAATAATATTCTAGCTATAATCTAGAGATATAATATCTATTTTTATTATATAGATCTAGGCTTAGTAATATTAATTAATTTATATAGTATATTATTTCTTGGCTTTAATATTAGGTAAATATAAAATCCGGATCTTTTTTTTATTATATATAAGATAATTAAAGTCTAGATTTATTTTTAACTAAATAATATTTATTTTATTTAGTTTAAGGAAAAATATTTTAAGAAAAATATTATATTAGAGCTTATTAATAATATATATTTTAGCTATAAACTTAACTATTTCTTCTTCTATTATAAGAAATTATATAGGAATATATATAAATAGTATTATAGCCGGGCTATTACTAATATTAGATAAATTAATAATATCTTTACTTATTTATTATAGAATATTAGGAAAGTAAATATCTATAATATAATAATTAATAAGGCAAATATTAGTACTAGTATTAGAATAATAAAATACTAGATCTTTTTCCGAATTATAAATTATAGCTTATATATTTATATAAAACTTATAGGCTTTATTATTAATAAAATATATTTCTCTAGTTATTATTACTTTTTTTAGATTTCTTTAATTATATAACTAAGAAATAGGTTTTATAGATTATGGCTTACTTTCTATAAATAGTAGCTCGGGTTCTTATAATAATACTACTTATAGCTTTACTAGTAAAGAAATAAATCTTAATTCCTATAAAGCGAGACTAAAACTATCTAATAGTCTAGTAATTAAAATATTATTACTAGAAATATTAAGAATATAAGATAATTATACGGGATTATTATTTTATAATAAAAGAAATATAAGATTAAAAAGTATTTTTAAATAAGAAATAAAATAAGAAATAGCTAATAACTTTTATATTATAAATAATACTAAATTTATAATTATAAGATTAGAATTAAGAATAAGGGGCCCTTTTATTTAATTTAGAAATAGTAGTTTACTAGCCTTATATAGCTACTATTCTCGTTTTCCTATAAGATATTAGGATTTATAAATATTAGTAAAAGATAATTACTAGATAAATTATTATTAAACGGGCCTTAATATATAATATATATATTATAAAAGATCTAGTAAACTAATTCGAAAACTTAAATTAAGTCTAAGTATTTATTATTATAGTTATTATATAAATAATAGGCTAATACTTATAAGCTATTATTACGGAAATTGAAATTACTATTATAATTATTATAGCCTTTTTAATAAAATCCGTTTTTATAATTATAATAGCCTTTATAATAATTATTTTAGTATTTACATTTATTTTAATATTTTTTATAGCTATTATATTTATTATAATTCTCGTATTCTCTATAATAATTAAACTAATTTTAATTACTATATAGGTCTTATTTATTTCTATAATTATTATATATTTCCCGATTATAGCCTTTATTATTTTTCTTTTAATTTAAATATTATTAATTAGGCTATATAATAACTAGGGTATTTGGTTATTATTAATATAGATTACTAAGAATTTATATTATAACTTCTTATAAAATATAATAAGGAAAATTAATAAAATAAAGGTTTTCCTAGTTTTAGTAGCTCTAGTTTCTATTATTTTAATAGTTCTAGTATAAATTATATTAGTTATACTAGTTATACTAGTTGGAATTATTAATAGAACTTTTTATATTTAATTCTTTAATTATTTTATAAATAAAGATATACTAGTTTCTAGCTAATATTTCCTATATATAAATACTAGTTATAAATTACTTAATAATATTAGTATTATTAAGCTTAATTACTAGTCTAAGAATAAGATTAAGTTCTTTATAAAAATATTAAATAATTAGGTTCTTATTAATTTTTTTAGCTTTAATATATAAAGCCTATTTCTTATATAAATAGTCTTATATAAGAAATTCGGATTCCTTATTAAAAGAATATTATATATAATTAGCTTCTTATAATATAATTAATATATTTATTTAAAACTATATAATAAGCTTAGTTATTTATATTTCTAGAAAGTTATTTATAGCTAGTTAAATAATAATAAAAAAACTATTAAATTATAACTAAGTTATTTCTTTTATAGCTCTAGGAAATAAGCTAAGAATTACTTTTTTATTATATAGCTTTATTATATATTTCAAGTAATTAATATATAATATAATTTAAGTAATATTATTATACTAGAGATTATTAGTTTTAAGCTTATTAGTATACTAGGTTCCGGATTATTTTATAAGAATGCCTTAATATTATTATTACTAGTACTTTCTTTAGCTAGGTAAATTAAAATATATAGAACTATTTCGGAATTATTTTATAAAGGCTATAAATTAACTAATATTAATAATATAGCTATTTTTATTTATAAGATCTTATATAGTTTTAGTATAGTTTAGAATATAAATCTCTGGCTTAATAATATAAGTAATAGCTATAGTTATTATCTTATTAATATTATTAAAGATTCCTATTATTTTAAGATTTAAATAATTTATATAAATTTATTTCTAAACTATTTTAATAAAGGCTATATTCTTGGCCTATTATTTTATAATATATCTCGTATTTCTTATAAGAGTAATTATATTATCTAGTATTTTTAAAATAAGTATTTCTAGTAAATCTTTTTCTTAGTATTTATAAAAGGTTTTAGAGAAAAAAATAGGCTTAAAAGAGCTTTTAAGATCTAGATTTAAGTAAACTAGTAATAATTATTAGAAATAGATAAATAATAAGTATATAGAGTTTTAGTAAGATAGAGAATACTATCTAAGTAATAGGTTCTCGGAAATAGGAGATTTGTTTTATATAGGCTCTTAGTAGTCCTAAGAAGCCGGATAAGATATAATAGGTTAAGATATAGCTAGATAAAGGATAGCTTAAGAAGGAGGCATAGTAGTTCGAGGTCTCGTTCTTATGAGTTAAGAAGCTCTCGGAGGAGAAGTAAGAGTAATTAAGATATTTGGTATAGTAAGGAGAGCTAGAAAGAGTTCTGCTTAAGAGGGTCCTGCTTCCGGTAAAGGTGTTCTGGCTAGTACCTTCCTAACGAAGCGGCCGTCGGGTCCTTACTTTTTATTTTTTTAATTCTTTTGCTTTCCAGTCGGTATCTAGCTAATCTATAGGAGACGTCATAGCTCAGTACGCATAGTAGCTACTAAAGACTATGCGATTCTTCGATTAGCGATTTGGATTCGAATTAATGGCGGATTGAGAGGTGTGGTGGGGTTAGTTGGAATCGCGAATCTGGTTATACATACGGAAATTGGGCTTTCTTCTTAAAAAAAGGAGGTCAAATCAAGAATCTTGGGGCATTGCTACCATATTACGTCCCTGGGCTGAAGACCTGGTCTGGTAAACAGCTCTTTTTGGGTGTGTATGTAACGTCTAAGGAGAGAAAAGAAGAGAGGAGCGGGGAGCTCGAGCTAAGTACAGGGTGCCACGCTAGGGCCAGGTCATGTGACGCTGACGTCACAACATAACTTCACATGTTAGGAAACTTCTATACTTCATATAAAACAAGGAAACAGCGATAGTGTGGTGATATACTGCTTGTGCTCGCTATACCCCAACACGAATACCTGATCCAGCGTCCCAGGGACCTCGCAAAGAGAGAGACAGAAGCCTGAAATTTAGGAGGCCCTCTTTTTGGCTCATTCAAAACCAAGACTCCAGCCATTTCTTTTCACTACCTTGAGCGAACGAACGAGCGAGCGAACGATAAATCGTCATTTACAGCCGTTCCGATCGATACTCAGCACAGCCAAAGTACAACCGGGAAGCCATGAGTTCTGGCTGGCCAGATCCTCGTTTCTGGGACTCCCTTCACGGTTTTATCACGCAAAGATCGAGCTGAACTGTTATTCAGCCGCGTATCTCTATTCTATTTATCTCCAAATCGCCAATCTTAAAGACAAGAGTTGACAGTGGTGTTGAAGCTGGCAGCAAAAGAGCTGCCGACGACGAAAGGATAAATGGGAAATCTATGACTGAACACTGGATTCCGCGCCTCCAGCTAAAAGCTCAATCGGGAAGTTTAATAATCGAGAAAACCTCAATCACAGCCCTCGCAGCTGTCCTACTCGAATTCGCATCACTTGTCCCTATACCCAACTAGCCAACTTTCCCCCAACTCCTCCCTTCAAATTCGGCCTTAACTCACCTTTCCACCACCAAACCCTCCACTTTGCTTCATCATACCGGACCATCGGACCTACCCACCCACTCACCATGCCCCACCCATGCCCTAACACCCACATCCCCTCATCTCTCATGACATCAAAACTCCATTTCGCAACATTATAAACACTCGGCCACGGCCTCCCGGCGTACCTTGTTTTCGCATGTGGGATATTAGGGATGATCAGCTGCATACTTTATGCTTTATTATCTTACATGTGGAACTTGGGAGCCTAGGAGGATGAGCTGGTTTGTTGAGTTGGATAATTCTACAGTGGCGAAAGTTGAGGTTGAGGCTTGAGTGCTGGTGCTGGTGGTGGAAGTTGCGGTGAGGGTTTATACGGTTGAGATGGCGGTTTGGTTGTCGGAGACGACGAGTAAGTTTGGCACTGTGGGGTCGGATTGGATGGTCGCCAGGTTTATGGAGGGGCATGCTGTGCTGCTGTGAGGGGTGAGCTAAATCGGGATGGGTAGGGAGGGGCAGAGGGAGGAAGGGTGTTCCGCCTACATGTGGAATCCCATCCTGTACGGTGGAAGGAAGCCATATGCTATCCTCTTTGCTGTGGAGAGCGTGAGTATAGAGAATAAAAACGACGTAATACAGCGATATTGCGACATGGTAATGAAGAACTGGAGATAAAAATTCCAAACGCAAATCAACGTGATATCGAGGAGAGATGAGATGGATGGATGGGAGCTGTTATGAAGTAAATCACGAGGAAGGATCAAATCACATTACCAACCGATGATCCCCGAACATTGACATGAATAGTTCTATTTCGAGGCTGTTCGCATACTCCGGCCCCTGTAGACTCAAGAGGGTGGTGGTAAATAAACGATATGGCAGATTTGATATTTTGGCCAGCTAAGCGACAAATAAAGGAGGCGGACCTCATATATTTGACAAGCATGCAAATTCCCCTTTCCTTACTCCTCCCTACCCAATACCGTCCCCTGCAGATCGATCCATTCGTCAACAATACCCCTGTAGTCGGCCGGACGATAATCTTCTAACAATTCCCTCCACCAGCTACCCTTCCTCTGGAACTTCAATCCCAAATCCCTGAGCAACTCGTCAAAGTACGGAAGAGAATCAAAAGCTAGCGTAGCATGCCGATCACCATAGTCGGCAGGATACCTCCAGTGTCCAAATCGTGTTGAGAGCTCGGTGGAGTACTCGATCTCATCCATCGATTTGGGAAGCTGGAGTGAGCCGTCCAAATATGCAGTTATCCACAAAGCTTGCATTTGAGCATTTACCGCAGAGCCGAGTGAGAGTACGGCACCAGCGATGGCAAAATTCCTTTCGTAGGTTGCTGCAGGTGGTACCATGTACCTGTAGAGCCGGTACGGCGTTTTTCGGCTTTTTACATCTACGGCATGCCTCTTTGCTGTTACTTGGGGTTGATCTCTCAAACTTGGGAAGCGTTCGAGGATCTCAGTATCTGCCACTCGAGTGAGATCGGTGCGGGATTCGTCGGAATTAGTCGGAAGCCCCAGTTTGGCGGCGAGTGATGGTGGGGAAATCTTGATCGGGGGTTCGTGTTTCCATCCAGTTGAGCAATGAAGAGCGTCGACTTTAAGTGCTTCACCAGTCGAGAGGTGTACTGTGTGCCGTGTGAGATGTGTAATATCAGCATAATGGATTCGTGCTGTGCCGTTCTTGACGTATTGAAAGAAGTCTGTTGGATAATTGAGAATACTGAGACTAGGTCCACTCCAGAAGGCCGGGAACAAGGGCTTGAGCTTCCTGATTTCGGGATCTTTGTCGAATCCATTCAATTGCACGACATCACCCTCCAAGGTGCCCCAAAACTTGCCTACAAACCATCGACCTAGTACGGTGCCGTGAAGGAGACGACGCCAGAAATCGTATCCGTCGTTGTTTCCTAAGAAAGTAGGATTGAACAGGGTCAAGAACCGAGTCAAGACTAGGTGCTCCAAGCATTTTTTCAGAGGAGTTACCAGTATGGGAGACATCCAACAGGGTCCTCCTCCCGATTCTCTGATCACCCACTCAACTTGTATTCCAGAGGTAGAATATGCATAAACAGCATCCCACTAGAGATGGGAAGTCAGCACTCACTTCTATTGAAATTACAGTCTTCGAGGAGTATGATAAGCACAGCAGGATTAAAAACCAAACGAGAAAACATCTGAGAGCCTGCATGCTCTTACCGCAGATTTCGAGCCACCATAAACAACAACTTTCTTGGCTGTCCTCAGAAGTTCCTTCTTCTGGAGAAAATCTTTAGCATGAAACAGAGGTGCATCGAAGGTGTCTGCTCCCGGCATATCAGGCATGTTCGGATTTCCAGTAACGCCAATGGCAAAGATCAGTTTATCAACAGCAATTTTCTTCGTTAACGTTTCCTCTTTCCCATCGTTGGATTGAGAAGTGGTGAGAGTGAGGATCCATCGTCCATTTGTTGCCTGCTGAATCTCTTCAACCTTGGTACGGAAACGGATTCGACGCCAGATGTCAAATGTTTTGGCGAAGTCTGTCATGTATTGATGAACAACTGTTCCCGGAATGTGCTCGCCAGGCTTGACTCCGAACTTATCTACGGTCATGGGAAAGTCGGGGTTCTCATAAGATCCCAGGATGCTGTTCGTTCGAAGCCCTGGGTAAAGGCGATGGCTCGCCCATACTCCACCCACGGAGTCCGCAGCTTCAAGAATGGTGAGGTCGACATCTGGATGAGCTTGGATGTACGTTTTGGCGAGGGTTAGGCCAGACCATCCTGTTCAACGGCTGTAAGCACTCAATACACAAGACGACGGTTGCTTTGACGGGGAGGGGTATGACTTGCTACGTTGTTGAGAAAACACATACCTGCTCCAATGATAACTACGTTCATGTGGTCCATGGTGTTTGGAATAAGTTAAGGTCTGGTGTCGCGAACAGTGTTATGAATCAATTTCCATCGTAGATCCCACGAAGTTGAAGTAGAGTCATCAAGGCGGGTATCGGGTATGTAAGATAGGAGGTAGGGAATGAAGGAGCGGCCGATCTGCAAGGATATAGCCACCGGGTGACACCCTGTTCTGGGAGCCAATCACCCCAGTCCCCGCTGAAGAGCGGTGCCTGCCTTAAGTATCAACTAACAATGGAGGCAGCTCGCCCCTAGGACGGGGGGGAGCGGGTGGATTTTTTAAGTTGATAGAGTTTTCCTTCGGATCTCAATAGAGTTGACTATTTAGCTTCGTATTGCTCTTCTCATGGTGGTATATAGCCTGGCGACCCCTCCCTGACCACTATCTCTTCACTTCAAACCTGAGCTTGTAATACCCAAGTGCCACAGCCCTCGACTCATGGCAGCAGTGTAGCAACGGTGGTATGTCTCTTTTGGCGGCCGATGTCTGGTTCCATAGGGACTGGTGGGATCTGCGTCCCGGGCTTGGAATCTGGTTAACGTAGATGTTTACTGTCGATGCGAAGGACGCGAAGATGAGTCTTCAAGTTTCGTGGCGGATCTCGGTTGGCAGTCGTTGGAACGGTTCGAAATTCGACCGTATCTGCGGCCCTGTACTCATTGTCGCCATGGCAGATGTGTTGAAGGAAGGAATTTGTGAATAGCCTCGACGTGCTTAAGGCAGTGTGTTGAGGTCCGAGCGCAGCCTCGTGCCTCTTGACCACAGCCTTAAAAGTATTATCAAGATTTGAGAAGAATTGAGGGACATTATTATCTCATAATATTCCAAAACATTCTTTTAGAATCATATCGACAAGACATGGCTGACGCCGAATTCCATTTCTTCCCACACCTGCCAGCAGAGCTTCGTCTCAAAGTCTGGACATTCGCTCGACCAGCACCCAGGCTCATTCACGCCCATATAAAGACCGGATACGAATTGTATTTTACACTTCCCGGAGAAGTCTGCTTGTTAGTGCTTCATCTTGCCATTCTCGGCCGTAAGGCACCGTCTGTTTTGCAAGTATGCAAAGAATCCCGAGCCCTTTTGCTCCCGACGTACACGACTAGCCTCAACTGCACACGGACACTGTTTCCAATGCCATACCAGTCCGGAAATTGGCACCCTATCTCACCACGAGATAATGCCTTATCAAACACGTTCTTCCCTTGCCATCACGAAGCTCTGATCTCGAACAAGAAGAGCACGATGTATTAGGATCTAGAAAACGACATCTTCCCTCTTCACACGGAAACATGGATGGTGGATCAGGGGGACTTTTTGGCAGAAACAGCTTTTCTTTGGTCAACTCTTGGCTGGAGCGGTCCTAAGATCCGCGGCATAAGGAACTTTACCGTGGAGTTTAAATTCTTCATCAATTGGCGTATGGAAATGTCGCCTGCGGATCCTTCTACCACGAAGGGAGGATCGTCTATGTTATCCTGAATAGGAGGAGTGCAGATGGAGATGGGGGATGGAAACGTCATTTGACCAGATTTATGTGTTGGCATCATCAGTGGGAAATCGATTACCCTCGTGTTGAGGAACAGAGATCTAGTTGGGAGCTTAAGATAGTGGCATGCTGTGATGGGGATCTGTCAGATGGTGCTTTTGAGGAAGCAGTCTCTGAGCATGATATTGGAGGCTGGAAAGATGATCCTCATATGGGGAGCTGGCTAGCTGATGGAGAATCGTGGAGAGGCTAGCCAGACCCATCCTCTTGAGGGATTCCCTCCCTTTACTTAGCCATCACGCGACACAATGTTCCCTGGAGAAAGGGGCATCGTAGGGAACGAATGGATGGATGAATGGAGTTTGGCACGGAGGAGAATAGCGTGTTTCTTTTTGAATGTGGGAAGGGCTTCTGAGGTGGTATTGCGTGCCTGGTAATGCTCTTCGATGCTCTTACTTTGAGTACATCGATCCTCTAACTTCGAGTGCAATGATCTTCCTTTGTTGAGTCAAACATCCGTCCGATCAAGGTTCAATGATCTCTACTTTGTGTTGAAATACCCCACAATCTCAACTACAAAGTTCTTCCTACTTCGAGCTGAATGCTTCCCGAATGCAAAAACAGAAGGGACCTTGTAAGCGAAAATGGTGTATTGTTCAATCCTTCTAAACTTCCGGCACCCGTGATGTATGGATCGTGGAGTGGTATGTTTGTCGACTTATCTTCATTGCGTAAAATGGGTATCATATATCGTTCTCGATCTTTTCTCCATGTCATGTCTCCATCTTGTAGGAGCACTTTGACTGCCAGGACATGCCGCCAGCCATCGCCCTAAGAACCTTCTCACTATTTCATTCCATCACGCGATGCCCTCCCACTACGCATTCCCCACCCCCCTATAGACCTCCCTCAAATCCATACCATCCACCTCCCCCTCCGCAATCTCCCCCACCACCCTCGCCGGGCGTCCCGCCACAACACTAAAACTCGGAATCACCATATTCGGCGGCACCACACTACCATCCAGGATCCTTACATAGTCCTTGATGATTGCAAACTTGCCGACTACGACGCTTGCCCCGATGTTGACGTGTGAGCCGATGAGCGCTGCTTCGATGATGGATGAGGGGCCCACGAAGACGTGGTCTGCGATTTTGAGGGGGTAGTGGGAGAATTGCCTGCAAACACAAACACCGCCATTAGCCATCAATTCTCGCCGTTTTGCCCCCGTTTCGTCTTTCACATAGCCTCTCCCCTTCCAACAGAAAGGAGTGAGTAGGCCATATGAATGGAGAATAAACGTACCCCTTATACAACTTCCCCGGCGGCCTCAATTCACAACCGCGACTGAAAAAACAATACCGTCCAATAGCAACCGCAACCGTATTCCCTTGCTTCTCGGACGGATTACTCGGTGGATACGTCCTTAACAGATCCCCGCGGATGATCACTTCGGCTTGGATCACTGTCTTGCCGCCGAGGATGATGTTCGTTGTGCCAATTATTTGCGAGCGCCGCGAGACTTTGTTGCCTGTGTCCTGAGGGGAGGAGTTAGCTTTTTTGAGGGAAGAAGAGGGGGGGGAGGACGTACGGTCTCGATGTACTCGCCTTTCGGCTGTTTTTTGGACATGGTTGTTACATGACAGGATTATGGTTTCTGGTGTCGATGTCGCGTTGATCTTGGAGCAGAATACTGCCGAAGGCGGTGTACAAGAAACTTGGGACACGTGACGCGGCCTCCTTTTCACAGTATCGGGGCAATTTTAGACTTTATTGTACGAGGTGTGGTGAAAAGGATGGTTTGATTCGTGTGTCCTCTTGTCTGATATGAAAGTTGAAGGTAGAAATCCCAAAGGCGGCTCCAAACTAGCGCGAACATCACGCTCCAGCAATATATTCCCTCCATATCAACGCCCTTTACACCATGTCACCAAAGATCGAAGACCACCTTAAGTCAAATTTTCATATTCTGTGCAGCTCTCATGTTCGAGATCCCACCGCTTAGCCGCCATAATGAGACATTGGCGAGATAGGAAGCTGAGCCGTTCCATTCCAAGCCCAACGGATCAACGCAAGCTGGCTTCTTTAATCAGCGCACTTGTTCTTCACATTTCTGAATTGACTGACAATGTCGAGAGTTTTCCCTCCTCACCACCTGCAGGCACAGTCATCTTCTCTTTAGTGTCCCTCACAAACACTCCCTCGGTTGCAACCTTCCAGCCATTCGCTGCTCTCTTTACATATTCCACAGCCATATCCCAAGCATCTTTGTCGGCAGCGTCGCCGGACTCGAATTCTTGGAGGTATTTGTAATTGCCAATCGGTGGAGTGCTGAAGAGTTCTCTCATGATTAAAGCATAACAACCATTTCTTTCCATCCACAGATCCTCGGCTTCGACTTGCTTCATCTTGCTCGAGTCTTGCAGAATCTCATTTCGCGGCACAAGCTGAACGTAGAGTCGATTCAATCTTGGGCAGTTTGCAGTGAGTGCAGCGAAGTGGGTTTGCATAGGAAACATGCCAATGTAGGACAGGTCTCGGATTGTGGGACTGATGAAAGGTCCATGTGTGGAACCATCGTCCTCTGCTGCTCCCACAAGGTCTGGTAGAATCTGGTAGGAAGGTTAGGTTTTGGTGATCATCTTTGGCGGGAACTCACCGAAGGGGGCTTTCTCGACCAGAACTCGTACGTAGCATAAGCCCTGATGAACGAACCTTCATTAAGGAGAAGCTTTGTCCAAGGTCGAATGTCCCATAGTGTAAGCTCCTTATGTTTTTCTCCGGCAGGAGTCGACGAGGATGCTTGGAAATCCGAAATTCGAGCAGTTTCGCTGATCCTATCAAAGGACTTGTGCACTTGTGGGACCTTGGATGGACGTGCTTGCAAACGTAGATAGTGGCAAGAGCAGTGGAAACTCCAAGCATCCGACATGAAGACACGACAATTTGTGAGCATCCCAAGAGCCTCGGGAGGAGCAACTATGAGCAACTCCTGTGGATCAATGACTCTAAAAATCCCCTTCCAGAATACTGAGAAGCCGTACGTCATTTCCTGACGGTCCAAAATATCCGCAGCCTCCTTTAAGCGGACGATAAGTGTAAATGATTGAAGGGTTCTGCATAATTGATGTTCTAAGACGAATTCCAAGAATTGTTGTACCATCTGATACAGTGTATTGTAATTTTGCTGATTTTTCTTCTCGACAACGAATTGTGTGTGCTTGAATAGCAAAGGTATTGTTCCTCTTCTCCACCGTTTCGACACACAAGATGCGGCTTTGAGAGGGGCATTGTCTGATTTGGTCAATTCGAAATCAGGTTCGTCGTGGAGGGCTGACTCGGATGATGATGGCTTGGGAGAATCGAGGAATCCGAAGATTTGTGATAATAATTCGTTCGGCAGGAGTTCGACGGGAGGCTTCACTACCAGCACGGCGGGGTCGAAGCTGAGGGGTCGCAGTTCTGGTGTAAGGGTAGCTGCAGAGACAGATCCAGTGCCTTGAGCTCCTTGAGTGGCTGTATCCACTATTTTGGTCATAATGCTATAGTCTGCGACGTCGTGGTTTGTTGTACAACGAGACCCCAGGGAGCCTTGTGCTTGTGAGGTCGCACTATGGTTGTCTGTCGAAGAAGGCTACACACGATTAGCATTCACTTGAACATATCGGAAAGTGCTTACCAATGCCTGAAATACACTGGGGTTCGCAATCGGATGGCAGATCTTACAAGGCTCTGGATGCCTGTATTAAAACTATTTCAGGCTGCCGGAGCTTCTGCGGAGCTGCAGCAGGGATGTGTGGCGTCGCTGACTGAGTTCCGGGAATATGAGTATGGAAAGCTGTACAGTAAGACCTGATGTCTGGCGCGCTTCCGCTTTTCATTTGCACGATTAGGTTCACCTCGAGTCCGGACTCAGGTGGAACAGGGGATCTCGTGCGGGGGTTGGAGACGAAGCGCAACCGCGTTTCAGCAATTATCCAAGACCAGACTCGGTTTCAAGTGCAGCTTTGAGAAAGATGATGATGGAGATGGCTGCTGTTGCTGTAGATTGTGTAAATGGGTAGAGATGTGGTTCGATCTGGCATCCAGTCACTGGGGCCGATGTTCAGATCAACCCCTGCCACACAGAGGAGGCCTGTAATAGTAGTACTATCCATAGTAGTGGTAACTATGCCTCTCCCGTACCCAAATAGAGCTACGCCAATATTTGTTCAGCGGAGGCGTGAAGCCGCCCTTGCTAGCGCCCTTTAGCTCGGTATAACTGAGATTAGTATCTGTGATTATTGAAGATAATTTTATGTATTTCCAAGAGCTAAAAGTAGGGGCCCTAGAAAGCTACTTAAGAGCGAATGAACCTGGTTTCGTCCGCATGCGGAAATCAACAAGGGTTTGGTGGTTCTACAAGCCCCCGGTGCCTCCAAGACCCGCTAAAATGAACGTCCGCCCCAGTGAGGACACATCGGATTTGGTCGCCTGTACGTGCAGCAATGTCAGAATTAAACTTTCAGGTGTAATAGCCTCATGGTAACAGCATAGCGACATATGCTCGCGCTTACAAGGGACAAGCCGATACTTCCAGCCTCTCTAGCAGAGTCTTCATGAGCTTGTTCATGGCCAGCCTCTGTTTTAGCAAACAGATTGGATGTGCTAGGCAGACATTTCAGGCCACAACATGGAGGGGTAATTCCGTCATCCAACTCTCGACCTCTCCCGTTGGCAAGTATCAGATCCACACACAACCTGGAAAACCCCTGAGGCCGAGGCCCAGCAGCACCATGCGCCGCCGGCTGTCGGCTGCATGATGTTGGTTCTGCGAGCGGCTTGAGTGGCTGCATCTGTTGTGCTCGGGGAGGAGAACGGCATCACTCTGTGGGATATTATTGGCAGGCAAAGCTAGGCCATGATGTGGAAAGCAGAGAACCCCTCATTTCATGCTCTCGTCCTCATACTCTCCATCTCTATTATTCCTCACTATCTTATTCTTATCGCTATCTTATAGAAATTCTTAGCATCAGCACGGCGTGGAACATGTCTGCAAAGCACCCCCAGCGTCCACCTTTCAGGGCGGAGCACCTGGGAAGTCTGCTTCGACCCAAGGCGTTGCTTGATGAGAAACACCTTGTAGATCAGAAGAAAGGGGACCAGGCAAAGCTCGTAGCAATTGAGGATGAGTCCATCAATGCAATTGTGAAAGAGCAGCTCGATCTGGGATACCATGCTGTTTCTGATGGAGAGTATCGACGCCATATGTTCTGGTAAGACCAGCTTTCAACACCCAAAACACCGATTAACAACACCAGGGGCACATTCTTCCCAGGTCTCGAAGGCTTCGAAGAAGTCACCGACTTTCCCGATGATATATTCCGCATGTACGTCCCCGACATTGCAGCATTCACGGAATCAGGTCACAAGCCCGGAGAGACGGTCCTCTGCACCGGCAAAATCAAGCATGTTGGTAGCACGTACGTCGACCAATGGAACTACCTGAAGAATCTCCTCCCAAAAGAGAATCAACGGGAAGCGAAGCTCACCATGGCTGCTCCAAATTGGTATCACTTGCGATACAAGACTGGCCGAGCTTTCCCCAAGGAAGTCTACGCGACAAATGCAGAGTATTTCGCCGACATTGCGAAGGCGTACCGTACTGAGCTCAAGATTCTTTACGACAATGGACTCCGCAATGTGCAAATCGATGACCCAAACTTGGCTTGTATACTTCATTCTTCCCCCTTTCATCCGATATACTTATAACGGCCCCAGACTTCTGCTCTGAGAAAATGCTTGCGGGCTTTAAAGCCGACGGCGAGGACTCTGACGCTCTCTTCGACCTCTACATAAAGCTCTACAACGACTGCCTTGCAGAGCGCCCCTCAGACATGCATGTAGGCGTGCATCTCTGCCGCGGAAACTTCGTCGGCGGTCGACACTTCTCCGAGGGCGGGTACGACGCCATCGCCACCAAGCTCTTCCGCAACCTCAACGTGGACACCCTTTACCTGGAATACGACACTCCCCGCGCCGGAGGTTTCGAACCGCTCAAAGAGTTACCTAAGGGTAAAAATGTGATCTTAGGGTTGATTACGAGTAAATTTCCTAAGTTGGAGGATATCGGGGAGATGAAGAAGAAGGTGGAGCAGGCTGCGAAGTTGATCAGTGAGGGGACTGGGGAGAGCTATGAGGAGGCGCTTGATAGGTTGGGTGTTAGCCCGCAGTGTGGTTTTGCGAGCCACAGTGATGGGAATAATGTCGGCCACGATGATATGGTGGCGAAGTTGAAGCTGGTGAGGAAGCTTGCGGATGAGATTTGGCCGGGTCAGCCGTAGTTTGGTTATGGCTTTGTTAGTTTGAATGTTGATTTGCAACAGCCAAAGTTGAGCGAGTTGCCTTTTTCAACAAAAGGAATTGGGATGATGTTGCTCTCATTTACTATGGTACAGTTGTAACTTGTACAGAAATTGAGTTTCCCAGGTCTCATATGAGGGCCCAATCTACCTTGTACATGTGAGTTATCTCGTCTGAACCTAGTCAGCGTTGGTGGTGATACTTAAGAGCCGTTGGAGTGACCTACCGCTAGTTTCTAATTATCCACCTCTTTGGCCGAAGCTCTGGAGGGAGACTGGCATCAGTTGCCACTAAATTTCTTGCACATCCTCCGAGATTTTCAAACCTTTTGCTCAGTCATCTCCGAATGTCGCAGAGAACATCCCTTTCGGCATCTTCAGAATTGCTCCTCCCACCCAAACCGCCAAATACCAATTCAGCGACCTCTACTCAGTCCAAGGAACGGAAACTCCGCACCAGGGACATCCTCCTTCTCAGCATCAGGCTCGTGACCAGCCCTCTTCCACAACTCAAACCCAACAGAATTCATCCAAACACCCCCAACCCTCTCCTCCTCCCTCAAGAACGCCTCTCTCAACTCCCAAACCGCCCTCTCCGCCTCCCCTTTTTCCACGCTCTCGAAAGCAATCATCTTCGACCCGCTCTTTACCTTCCAATTAGCCTCCACCTCTTTCAACCCCAATTCCTTCCTCTCCTCCCTCATTTTTTCGTGTCCCAAATACGGCCTCAACTTCCCTAACACCTCATCTAAACCCTGTGACTCGGTTTTAAAGTAAATGTTCTTGCATGTTACCCCCCTCACGATCCTGGAGAGTAGATGGGGGCCGAGAAGGCGGATTGAAAGTAGGCGTTGGATTGAGGCGAGGCCGGAGGGCAGTTTCTCGCATGCGGGTGTTGGGAAGAGGGAAGTTTGGTGAAAAGGAGAAGACGGGATAGATTGAGTGCGGCGAGGTGGCCTGCTGGCGCGTGTTTTGAGAGGAGGGAATCGAGGGTGGTCGATGAGGCAAGGTCGAATTTTGGGGCGATTATGAGGACGGAACCGGAGGAGGAAGGGGTTCTCATATTGGTTAAGGTGGAGGAAGGATCAATTTAGTAGAATGTAGAATCAGATGCTCGGTTTGAGAGTGGCTACGGTCGACGCTCTGGGAAGTGGGAGGAACATGCCGCTACCTCAACTCGTTCCCTTTGTCTGATATCTTGGGCTCAAGACGGACACAAGTTTCCATGGTGCGAATTCCATCGTGGTTGTTGTGATGAGAGGAGGGTCACTCATGGTCATGATTTGAGGTCGATGATTTCAAGTCTCGAGATTCACGTGATATCCACGTGATAGCGAGCATCCGAGACATTTTGAAGTTGTCCAGGTTGTTACTTTTTCCTGAATTATAAGTATCTAGAGGCTGTCAAATGAAGTGCTTATATCCTCTTCAAATATCAGTTCCTCACGCAATTGGGGCCAATGCCTCAGTCCCAAGTCTGATCAAAGTCAAGGAGCACACAAGAGGGCAGAAGGCACCAATAATAAGGAAAAGCAATTCAATTTTGAGGCCAGGGTTCGAATGACTGCCTCTGGCTTTTCAAACGCCAAAGAGAGCCTTCCGTGTATCATATGTGTACTTCAAGTCCAGATGCCAGTAGTTTGGTGTGTCAGGCTGGCTTACTTTCCACGCCTTGTCAAGTGCTTGCAGAACCTCTTCCGGCAACGGTCCTTTCTCGCAATCCTTCAAATTCTCGTCCAACTGCTCAAGGTTGCTCACACCAATGATAACACCGTCATTGCCGTCCTTGATGTTGAGTGCCGAGTGGTTGACGACCCATCTCAAAGCAGTCTCCACCATCGTCAAACCGTGCTTCTCCACAATAGGCTCAATGATAGCAAGGGCCTCAAAAGTCGAATCCTTAAAGTACCGCTTTCGGTACATCTCGCCCATCTTCCCAACAGCATCGCTGAACCGGCCATCTGTCGGGATATCTTTGGCTTTGTACTTCCCACTGAATAAACCTCCAGCAATTGGATTGTAAACCACGACATCAAGGCCATAGCGCTTGCAAGCGGGGATAAGCTCGTGCTCGAGGGAGCGTGTAATGGCGTTATACATTCCTTGGTAAATTGTGGGTCGGACCCAGTTGTTGTACTTGCAGTGCATCACAACTTCCGCAACCTCAAAAGCTGTGAAATTGGAGAGACCGAGTTGGACAAATTTTCCCCTGAATAGATCAGTCACGGTCTGTTTTTCCCAAGGTGCACATATTGACTTACTGCTTGTGGAGCTTGTCAACAGCTGCTAAGGTCTCCTGAAAGGGAACCGAACGGTCCTATACTATTATTAAACCGAGTTCAAGGACAAGAGAAGGGAAACCGTTGGACTTACTGCAGCATGAAGATAAAAGATATCTACACAATCAGTGCCAAGCTCCTTCAGACTTGTGTTGAAAGCTTCGGTCAAGACTTCGGGCTTGTGCTTGCCAGGCTCATTGGGATAGACCTTGGTCGCGATGGTCAAGCCTCTGTCCTTCCACTTTGCTTCACGGGTGAAGGCTTCTTGCTTCCCCGCCACATAGGTGCGAGCCGTGTCGATTTCATTGTACCCCGCGGCTTGAAGGTGATCCAAGAAGGTGTTGTACTCTGGAAGAGAGGTGATTCGAGCGCCCGCATCTTTGTCTGGGCCAAAGGTCATAAGACCAAAGATGACTCTTGGCTTCGGCCGATTTGCTATGAGAGGCATTTTGGTACAATTGAGATCAATTCTTCTGTGAAGATGGAAGCTTGTTCGAGCTTTCTTTGTATTGAGGTTGAGAGGTGGGGTATATCATGCTACGTCTCGTCTTACATTATCTCCGCAATTGCCGATGATGACATTCGAACGCCTTTGCCACAACCAGACTTGCTTAGAGATGCCAAGAACCACAGGGTAAGCAGGAGAATTGGATCCCCGACTGAAGCTGAGCAAACTCTGTCCCGATCACCTCGGAAACCTAATTTTTGTAACCTGACAATCTTTACTGCATCTCTTCAACACTGCATCGGCAGCTTGTAGCACCAGCTCCATATATCGCTGCAATGCAGTTGAATAATCAAGCGCCTCCGATCTCACCCCATTTGAGTTTATATTCAAGCAACCGTACTCAAGGTACTCTCCCCCTAAATTAAACGTAACGTGACGAGGCTGGCACGGCCGTTCTAACGTATACCCCACTCTGGCCGCGCTACTGTACATTTTACTTAGGGGGTGGGGGGAAGGCGTGAGTGCGAATCCGGCCCAATTGTAAGATCTTACAAAAAGGGACCTGCCCTGCTCACTCCCTCGACACAGTCGATACGAGTGCTCATAAGCGGGTTGAGGCCTGAGCAACCGAATTTCTTCTCGACGGAAAGCTGGACAACGATCAGGGGCTTGGGAGTTATCTTGCTTTGGATAGGGATCAGTACGGGCCAACAAGTCAGAACCCCTGGCGAGTCGGGCGAGCTTTCGATTTGGCAAGGTTAGCAACAAATCATCCTCAATTCCTTATCTCGTACATGAAGATTGACACAGGGACTTCATAGACTTATTGACCACAGCCGCACGAAGAGTTGAATTTCATAGTGATTCACGTGGTCCAGCGTCCAAAGAAGGCGATGCTAGCGCTTTGTGGGGAATGTCGTCGTCAGCCTCCTCTCGCTTGAGCCCCTGAGTCCGCACCTACACTCGCGAAGAAGCAGGGGTAACGGCACAGATCTTCTCTTCTCTTGGCAACGCTCATCAGATAATTCTGGAGCCATGCGAGCCAGGTTCCAGGGCCGGACTGTTATCTAAGTTCAGATCTCCAACTGCACAGCATCTGACCAACCATGGGTTCATCTCAACTCGATTCGACAACGTCTCTAGGGAAATTAATGTAGCGAGAGAGCCAAGACAAGGGGTAAAAGCCAATTAAAAGTTCGTATTGTTTGCTTTCTGGTCCGTGCCAGCGCGGAACGCCCCTGTCTCGCTACATTATTTTCCCTAGAGACGTTGTAATTCTCCGTACCACTGCTCGAGGGTCTACGCGTCCCCGCTCTTGGGGCGGATCCGGTGTAAGGGCCACAATGTGGCAGATGCTCATACCTCCGATGCATCTTCGTATAGCCTATAGGGCCAAGAAAGGCAAGGACTTCATCCCTTGGCCCAATATAGACCGAGGGAAAACAAGTGTTTCTCCATATTTTCCTTTGAGCGTTATTGTCGGTCCAGGGAAGAAGAAGAAAATATTCAGGGAAGGTCCTAGAAGCGTGTCTGCAGTGTAGAAACGTTACTTAACAGTGGATCCACTGACTCCCGTCAGATGATCTGCGTTCATTCGTTGACT
This sequence comes from Hyaloscypha bicolor E, assembly GCF_002865645.1. Taxonomy (NCBI): domain Eukaryota; kingdom Fungi; phylum Ascomycota; class Leotiomycetes; order Helotiales; family Hyaloscyphaceae; genus Hyaloscypha; species Hyaloscypha bicolor. The sequence continues at coordinate 1,360,391 of NW_020194517.1, read as the reverse complement.
CGTACAGATTACACCTTGCAGCTTGCAAGGTCAAGGCAACCTCGAACTCGGGTAAGGTTTAAGCGTTCTGGAGACGAACATTTGGTGCCGGCTTTCACTCTGGACACGGCTCAGTGCGCCTTCCAATGAGATGAGCACAGTTCCACAGGACTGCAGTCTTGCCAAATTAACGTCTACCTTGTCATTTTTGTAAGCTTATCTCGTTTCAACGCTTCGTCCCAACTTTTCTGCAGTCATCACATAGCTCTGACAAGCTCAGGTAGCCCATCTCAAAGCGCCATTCCCGTTCCCTTGCTCTGCGGGAAGTATAAATAAGGAATAGTGAAGCGTTGGTAAACTTGACCATTCGCTGCCACGAACGTGTACGCGCCGAGTCACGGATATTGCAGCCTCAAAAAAGCGAATAAAATGGAGCAAGAATTGTTTAAACCCTGCGGGGGTGTCCATTTTGGGGCTGCTACAGTGGATAAACATGTAATAAGATGTACCTAAGAAGTATGAAGGTAGATATCTCCTTTCGCCATCAACGGGACTTCCCCTCCCGAAGTCTGTGATCAGGCTATTGAGAGTACGTATTCACATCTGCAATGCACCTTCATTGCAGACTTACAGCGGGGCATGCGTCTCTATGGAAGTTAACAGAAGAGGCGTGCCGTTGTGTGGGCGTCTGCTCTCATCGGCATGGGGGTAACCTCATGATGAACCCATCACCGGGGGTGGGGGGTGTATATAAGGTGTCGTTGAGAATGTTTGAGTACTTTTTTTTCCCAGGCGACTCAGCTCATCTCGAAACACATTCGTTTTTCACATAATAATCCTCTTCGACATGAAGCTCGCCGTCTCTACTTTGCTTACTGGTTCTTTCTTCCACTCTTTAGTTTCAGCAATTCCATTTACTTCCCAGCTATCACCTCTCACTCTACGTCAATCTTGTGAAAACACAGCAACATCTAGAAATTGCTGGGGAGACTACTCCATAGATACTGATTGGTACTCCGTGACTCCAGATACCGGTGTTACAAGAGAGGCACGAGAGCCCCAGAAGTTTAGGTCTTAACTTGACAAAACTAATATCAAAACAGTACTGGCTCTCAGTCGAGAACTCAACCCTTGCTCCAGATGGATATGAACGATTGACATGTACGTTCAACGGCACCATTCCAGGTCCGGCCATCATTGCCGACTGGGGTGATAACCTCGTAATTCATATTACCAACAACCTTGAACACAACGGAACATCCATACATTGGCACGGTATCCGCCAACTCAACAACGTCGAGTATGACGGCGTTCCAGGGGTTACTCAATGCCCGATTGCCCCTGGAGACACCATGACTTACAAGTTCCAAGCAACTCAATACGGATCCACTTGGTACCACTCACATTTCACTCTGCAATACAGTGATGGTCTCCTCGGACCTCTCATTATCAATGGACCAGCCACCGCCGACTACGACGAAGATTTGGGATTGCTTTTCCTCTCCGACTGGGGCCATACTCCTGCCTCTCAGCTCTGGGACATTGCCAAACTTGGCGCTCCTCCCACCCTGGAGACAGGTCTCGTCAACGGCACCAATACTTGGGACTGCTCCGACTCTGACGACAAAGCTTGCATTGGCGGAGGCAAGAAATTCGAAACGGTCTTCGAGGCTGGGAAGAAGTACAGAATCCGAGTCGTCAACACCGCCATTGAAGCTCATTTCCAGTTCTCCATTGACGGCCACAACCTCACTGTCATCGCAAACGATCTCGTGCCGATCGTGCCCTATGAGACTGAGAGCCTTCTCGTCAGCATTGGCCAACGATATGATGTTATCGTGGAAGCGAGTGCCGTTGCTGACAACTACTGGCTCCGAGCTGGCTGGGTTACTGCTTGCTCGGCAAACCTCAACCCTACTAACATCACTGGAATTGTGAGATACGACAACACCAGCACCGCGGATCCCACCTCCACTGGCATCACCGTCGGCTCTAACTGCGGCGATGAGCCTCTTGAGAGCCTTGTCCCGTACTTGGCGATGAATGTTGGCAACTACACGGAAGTGACTGAGGAGGCTCTTAGCTTTGTTTTCACCAACTACTTTACCTGGACCATCAACAGCTCTTCGCTGTACTTGAACTGGTCCGACCCAACAATTCTCAGGATCTTCAACAATGAGACGATCTGGCCGACAGACTACAACGTCGTTCCTATTGATGTAAGCAAATCCCTTCTTTCTTTCTGGAACTAAATATTGACTTTACGATAGCAAGTCGATTCAAGCGACGAGTGGGCCGTCTACGTGATCCAAGACAGCTCTAATCTCGGCCTCGACCACCCAATACATCTCCACGGCCACGACTTCTGGATCATCGGCCAAGCCACCGGCGTCTTCGACGTCGACACCAGCGCTCTAAACCTCATCAACCCGCCCCGTCGCGACGTCGCCACCCTTCCCGGAAACGGCTACCTCGCCATTGCCTTCAGGAAAGACAACCCCGGCTCTTGGCTCCTACATTGCCATATCGCGTGGCATGCTAGTCAGGGACTGGCGATGCAGTTCGTGGAGAGTGAGACGGATATTGCGGTTAGTATGACGGATACGGCGGCTTTTGAGGATGTTTGCGCGGCTTGGGATGCGTATACGCCTACTGAGGTGTATTTGCAGGATGATTCGGGTATTTGAGAGAAAACATATGATGATTGGTGTTCTTTCTTTTGTTGGGATGTATGGCAGGCTTAGCAGCATAGTCTTTAATTTTGAGTTTGAGTGGTTTCTGAGCGAGCGTGTTGGTTTGGAGAACTTTTGCGGGGAATAGTATTGGTAATGGAAATGAAATAGTTATGATCGACACTTGTATCTCTTCTTTGATTCATAGCGGGTCCAATTGTTAAATCACCTCGCTTGCTGAATACGCGAAACGAACGTTAAGTGGTTAGTTGAATTGCGTTAGGAGAAACAGAAGATGAGAGAATAGTTGAAGACGGCGCTGAATTTGCTCTGATGTTGCTCATTGGGGTTCTTCCACTGGGAAATAGCAAAGTAAAAATCCCCAACAAGAAGGAGAAGTCCAACCCTTAGCATATCTTGCAAGCGGGGATCTCTTGTACTTGATTTCTGCTCGAAATCACCCAGACCCAGTCCCACCAGTCCCCACAAACACAACCAGAACAGCAGCGTAGGTCGCAGTAGCTACGAAGATCTCGGAACTCTTGCTTCTTATAATAGCACCAAGGAAGAATCCCGACAGAACGACAGAACGAGAAACTGTGACGAGACTTTTAGTGCGGTTTGTGTTGAAGCTCATAATCGCCATGGGCACAATGAGAAGGGCTCGGCCAAAGATAGTAATGATAGTGCTGGCGATTATTCCAAGCGGCAGTGATGTGCGTTGCGGGGGACGCCCTGAAAAGAACTTAAGTTGCAGCTTCTCGTAATTTGTATACGTCAGGCTCGTGCGAAGTATGGAGATGAGGGCACTGGGAAGTCGACTTGATGTCGGGTCTTTGCGCGGTATTGTACGGTATTCTCTAAAAGACTTAATAACAAGTTCCGGGGGGGGGAGGGGGGGGGGGCGCATTTTATATCTGGAAATGAGGACTCGGGGTGTTCAATCAAGGACATGGAGGATTTGTTGAGATGTATCGTCATATACTCATAATTGCGTACCGCAGTTGCTTCGAACTTTGGATCAGAAGATGTGCTATTTACCTGGAGTTGAAAGATACCTTCTTGGTCTTGAAGCAGGTTGCCCAATTCTTGCTTTTCCGCGTTGGATATATAGGTGCCCTGTGTTGCATGAAGCCGAGCTTCTAAGTGAAGCAACTTGTGGTCTATAAGGTTGAGGTCACAATGTCGGAATAACATGAAGTAATAGATCGGTTGACGAGTTTCGAAGACTGCCTCCATACCGACCGCAATTTTTGAGATGCTCCATAGCCGATCAGGATATGCCATAAGCAAAGGGTCTTGATCGCCAAGTTTTCCCGAATCGCTCGATAATAGGACATTCGCACCCGGCTCCAAATCTGTCTCAAAGGCTCGCAGGGTGGACTGGTCCTGTTGTTGAGGGCTGGGTGGCAGAGGCAAAGAAGGCATGTCAGACCACTTCGGCCACCACCACTCGCTGTCGAAGATACTATGCTCGCCCGGCATATTCTAAGTGATGAGTAACAATTTCAAATTGTGTTGAGTATAGCCATAAAACAAAAGTAGGGCAGACTCGAGCCCTGGGCCGAAATGGACTGCTCAGCCGCAAAATTCCTCAAGCTGTTTGTGTTATGAAAAGGAGATTCACCGACAAATGAGAGGTTGAGCAGATTGGATCTCCAAGGCTTTTATATACAGAACCTTCTACTCCAAATTTGGAAAAACAGCACGCAAGATTCAAACAAGAGGCAACAGCCCAGGTGGCCTTTCTTTGTATAATGCTGCTTTCGCGGCCCCGAACTAGTACATGGTAGGCGAATAGAGGGGAGAGATGGTGGCACTCAGTAGCCCATCTTCACAGCGGAATCCAAGATTTGCTGAGCCTTGAATGTTGGACTCGATGATACCCTGGAAATTGGGATTGGCAAGCCGAGACTAAATTGATGTAAGTTTCGATAGTTTGGCGATGAAGATGAAGCAGGGAGTCGGGTGGGGTAAGCATTTCTCAGCCTTGCATCCGGCCAGTCAATCAGCGCACCGACCAGGGGTCTTTCGAAAGCTGTCCTTTTAGGAACATCGTCCCAAAATATCAGGTCCACGACAACCTCAAGCCTCCCAGGCACACACTCCCCAGAACTCCTCGAATACATTCATTTAGCTACCGACCTGACATGTTGATGTGAGCGCGGAAGGAAAGGTCATTGCAAGAGAGAAGCGCAGGAGATGAACGGCTTCGCATCTCATGGCCTGGACGAGGATGCCTTTGGGGAGAAGAGAGGCAACATCGTCCAGGCGTTCGATGCGTTTCGTACGTCCGTTTTTCAAACCCTTTCCCAAATCTCTTTCCCAAATTCACAACTGGATTGGAGCGAGTGGCATAGACTGACTGTTTCACAGCCAAAGCAAAGCCCCAATATGTAACGCAGACCTCTGGCGGCGGGAAATGGACCGTCGCCATGCTCTGCGTTTCTTTCCTCCTCATCTTCTCCGAGTTCACGCGCTGGTGGCGCGGACACGAGACACACGCCTTCGCGGTGGAAAAAGGCGTCGGCCACAACCTGCAAATCAACCTGGACATCGTGATCCCCATGCAATGCTCTGATATCCACGTCAACGTGCAAGATGCTGCTGGGGATAGGATTCTGGCGGGCGATATGCTGAAAAGGGACCCAACGAATTGGAGGCAGTGGGTTGATGCTAGGGGTGTGCATAGACTAGGGAAGGACGCGCAAGGGAGGGTTATCACGGGCGAGGGGTTCCATGATCACGAGGAGGGGTTTGGAGAGGAGCATGTGCATGATATCGTTGCCCATGCTGGGGGCGGACGGGCGAAGTTTGCGAAGACGCCGAAGCTGAAGTGGGGGAGACCTGGTGGTGACAGCTGCCGGCTGTTTGGCAGCTTGGAGGTGAACAAGGTGCAGGGAGATTTCCATATCACTGCTCGAGGCCATGGATATCAGGAGATGTTTGCTGAGCATATAGATCACAGCTGTACGCCCCCTTCCCTCCCCTTTCCTTCTCTGGTTTTAGGGCAATTGGCTAATATGTAAACAGCATTCAACTTCTCACACATCATCTCCGAGCTCTCCTTCGGTGCCTTCTACCCCTCCCTCCTCAACCCCCTCGACAGAACTATCTCCACCGTCCCAAACCACTTCCACAAATTCCAATACTTCCTCTCTGTGGTTCCCACCGTGTATTCCGTCGACGCGAGCAGCATCTACTCCTCACGCACGGTCTTCACAAACCAATACGCAGTGACAGAGCAATCAATGATCGTGGGTGAACGCTCTGTCCCGGGGATATTCTTCAAGTACGATATTGAGCCTATGTTGCTCACGGTCGAGGAGAGCAGAGATGGGTTTCTGAGATTTGTGGTCAAGGTTGTGAATGTGTTTAGCGGGGTGCTGGTTGCAGGGCATTGGGGATTTACTTTGACGGAGTGGGCGACAGGGGTCCTGGGGAGAAGGAGGAAGAGGATGAGCGACGGCGTGCTAACGGGGAGGGCCCATGAGCGGGACGATTAGTTTGTTTATATTGTCTCCATATTCGCTGTTTATGATATTTAACGGTTTCCTGGGCATTTTCAAGGCAGTGAGGCGTTTTGATAGTTGGGAATCTGAAAAAGCGTCAACCTTCATCTTTTCACTTTTTGACTCAAAAATGACTATAAAGAGTGAAGGTCTGGTCTAAAATCGACGGAAGATGCTTGAATTCATTAAGAACAACCTTGCTGTGGAAGCTGTGGCTGGTGATTACTATGGTACTTCGCAAACGCCAAGGAAACCCATCAACTATACAATCCATCAACAATCCAGGTTGGGAATCAATCAATTAGTAACTGTCTTCGTCGTTTTGGCAGCCAGTCCAACGCCCAATCCAACACCAAGGGCAATAGCCAGAACAATAAGCACCACGACCAACAAGCACCACCACTTTAATCTGTTCCTGCGTCTGGCGTGCTCATTCGCTTTGTCGATCTGGGTGTTTCCTTTGTCTACGTCCTCGGCTGTCTGGGTGGCGTTCTGTTCCGTGTGCTCGATTACTGGGTCCTGAGCCTCTACAATCTGGGCCATGTCTGCGAACATAGCTGCTAGTTCTGTGAGGGTGGCCTCAATGCGCTGAAGTTCATTGTGACGAGCGCGGACGGCACCGAGGACTGAGGAAGCTTGTCCTGAGCGGTTGCTCTTAAGCTATTCATTTGTCAGTGAAGCCCTCGAGTACTAGAGTGAGGATACTCGCAGCAGTCTGGAAAACACCTTCCGAGCCCCAATCCATGTTTGAAGCCTCCTGAACCTCCTGCTCCGACGCCTCGGGGTTGACAATCCGATACTGTCTGGCAATTTGGTCACGATATCTTTGCCTGTACGCGACCTCTTCTTGCTGGTAATCCTTCAGACTCTTCTCAAACTCCGTCTTCAAGTTCTTCGCCTGCCGTGCCTTGACGCTCTTCGTGCCATCCTGCGTCTTCACGGCATCGCCCTCAAGATATTTGATCTGGTCCCGGATCTGCGTGTTCTTCAGCTGCGTCTGCGTGACCAGGTTCTCGAGCTGCTGCGAGGAATTGCTGTCGGGCGAGGACAGGGCCCGCTGATGCAGCGACGCGATCTCCTGGATGTTCGAGCTCAGGTTCCTGATCTCGGATTTGGCAAAGTCGACTCGCTGGAGGAACTCTTGTTGCGAGAGGACCGTCGAGGCGTGCGAGACGTCCGGAGCGCCGGCATTCGAGTAGTTCGAGGTCTGCGAGTAGTTGGACATCTCCTGGTTCAGTTCTGGTTCTCCTAAGTATCCCTGCAATGAAGGAGAGGTTCAAGTCAGTCTTGATTCATTCTGTCTCGCGCGCATCCAGTTGAGGGTAGAGGAGAAGCCTACTGCGCCGCCTTGTCCAGCTTCTGCGTTAGGGCCATTGTTGTATGGATTCCCGCCATACTGCTGGTATTGCGTGTAGGACATTTTGCGTGCTCAATTGATGAACGACCAAGACTCGCGCGTGGCGGTGGTAAAATGGTTTTAAGATGAGGACGTGGTGAATGACGTTCTGAATAATGCTGTCGGGGAGCTGTCGGCGCACGATGCTGACGGACTGTCAAAACGAGATGGGATGACCGGATCAATATAATAAGCGGCCGTCGTTGGCGCAGTAATTAAACAATTGCAATGGACGCCCTTGTAAGATAAGTTTTCTCGCACGTAAATAATTGAATCCTACTGCGATGGCGATGGAGAGAAGTCAGGCGTGTCCAACCTGAACAGAGTTCACCATTTAGTGCTGCCTCTGTGGCTGGCTGGCTGGCTCCTACCTAACTTATTCAGCAGTGGATCAACCCAGTGTCATTTGCCTCTTCACGGACTGGTCAACGTTTCTGCCGACGACGCGGCGAACGCTGCGCCCGGAGCGTTGTTCTAGAGTTCCAAGTTTGGTTCTGATGAACGGATCTGAGGAGAGTTCGGTGGCAGTGTCGAATTGAAGCCTTGGAGGTTCAAAGAGGACCTTGCGATGACGTGGAATGCAATGGCGCGGTGAAGGGTTTCGTTTGCAGCTCAGGGATCCTGGACGACCCTGGTCACCTGATTCGAATCCAATCGTCAGACATTCTCTTTCCGATTTCATCTTCATCTGATGCCCTGCTGTCTCGAGTGATGCACAGCCATGGTGTGATGTGAATTCAGATGCGATCTTCAGCAAGTTCTAGATCATTTAGATTTCATAGGCTTTGTTTTTGAAGCTGAGATAAGTTGACTAAACGGCTCAAGACTCGAAGTATTCGATCCTATATTCATGGTCTTCGAGGATGCTCCAGTGGGCAATGTTGTTTTAATGGTTCCTTCATACTCTTCAAATTATTCGTATTAATTGTCTAAAAGAAAAAGGTCACCCTCGAAGGAAACTCATCTCAGCTCAGCATGTACGAAGTAGCGTTGGGTTAAGAGCAATGGCTCGTATCATTCCTTCAAGCTATAGGCTATTGTCCACCACCGCCCACGCTACCTGCATAAACAACTTGCACGGCGACAAAAGCCGCCGTTGCTGCAAAAATCTCTTTCCGAGGAGCATCGGATGTGGAAACCAGGGAATGTCCTTTCTATATCACGTCCATTAGCATTAAAGACCTCATCCTGTAATGCCCCTGTCGGTGGAACCGTACCCAGAAGAAGTGTGGTATAGGAACGAACTTTCGAATGGATAAACAGGCTCAGAGCCTTGAAGCTCAAGCTTGTAAACCGAGGTTTAGGTGGCTGCTACAACCACAAGTAACTCTTCGAGAGCTCTCATATCTATTACTCGTCAATTTCACCATTCGTCAAGTAAAGAAGGCGGAAGCACGCAAGGAGAATAGTGTATGTAACTATCCTCATTCGCATTATAGATACCGCAGAACGCTCGAGCAAAACATCGCAGTCTACAAGCGCAAGAACTCTAACCCATCTACTTTTGTGTCGTCCTCCTATTAACAACCACCCATTTCCCATTAAGCATTAACACGTCTCATAATTTTCCAAAGATCTGAAATGAAACACAACTCAATTTGAGTCCGTATTAAATCTTTCTCTTTCTATGCGGTAAGTCCATCCTTCGCCCAGCCAATGATATCCCTCCCATTCTGCACATTCAGATGTCCTTCCGGTCCCTGTTTTCTCATTAGCCTCTTCTCCATCCGCAAAAAAAAAAAAAAAAAAAAAAAAAGGAATCAAATTATGGGACAAACTCACATCCCAAAACATAACACCGCCCAACCACCCCCCCACCCCATTCTGAGCCATCAACTCCCTCACCCCGCTAACCACCTTCTTCATGCCTTGCGCACCCCCTATAATCCCCTTGTACGCCATCGGACTCGCGTCCGTCCAGGCAGGTGCACCGATATACAGCCGCGGCTTTGGGGACAGGGTGGAGGCGTTGAGGTTCTTGGTCCACGAGATGATGCTGGCGTTGAAGCCGGGCGCGCCGATTTCGCACGCAGGTGAATTGTAGAATTGGACCCCTGGGTGAGAGGGGTTAGCGAGCGAGCCCCTTTTTTTGGAAGGGAAAAGGGAGAGGGAGAGGGAGAGGGAGAGGGAACTTACAGACGAAATCGCATTGTAAGAGCATTGGCAACGGATCCGAGAAGGGGACGAGACATTGCGGGGCTGAGGAGAGGTAGTAAGGTTTGATGGCGGTGGGGAACAGCGCTCTGAAGCTCGTGGCGAGATACGGCCAGTGTTGGGGGAAGTTGTCTTCATTATCTATTTGCCGCCCCACCGTGCATCAGCACTCCTCCCCCTCTCCCCTCCTACACAAGATCTTGGATTGGGGGAAGGGGAAACGGAGGGAAGAAGAAAGAGAAAGAGAGAAGGAAGACGTACCAATATCAAACCCATCCACCTCCACCATCCCAAATGGCCTGAGTTCAGGATCCACGTTCCCTGGCGGCCCGAACAGATTCCACAGCACGCCCGCAAAGTCCTTCGCCGCCTTGTCACTCGAGAACTTGATAAGGCTCGAATCGCCCCCAATACTCAACATAACCTTCTTCCCCCAGCCTCGCTGACACGCCGTGATGTTGCTCGCGAGCTCAGGACAGTACAACAAGCCCGGGGCCTGTTGAGCCATGAGAGGTGTCTGGCCGCCGCACGCGGGGCCGAAGTTCAGCTGCGGGTAGGCCCCGCCGTCGAGCTGCTGGATCACGAAGGAGAGGATCACAATGTCGGTGTTTGGGTCGGCGCATTGGGCTTCGAGGGTTGTGGCGCCCGTTGCGGACGTTTGGCCAAAGTAGACGGCGACGTTAGATTGAGAGGTAGCGTTGAATTTGTAGGTGACCGCTGCGGAGGGGATGGGTGTGATGGCGGGGAGGGTGGTTGTTGCTTCCACTTGTTGCTGGTCTGTCAGTGCTGTTGTTAGTAGTAGATCCGGGACGCCTTGGTCGGTTGTTGTACTTGGGACGGGAAGGGCGTCAGCTGATATTGTGAGTGTCGTCGTTACGGGATCTGGCGTTGCTGTTGTTGTGCTTGTGACAGATATTATGACTGTTGAGATCGAGGTGCTGCACTCCGGCTTTGGTCGACTGCTGACTTCGAATTCTGCATTCCCTACAGGTTGGATTGAGGGGATGGGGGTTGGTGCTGCTAGGTCTGGAGGGGCAGCCTTTGCTGAGTTCAGTCCATCTGCAACGGCTATGCCACTAACCATTGCCAGTGTTGATCGTTCGTAGGCTTTTAGCATCTCCAGGATCTCATGTACTTGGGCGCTGGAGACCGGACTTAAACCTGAAGTCTGCCTGCCGGAGATGTTAGTATTGGGGCATACATACTTAGCCAGATCTCCGAGATCTGGCAGCGTGACCTGTGCTGATCCTCCATCACGTTGTTGTACATCTTTTGGTTGTCGAGAGGGGATCCATCCTGCCAATGAGAATGGTTGTAGAGCTGCGAAGGTTAGGGTAGAGAGAAAGGTTCTCCCGTTGTAGCGCATGATGCGTTTTGAAGAGATGAGTCTTCAGTCGATTTTGGAAAGATGAATCTATCACAGTCCAGGCATTCTCTCAACCCCTTATGTAGACCGTACCGAAGTAAATAAAGCTGTACATAGCTACGCATTCCAAGCCGAAACGTCGGGATTCAGCTCACGGGAATGCTCGCCAAAAAAGGCAAGAACTTCAAATCGGCCCCGAAAACTGGCAAAGAAACTTTCCTTGGAGTCGAGACTCATAACGGCGTGAGCAAGTCTCCGATCGAAAGGTCCGCTCCAGCCGTAGTGTTGTCCCTCCAGTGTTTGAGCGTCACTTGCCCATAGTGAGCACCATTCTTCAGGAGCCTCACAGTCAACGTCACATGAAGCTTTCAGCCTACTATCAAATTATCAAAAGCACGAAGCCATAAGAAACAATACCCGGAGGATAGCTAGACATCGTCGTAGCCATCCTCGTGGCCCATCCTAAAAGGGGTTTCAGAAAAGCTCAACAACCTCCAGTTTCTTCGACAACAAGACCAAATATAGACTTCCCTCAAACCTAGGGACTTGCGAATTAGAGGCATTTGTCTACACTTGACCCGGAAGAGTCTTTCCATCATGCCTCATCTCAGCTGCTGCGAGATATCTGCTGAAGGAGCGCTCCGGCGTGATCAATTTCATTCCACTTGGAAGGATATAAACTCTTGCTCAACCAACCGCTCGTCCACCTTGCTTTCAAGGAAATCAACAAGACGGCTTTTAGACCGCGAAAATTGAAATATCTCAATCAGACTTTCAATCAGGAACACTCATTCCATATCTCCTCAAGACACAGAGCGCAGCTCTTGCATGGTTAGCATTAACAATCTTTAAATTACTAGTCTATTTACGATCTCAACTTCCGCCTCCTCCACTGAAGGGTAAATCACCGCTGTACATCCATCCACTTTCACCAAATGACCCCTCACTCTTAACCTCCCGGAACTACGTGCGCAAACTCGCACCAAATGCACAACCTCAATTCAATTCTCAATCCAGCCGTCAAGCGCGTATGTACTGAAAGCAAAAAACGCCACTTCAATCAACCACTGAATTCATCGTATCAAATCGCCTCGCCTCTCTCATACTATGCCCCGCCGCCCTGTGCGTATGTGATGTTGTGTGCGTGAGAGTGTGCTGTGAACAAAGGAAAATTGTGTGCATGATGTTTGATCAAACGCCCCCAATGGTATTCCGGTATGATGTGATGGATATAACTACAAGTGCATGTATCCGTGGTGTCGTTTATTGTTGCAACAGTGGAGGATTCCGAAAATTCGACTTTTTTTGAGACAAGATGGTGGAAACAAGACAGACTTGATTAGAAGTTTTGGGAGATGCCGGCGCTCTGTTGGGGGAAGTGTGAAGGGTTTTCTATCCGTGTGTTCCTCCGAGCTTGAACATCGCGAATGACGGGTTGGCCTGAAACCTCTGCTCGTCCTGGTGGACTTCCGTATTGTGTGTCTTGACCGTACGGATTGCCTGTGTCGTATTGGTTGTTGTAGTATGCTCCAGGAGGAGGAATTTCTCCAGATCCGTCTGAGCGATTCGCGGCACTGTATGATGATGATGCATTCGAAGGGCCACGATTGATATCTGCAGTTCTGTTGGCTGACGCGGCTGGGCCCATTGCACCTAGTGCTTCTAGTTCGGGAGATAATGGCCGTCCATCCATCAATGGATTATCTGATCTTGTATCTGATACTGGCCCTCGGGTAGGCGATGTTCCTTCTGAATACGGTACCCCAGCGCCACCGGCAGCAGACTGTCCACCAGAGATTGTCGTCGATGCTTTTCGTCCTGACGAAGCCAAGGCTGTAGTTCCCCACCCACGGTATCCCGACGAACCATCTTCCCTCATCTCGTAAGGGCCATCAGCGCTGCCGCCGACTACACCTACTGCAGGTAACGTCGGATCATTGTTTGGATTGTATCCATATTCCTCAACTTCCTTCCGCCGCAACTCTTCCTCGTCCTTTCTTGCCTTTCGTCTCCGCCACAAGAGGATACCCGCGATGACAAGAAGGGCAACGACCACGATTGGCACGACGACGGCGACGGCGATGGTTCCCGAGGAGCCCAAACCGCTTGATGTGGCCTTTGCTCCTGATTGTAAGCTGGCAGTTGATGCTCCAGATGCGGATGATGATGTTGATGTTCCTGTGTTTGTGGGTGTGTCTCCCCCCTGGGTGGATGTCTTGAAAACGGTGATCGTGGAACCTCCTGGCTCAGTCGTAGTACTGATAGGAGTCGATACAGGTGGTGCCGATGTAGTAGGTGTAGGAGTTGGAGTTGGAGAAGGAGTGTCGCTTTGTGTGGTAGGGGGAGGAGGAGATGAGGTGGTTTTTATTATTATAGAAGTAGAAGGGCTGGGGGTATTAGGAGGAGTAGTTGAGACTGGAGGGGGACTGCTGTTAGCAATTGAACTCGTCGACGGATTAGACGTACTCGTCGGCGACGGCGAGGGAGTAGAAGTCGTCGGCACACCGGTATCCGTACTTGTAGTAGAATTGGTAGCCATCGTGAACTGCCTCTTGAAAACGAGTTTCCTCGGCTGTCTGGATGCCGCCATGTCAGCGAAAGGGAACATCTCAAGGGTGTACAGCAAGAGCCAGCACATCTATCAGGACGAGGCGCAGCATACCTCAAGTCTAGCCTAGATCAAAAATAAGCTCTGCAGCAGCGACCCAGATTGTTTGGGTGGTGACTGTGTGAGAGTCGATGTTTCGCGTTTGGAAAGGGCGTCGGACGTGCTCCTGGCGAGTTTTTCACTGGTGGGCCGATCGCTGTGCTTCGCTGCGGGCTGCCCTGAGGCCGTCCGAGAAGGAAAGGGAGTGGATGAAGAGACGGCGACGACCACAACCGAATGCGTCGCTCTACCAAGAATGTCGAGGGTGCAATCGTAAAACGTCGCGATGGACGATGATGGCCGAAGGTGGAGGTGGAGGTGGAGTTGTCGAGGAGAAGTGTTGGATACGAGGCGACGTTCCGCAATAGGGAGGTGGAGGTGGAAGGGCGAGTGCCGGCTGATTGCAGTGCAAAATGAGGTGCGCGAGCGAGCGAGGACTGGGTGAGACAGCAGAGCAGAGCAGCGCGACTACGGGTTCGCGGGCCCCCCAGCGGCGTTTCTTTTTGGCTGCCGAACGAAATTAGATCTTCTTGGAGCGCCCATGCAAATCGAAGCGGCAGTGGCTGAGGCGATCTTTGCTAGGGAGCGTCGAGTTGGGACGACGACGGAGTTGAGAGTAAGAGTGAGGTCTGGAGGAGGAGGAGGAGGAGATGTTTGTAGGTGAGGAGTGAGGTGTGAGGTGTGAGGAGTAAGGTGAACTGGAGACGGAGCTGCAAACCACGTCTTGGCCACGCTCAGGTCCATAAGGGCCTTTCTAGTCTGCATCTGCAGCTTTCTTCGCTGAGGCACTAAGGATAATACGGGCTTTAGCAGATGGTTGCTCTCTGCTCCACTGCCTGAGCCGTCCTGCCATGGCACCATCAGAATCTTGTTCGTGATCCCTTACTCCCAGTTGGCCCGCCTATGACCTCAACCCTCTCCGCTTCCTCTGGACAAGCCGAAACCCAATCACAGATCTACTTGTTTTAAAAATACTAACTTGCACACGAGGGGCTCTCCTGCTGCTTGTCATCGACGGCGTCGTCGCCACGATTTCCCGTGTGGGTATTTCCTTAGGGCTGTTGAGGAATACTTCTCATAGGACGCACCTCTCACTGATCGCAGCAGATCACGATCACAATTGGCCTGTGAGAGAGCCGGAAATCCAACGATTGAGGCTGTGCACGCAGCTTCTCTGCACCCTCTTCTCTTCAGCTTCTAAAGCCAAAATCCGCAACGTTACGGTTTGCGCCTCCCAATAATCCTCCTGCTCCGAGAACCGACAGATATCTGTCATGGAGCAGAATAATGAAAATCGGAGTATTACGGTACTGTATTGAACGGAACATACGATCGATGCGGCGACGGATCTCAGATGGTTTCTGGGCATCACGCCAGCAATGCCTGATTACTCTCCTCGCCATCAAAACTTCCTCCAGTTCCAGAACTTCTTCGATTCTCTCTCCGTCATCAAAAATATAAATCTTCGCTGCGTCCTCTGCTCCTTGGCTGAAGCAGTCTCGCCGGGCTGTACGTTGATGAGTGAGCGGACTCCTCGTGATGGATGGAGGCTTCCTTCCCCATCTGAGACGAGACGATCCCAAACCGCCTCATATTTCCACAGTCTCAGTCTCAGTCTCCTTGTCCTCATGCAAACCTCTCAGCAGTAAAAAACAATGCCCCGAACCCATGGAATTCAATTGTCCCCTTCTCAACACAAAACCTGTTTCCGCAGCCGCTACGGATCCGCGCCGACGAGCTGGAGCGCATGCACGCTCCTGCACTCCTGTCAATCCCTCCTCCGCCCCAAACCCTCCAGGCTCCAACCAGCCCTCAATTCGTGAACCCCGTGACTGTTCCCGCGCCCCGTGCTGCACCTCGAAATTCCCAGGTACTGTACATCCACATCTACGTAGTACCTGCACTCCAACTCCTTTCCCCTTCCTGCCATCACTTACCGTACCAGCCTCGCCGTATGCACACGCAGCAGAGACCTTCACACCTTCCCAACCCCTGCCTCGCACCCGATTCCTACTCCTCATTCCTCATTCCTCAACCCACAAATCTCTCGCCAGCCACGCCACAACCAAGTCAAAGCAAATCAAATCAAAAATCTCCCAGGGACCTCTTCCCTCCGCTCCGCCCCACTTCCGCCATCCCCCAATCATCACATAATTTAATCTCCGTAGTGTGGACCCTCCCCCGTCCCCCCTTCGCGGCCAAACTTTCCTTGATTTTCTTGTGGTGAAAGGAACTTTAATAATCATGGCTGGGGCCCACGCTCGTTTCCTCGTGAAATGAAACAAAACAATGGGAATGATGTAGAGTGCTACAATTGATACAATGATATACCTTTTGATGTCGGATTTTGATTCGAATCTTATAGGAAGGTGAGAGTTTAATTGGAAAGGGGTCTGTTTGTGCGTGCGTGGGCGAAGGGAATCACGGGGGTGTTCACGTGATATTTACGGTATAGTCACGTGAGTGAAAAGGGGTAAATGGAAGCGAGGAAGGAAGCACATTCAAGAAGGATCATCCATTCCAATGCTACTATACAAGACCTCATCCCATTTCTCCATATCCCCTAGTGTTCTTCTCTGTGCATCTATATGCATTCTCCGCCTTCCTTCCACTGGTCCATCGGTTAGTTCAATCAATCGAGAAAAGTAAGCCCAAACCCCAACCCCATTGATCGCCCAACCATCTATTACAAGAAAGACATTAGACCCAGAGTCTGTGGTAGAGTTCTCTGGAAGTGATTCGATTCGATTCGATATGCAGAACCGGCAATTCAATCCATGCATATACGCAGCTAGCTCATGACACATGAGATGCGGTCGCTATTTGACGTTTGGTCGGAAGAGGGAGGGTTGTGAAACCGAGCACCAAGTATGTTGGTGTCCTGTGCAGTGAAAATCAAAAAAATATTTGTTGCTTTATGCATGCGCGCTGAAATGCTTCGAGTGGTTGCCCAAGCGGGAAGACCACGAGAAAACTGGAAGACATTATTGTTGGTCATCAAGTCTAGCTGTTGTGGGGGCGCATGCCCCATTGAGGCTTGAGCTGCGTTGCTAGATCGTCTCTTGTGAAGACTACGTCCCCTGGGATTCGGCTGACACGGTATGCTCCGTTACGGATAGCCCCTAATTGCCTCGTGGAAATTCCACTTTGGTTGCTTCGAATGCTACCGGCGTCGCTCATGCTATCGGGATCCCTGAATTTCTTGGGAGGTGCGAAGTCGAGCGAAGTGAACGTTCCAGACTTCCGGAGCAAGTGTCTGTTCTTCTGTTAGAGTTTGTGCACACCTGGGTTGAAGATTACTTACGGGCTAGGAATTGGTGCAAGTTCTTCAAATGCACTGGCAATTGGAGCAAATGAAGGTACTGCTGGTGAATACGGGCGTCTCTCGCCCAACGGGCTCTCCGACCGACCAGCTGCCCTATCTCTATAGGACTGCGGTGGTGCAAAGTCGATAGCTCCCATCAGAGCAAAAGAGTCGTCTCTCAGTTTGGATGGGGTTGGCAAGCTACTGAGTGCAGCTGGAGGAGGCATTGGGCGTTTTGGGCCGTTGTTGTATGCTCCCGGTCCCATACGTCCAGATGCAGAAGAGTATGCTCTTGGACCTTGGGGATATGGCCCTGGAGGATACATTTGAGGGCCACGCATTCCGCCAGTGCTCATCGCGCCCATTGAACCTTGTCTAGGTCGAGAAGGTCCTTGAAATCTTGGAGCACGTGGAGGAGGCGTCATAGCACGACGGGTAACGGGTTCAGCAAATGGCATGACAAACTGATTAGAGTCCGGATCATGATATGAGGTCTCTTCATATCCGTTGTAGTTCTCGTCATAATCTTCATAATACTGTCCTGCCGGAGCTGGTTTGTTCTCGTCAAAGTATTCTTTGTAGAATGACCGAATTCGATTGGCTCTGATCTCAGGATCATCAGTCTCCATCAGGTTGTTAGGTGGCAGCGGGCGGAATCCCATTGAAAGTCGCTTCGGGTCGAATCCAGGAGCACCCAATCCAGCTTGTGCGAACTCCTCGGGCGGAACATCCATAGAATAACGTTGCCCCCGAATTTGCTCTGCATTTTCACGCCCGGGCGATGGGGGGGTAATTCTGACACCATCGCCATAATCGCTCTCATCATCCATAAAAGTCTGAGGTTGAACTGTAGGGACTGATTCCTTTCGTACCGGTCGAGGGTTTGAAGGCAAGCTATTCATGCTTGGGGGCGGCGATTTGCGCTTGATTGGTTGCTGCTCAACTGCTGGGAGCGTAGGGAGAGTTGGTTCCTGCTCTGCTGCTGGGAGTGTTGGGAGCTCACGATCTTTGCGTGGAGACGGAGGAGTTAGCGAAGGCGCGCCTGAGTTGATAAAGCTTCCCAAATAGTTGTTGCTATTTCTGATGGCTGACATATCGCCAGTTGACTCGCGGTTCTCATCCATGTTTGGTAAGGTTGGGGCAAGATTCGTTGGACTCTGCCCCGGACGTGGTGAGTTTGGCAAGCCCTTTCTTGGCAGAGCTGGCAAAGGGAGGACATCGGGCATATATGCTTTGGGTGGTTCGGCGGGATACGGCGGTACCGGGTCAGAGAGAGATTCGACAGGGCTCATGGTTTTTGGCGGCAACGAGTTCTGACGACGTGGAGGAACAAAGACTGCTGGTGGGCTGCTGCGTGCCATGCTTCCAGCATTGCCGACAAGGTCTGATGTGCTCATGTCTTGCATTCTCGAGGGCGCATGGCTCGAGCCAGTATAAATGGAGGAACCTTGTTTTGATTGTGACCGGATAGATGCGCCGTCTCCTGGGTAATACTGAGTAACTGGATGGTACGGATCTTCATGTTGTGCCAACGATCTCGATAGAGAATGGATAGACTCGCGCGAGTTGTGAAGCTCCGGTGGGAGAAGATATGGACTGTTCATGGCCATATCCATAGACACCTGACGCCGGCTCATACCAGGCCTCTCTCCGTACTCCTTCTCATTCCCTAGTGCAGATGGCGCTCTCTTCTGTCTGCCAGGTTGTGGCACATCTCCCAAGCCAAAGTCCATAGATGCATGGCGATCATTTGCATCCTCCTCTCTTTGCTTGCGTACATGTCGACGCTGTAGGATGAAGAACAGGATGGCGGCGCCGATAACAGGGATGCTGTTCCAAATTAGATATAATGCTCAAAAGACTTCAATTTATACTTACGCAACACCGAGGACAATGGGCAGGGTAAAAGTCGACGAGCTGACGGGTTGCTCGCAGGCGCTGGAGCCGCAACTGCTTGTCGAATCCGTAGAGGATGAAGTTGTGGTCGCCGCTCGCGCCTCTATAACGCGGTCTGGAACAGCAATGTTCATTATTGTGTCCATTCTTCC
The DNA here is from genome assembly GCF_002865645.1 of Hyaloscypha bicolor E. Classification (NCBI taxonomy): domain Eukaryota; kingdom Fungi; phylum Ascomycota; class Leotiomycetes; order Helotiales; family Hyaloscyphaceae; genus Hyaloscypha; species Hyaloscypha bicolor. Next base: position 1,341,313 of record NW_020194517.1, on the reverse strand, counting down.
CACGATCTGTGGAGCGCGAGCCGCCAACCTAACAATATTTGCGTCTCCGTTCTCCATCTTGGCGGAGGCCAGCAACCTCGCGGTCACCTGGACGAAGTCGACAAGCAATGGTTGACAACGCTAAAGGTAAGTTGTCGTGGCGGTGCTGCAAAGGAAGGCGCGACTGGTTTCGGTTGCAGCTCGTGATAAAAGCAAACAAGATGGCGGATTGTGTTGATTGAGGCTCGTTTCGTGGACACGCTCTCCGCGGTATGCAATGCTCTTATTGAAACAACTCCGAACCAGTAAATGCAGAACGTAGTATGAATTGAATTGCAACACGCACGCGAAAAAAAACGACGGACTCGAAGGAGTGACTATGGTCGGAACATGAAGAAGGAGCGGAAGTGGTCGTAAACCTAAGGAATGGCAGACCCGACTGGCAGGCGCTCTCGGTCGAGGAGTCGTGAAGTTAGGAGGTGGAGGTGGAGGTGAAGAAGGTGAAGGGGAAGGAGAAGGAGAGAAGGGACGAACAGGCCCAGCACCTGCAGTTGCAGCAGCAGCACAGCAGGCGACTGACTGACAGCAGCGGTTTGGCTGGTGTTGAATTGGATTGGACCAGGGCCCAGTCGGGACCTGGCTAATTTGGCGGCAGCTAGCCCGAAGGAGGCAAGTCCGCGTGAATGAGCTCGGCTCTGGCTTCAGGGGACGAAACAGTGGATTTTGATTGAACAAGCATCACTTGCTCTGGCGAAATGAGAGACGGCGGCTGGGCCTTGTTGCTTCTGCTGCTGCGGCTGCGGCTGCGGCTGCGAGTGCTCTCCACCCCCAAAAGCTCCCGGAAGACGCGCAGCATCTCTATCATCGTCGTTCTTTCTTCACAATTTTGCATCTTCTGCATCTATTCATAGAAATGTTGGGACTTTGGGAGGAATGAGGCATGACACCACCTCCAAAACGGCGTCCGCTAACCCCAAAGCCGTTACTCAGGTACGAATGGTCAGGGATGGGCAAGCCTCATCAAACTGGCCTGTCGATTCGTTGCCAATTTGTCCCTCCACAGGCCACAGTCCGGGGGGACGGCAGGCTCGGCCGCTCGGTGTATGAATAGATATATCTGCGACGCATGCTCTGGAACTGGTGATCATTGACTTCACTCGACCCTGATCGGCGTCTGGTCGGTGAATCATTCTGGAGATTCACCGTGACTTCAACAAATCCAAAGCACGCTCTCCCTTGCTTATTATTTATGAACACGCGAGCGAACACTCTGGTTGAAGACTCACATCTAGAACTTCAACCATGGGGTTTGATTGGCATCTAGCGGGGCCAAGGAGATTGGATTGGCGTCCGCGCCGTTTATTGCAGGCTTTTGCAGCCACAGTGCGGGCCCAAAAGTAGGAAGCGGGCCCAAATCTTCGCCGATATTGCTTTTAAATTGACTTGCGAATTATCCAAAATCCCTGAGGCACGACGTCGTGAGCGTGGCTGAGCAGCAGCGGGTAAAGAGTCGAGAGGCAAGTGATAGTCAGATTTGAAATTTGTGAGCACTGAGCACAAAAACAATAAAATTAGGTTCGTTGGTTTTTTCCGCCTTAGGCAGAAACATAGACTTTGCTCCAAATTTGACCGAACATCAAGATCACCTTCGGACCCCGTGACTTGACTTGACTTGTCGAAAAGGGGGAACAGGCTTCTCGAAGCGAAGACAGCCGAGCACTATCAGCAATGTGAGGCCAGTCATCATGGCAGACTTCGACCTCGCTGCCACCTTCATCCCATCCCTCCACAAGCCAGCCTCACTTCTACCAATTGCTCGACATAGGCAAAATCTCCTCTACCTCATCGAGACTTATCCAGTCACAATAGTCGTTGGCCAAACCGGCTCAGGAAAGACCACCCAACTTCCTCAATATCTCGAGCAAGCAGGATGGTGCTCAGACGGCAAGGTCATTGCCGTTACTCAGGTATGCACTCTGCCTCGATTACGGGACTAGCTAACGTTTCGTAGCCTCGGCGAGTAGCAGCAACGACTGTGGCAGTTCGGGTCGCAGATGAGATGGGTTGCGAAGTTGGTAAGGAGGTGGGCTATTCGATTCGTTTTGAAGATGTCACTTCGGCTGCAACGCGGATCAAGTTCCTCACAGATGGCCTTTTGCTCAGAGAAGCGTTGGTGGACCCTTTGCTGTCACGTTACTCGGTCATCATGGTGGATGAAGCTCATGAAAGATCTCTGAGTACAGATGTCCTTCTTGGCGTGCTCAAGAAGATTATGAAAAGACGGCCAGAGCTACGAATCATCATCAGCAGTGCAACCCTGCAAGCCGAGGATTTCCTGAAGTTCTTTATGGGCGATGAAGTGCAAAAGCCCACAGCTGAACCAGCCCTCACCATTGACGATCTGATCTCTCAAGGAAGCTCGGGGCCTCAGGATACAGCTTTTGGAGGCAATGTTGGTCGCATCATCAGTATAGAGGGCAGGATGTATCCCGTCGACATCCTATACTTGGAGAATCCAGCCGAAGATTATGTCGAAAAAGCCGTACAAACGGTATTCGATATCCACACCAAAGAACTAGAAGGTGACATCCTCGTCTTCCTAACCGGAAGGGAAGAGATAGATACAGCCGTCCAAGCAATATCCGAACGAGCAGCAAACCTCCATCCTCGCTCTCAACAAATAATGGCCCTCCCCCTCTACGCCGGCCTCTCAACAGAGCAACAAATGTACGTCTTCGAACCCGCACCAGAAAACACCCGCAAAGTAATCTTCTCCACCAACATCGCCGAAGCATCCGTCACCATCGACGGCATCCTCTATGTCGTCGACACCGGCTTCGTGAAGCTCCGCGCCTACAACCCCCTCACCGGAATTGAGACCCTCACCGCGACCCCGGTATCCAAGGCTTCCGCAACCCAAAGATCAGGACGAGCCGGGCGTACCAAACCCGGAAAATGCTTTCGTCTTTACACGGAGTCTTCTTTCCAATCCATGGACGAAGCCACCGTCCCCGAAATCCAGAGATCCAACCTCGCCCCGGTGATACTGCAGCTCAAGGCCCTAGGAATTGATAACATCGTCCGCTTCGACTTCCTCACCTCACCCCCGGCCGAACTCGTCATCCGCGCCCTCGAACTCCTCTACTCCCTTGGGGCTCTCGACACCTACGCCAAACTCACCAAGCCGCTCGGAACCCGCATGGCGGAATTAGCGGTTGAGCCCATGATGGCGAAAACTTTGCTGTCTGCCCCCTCCTTCAACTGTCTCTCCGAGATCCTAACAATAGCAGCTATGACGAGCGTAGGAGGCAATATCTGGTTCCACGACGGCGAGAAGAAGAAGATGGAGACTGCGCGGAGGAAATTCGCTGTTGAAGAGGGCGACCATATTACGCTTCTTAATGTGTATCAGGCGTTCGTTACCAAGGGGAAGAAAGAAGCTCGCTTCTGCCACGACAACTTCATTAACTTCAAGTCCATGACGAGAGCTGTATCCATCCGAGCACAACTCAAACGCTACTTGGAAAGATTCGGCATGAACGTCGACGAAACTCTCTCCTCCACCTCCACCTCCAATCCCAACAAGACACCACTAGCGGTTGGTGGTCCCGATAAAGGCGAGCAAATCCGGCGCTGCCTAACAACCGGATTCTTTGCCCACGCAGCAAAGATGCAGCCGGACGGCACATTCAGGAACGTAGCCGGAGGCACGATATTACACGCTCATCCTAGCTCACTGATGTTTAACCGCAAGGCAGACTGGGTTATCTTCCACGAGGTGATGGAGACGGGGAATAAGACTTTTATTCGGGATGTGAGTAAGATTGAGAAGGGTTGGTTGGTGGAGTACGCGCCGGATTTCTATAAGATTCGATAGTTGGGTTAGGTTGGGAGAATGAATGGGTGAGCATGACCAACGACACTCTGTTCGCTCAAACCTGCGGCTTTCCATGAGGTTGAAAATTGTCTCAGGCCAGAATGAAAGCTTTGACAAGATACAACGCGGTGCGTGCCCGTGCAATGAGCACGGAAACCCCGCTACTTTGAAGCCACACAACTCCTACTTCCAAGACTACATGATTAATGGACCCAATCTCTCTTTAACGTCCAACTTGAAGTCCTCACACCCTCCTCCCCTAACCTTGCTTCTAACCTAATCCCCCTCCTCAAGCTACCAGTAGTTGGGGATGCTTCCTTGTCTCGCGCGGCAACCAGTCAATTCACGACTGTCATAAGAGAAGCCAGCCTTGTCTGAAGACGCGACGATATGTCGATATATAAACAAAAGTCGACGAAAACCAAACCAAAATCCCTGTTTCTTTCTCTCTTCCACGCCGATAACGAAACAAAAATTGACCGAGAAATAATCAAGGAGCATGGATGGTGCGGTGTGGTGCAAGTAAAAAGTCTTGCTAGATATTGCTCTACCTCATTCATATCAAAGCTAAGCAATAAAAATGTGAAGAGTACTCGTGGTCTGTATCTTCGCCTCTCTTCTCTTTGGATTTTAGATAGATAGAGAATGAATGGAAGTGGAGCAAATGAAATTTTGACAGGGAGAATTGCCTTTTGCGTGATGCTTGGGGAGAGTTTATATACGCAGCGGGCTCGTTTGTTTTGTTATATATAGTTGACATGGAGGAGACGCGTAATGCATGGGTGTGCCCTCCACAGGTTGGGCATGCTCATCTTAGGCCAGGAAGTGAGGGGGCATGCTGGGTGCAAACTTCAAAATGAGGGTGAGAGTTGTTGTCGAAGCATCTCAAAGAGTATCATCCATCTACCGCACAACAATGGACCCTACTCCTCTAATCCCAGATCGTTGACCCCGTCCGGGAAGTTGTCATCTTCGCACATGTATTTTCATAATCTTGGGAGTAACACTGATTATCTGGTTGCCACTTCCAATTGTCCTTCAATCCGGCGCTCCTGAAAGAAAGCTCCACCCAGCACAGTTTCTTGCATACAGTTAATCTTTCCCCAGCATGGAACTAGCTGTGGACAGATGCCTTATTCCGTTTCACAAGGGTAGTGTGAAATGGACGTGCAGTTTGCGTGCCGTGCTAAGCAAGTCACATCTGTTCTCGTTCCGCTGAGATTCCGTGTGTCGACTTAAATTATCGTTTGATGGTCTGCCTTTATCGCTCTTCTCTTCTAAATTTCGAATAACTCCGTTCTCTCCATCCAGTATTCACATTCCTTTCTAACTTCTTCGTCAGAAGTAACTTTAACCACGTCCCCTTTATCTCCCCTACCAATAAACTCGGTGTTCCCTTCTCCGAATACCACCATATTGTCCTCCTTATCTGCACTAAATCTCGGCCACACAACTCTATCCCCAAACTTCCCCTTGACGGCATTTGGATCTCCTGTCAAGATAAAACTCGCCCAGTATGCATGCATGACATTTGAAATCTGATTGACGGTAGGTGAGAGACGAGCAATTTCTGGGTTGTGCGTTATGAACGGTGCATGTGAGCCGTGGTAGGCGAGGAGACTGCTATTTGTCGGGAGGGCGAATTCGTAGAGGTATACTGGTGGTGTCTCTTTCCTTTCCTCCACTTTGGAGGCGGAGTTGGATACAGACGGAGAAGAGGAGGAAACGAACAAAGCAGTCTGCAGCACTGGCGCAACATAAGCAAAATGCCCATACGCCTGCTCCAACCTCATAAACTGTGCCCCGAGTCCTCTTCTCGTCTCTTTATATTTCTCATCTTTTCCCATAAGGGGATCAGGGTATACTTCATTGAGCAGAACGAGATCGTCTTTCGGAAGGGAGGGCAACAATGTCCTGAAAAAACCGGTAAATTCTTGCGACTTGGAAGCTGTTGCTGGGACGAAAATCGAGCCCTCGTTTGCGTTGAATCCTGTTAGTATTGGGATGCGGTGGAAGGAACCAGCTTTCCAGGCGGCGATTGGAGCGATGGGGATCATGCCTCCTGGGCCGTCGATTACGGGTTGGAAGGGCCAGCGGACTGAGGGGTTGTATTTCTCGAAGATAGCTCCGGAAGCGGCTTTGATCTCGAGGAAGGTCTTTGACCGGAGAGCGGGTAGTATTTCAGACGTGTGCAGGGAGGGAATGTTTAGGTTTTGGAGGAATTCATGGAATTGTTGCTCGTGGAGGGGATTAGAGGGTGCATATACAGCGCGGGCTGTTGCAGCTCCCGATTCGAGGATTACTCTTTTGAAAGGAGGTGCTTTGTGGGTATCATGGAGGAGATGGTGACCGACCTAGAAGATTGTTAGATGTTTGTCGGTGAAGTGTGGAGGGAGGCAATACCGAGTGGGCTCCTGCACTGCTCCCCATGATCGTCACGTTATCCGGATCTCCTCCAAAGGCTGCAATATTCTGCTGGACCCATTCAAATAATAGAGCTTGATCTTTCAAACCGATATTCAGGAGTCCTTCCTCCTCCATAAATGTCGAAGGCAGAAAGCCGAAAGCTCCAACACGGTAGTTGAAGCTGATTCCTATCATTGGTTCTGCGGACCATGCTACCAGATGAGGGATTTGCCTAGCATTCCCAGCACCGAAGTTGAATGCTCCACCATGGAGATAAACCAATACTGGCAACTTCCTGCTCTCATCTCTGATCTTTGGCCTGAAGATGTTGAGATTCAAGCAGTCCTCTCCCTCTGGCGTTGCATCACGTGAGCCGGACGGACACCGCTGGCCATAATGGCTCGCATCAAACACCTTGACAGGCGATACAGGAACAGGAGGACTGAATCTCCTTTCACCGCCTGTGGACAACGCATACGGAATCCCGAGGAATTGTTCAAGAGGCTGCGGAAGGCCGTGCTCAACCTCGACACCGACGATCGTTCCTTGGCGGGTTGAGACTCGTGGTCTCGGCATTGTCGGGATGAGGTGAAGTCGTCCCGAAGAATTGATACGCAGGAGCCAGATGCTGCTGAGGAGGATGCTGCTGATGGAGACCGCTGCTAGCCACTTTATGCGGTTGCCTGATGTCGCCATGGTGCCGAGTCGCTTGGTGTCATTTCACTATCGATAGTGAATAATGGTCTGTCTGCCGTGGCAGTAAGTGAGTCTTGTCATGGTTCTTCCTAGATGAAGACAAGAGTGTTTAGTTCTTTGGAAAGAGTGGAGTTTGAATGCTCCATCTGTGCAACGAGGTGTTGCGCTGATGTTACTAGTAGGGCCCGAAGAGGGGCTGCCAAGTTCTAGTACGTCACGTGATCAAGGGCATTGATGGAAAGTGAGAAATCACTCTTCAAGAAATATGGGTATGACACTAAGTTATTGCTCTTGTAGGAGCTCAAGGTAGGAGTCCGACGATTTTAAGGTTTCTGGCTAAAGATTTAGAAATACCGATAGCCTCATTCGTCATAGAGACATCATGTAACAACAACCCTTCTTCTATACCTGGTATTTGTTCTAGGACCAACATCTCAAAGTCAGAATCTACCTTTCACTCAATTCACGGAGGTCAATGTAGGGCTGCCAATAGAGTATTTGGACCAGGTTTCATATAGGTTATCCTCATCCCCAACTGGACTGTCCTTGACACCTTGTTCCACCCCTGACGTCCTCTAAATCCCTCAGATGATTTTACGCCGAGATCATAAGCGCCCCAACTCCAAACCACCAAGCCTCCCTATACATATTCCGTAGCCCATTACCAGCCGAACGCTGTCTACTCCCAGCCATGGTACTATTCGTACTCACACACAACAGCCTCGAATCGCGAAGCTCGTATCGTTCTTGCTAAAAGCAATCATCAAAACTACTGACACGTCATTGACAAGCTTATCATAATTCGTATAGGTCTACACTGCGTCCGATTTAGTCCCTGACGCAAAAAAGAAGTTCGAGTTCGACCCACCCTCTCCAATATTTCTGCCACACAGCTCACTTGTGTCGGTGTATGGGTTTGGGTCCGGGTCACCGAAATTTTCGACTTTGTGAAGGTTAGTTCGGAGTCTCGAGCCTGGGAGGGAGCATGGATCTTACTGGCGCAGTCTATGTTGTTGAAGGGTGAAAGTCTTTATTGGGCTTCTGGATAGCAGGCTGGGATGTATTTGAAGGTGGCGTTGCCAAGTTGGCCCCGACAATAATCACCTGCTATGGGCTCGCCGAAAGTCCCAGCAAGCCGTTGGGCAGCGGGGAGTCCAGCAACCGTGAGGTTTTGTTGACAGTCGGCGCTGAGGTGTCCGTCGCAACTGTTGCCTGTTGTTGCACCTTTCCCAGCATTTTTGAGAATGAAGATGATTCTGCAACCTGCCCAGGAGAGGTCGAGGGAAGACATGTTCTGTGGTGGTTTGATATTGAGCCACTCTCTTGTGTTGTCCGACTGCTTCGTGGTGGTATTTTGATAGTTCTCGACTTGCATGTGCAGGGTCCATAAGCTCGAACTTGTGCCAGGTGGTGCAAAACTAGTGACTGCTGCTGCTGCATTACGATTGTGGGATTGTTATGTCGTTCGAGCATTGTGCTGAAATCTGGGTGATGAAGTTGACCCAGACCAAACCGAGCCAGTAATTACTCGTATCCGTCGCCTTCGATTGAATAAGAGATCAGTACCCTTCAAGAGATGAAAATAATTGGCCCTACTTGACCAAGGTAGAATTGTAGAACAACGAGCTCGAGATAATAAATGAGAGGAACATCCATGTGGCCTTCTACTTGTAGTTTCGTCAAATCGCCAGAGTTGCACACTGTCCTACTCCCCAGTTTATTAGAAAACCTGGGTCTGCAGGGGTATTTCGTATTTACTAGAGTTTGTACCCAAAAGGAATGCTTGAAAGACGGCTGAAAAGCCATCGCGCTGCAGATACCCCCTTCGATGCGACAGCGAAAGAAATTGAATGAAAAGTAGGTAGAATGGTTAATGAAAGCACGAAGATTTGTACATCCTCAAACTCAACAGCCCTGAGACTCAGACTTCTGAATACATCGAGTACCCCGGCTTTTGCGGCAAGGGCTTCACAGCTTTGGGTGGATCTGCAGCGCGCTTGAGTTGTTGATGAGAGATTCCACATCGAGAAGCCACTGGCCCCTTCAACGATAATTAGCAAACTCAGGAAACTTCTCCGAGGCTAGTGCAAGTTTAGTATTGTGAGAAGCGCTCAAAGTGGAAAGATAACATGCCAGAAATCTCTGGGGTAAGCGCCTCCTGCAGCATTCGAAGGAGAAGAGGCGATGCGCGTAACCGTGGCTTTGTTATATTCATTGTTTTTGAGAAGTGGATGGAAGGTTGAAAGAGCCACTGGCGCGTAATAAATACTTGGTGTGTCCCTGTCACGCGAAGCCTGTTCTCGAACATCCTGGTCCGGCTTGCCGAGTCGACAACCTCGCGTCATCTCGACGCGCTCCCTTCATCCTCCTCCAGCACAAGCACACACACATGAACCCACTCGGAATGGGGAAGCCAGAAGCTGCTGAGGAAGGGATGGGGCCGATGGACAAAGGTCGACATCGCTATGCAAAGGGAGACTATGCGCGAGCGCTTGTGGCCTTCACACAGGTATCCACTTCACCATCTCGTTCCCCCCTTGTTGCACACTGGAGTTCCTATATGTATGGTGATTTGGATCATTCGCCGTGTCTGGAGGAATCTCATTGTCTAGTTTCCTTTGAATCCGATCATCTTCACGGTCCTGTGTTGGCTACGCAAAGCTTGATCAAAAGTAGTTACCATGTTTCAAAGACCTTGCTAACAATTACGTTAGGCTGTAAATTACAGCTCCCAGCATCTTCTACTCAATGCTCTCGACGCTCGAGCTGCAACTTATGAAAAGTTGGGTGATCTGCAACCAGCACTTCGGGATGCCAAGAAGATGATCGACGAGATGCCAAAGCTCTCAAAGGTATGTCTCAAATCATCGATGTGTGATTGATCCTCTGACGAAACCCAGGGCTATCTCCGTTGTGGAAAGGTTTTGCGGCTTCTCCAAAAACCCGAACTCGCTTTGAAGATATATGAGAGAGGCCTTTCAAAGGTCAAGATTGGGGCTGACGATGATCGCACTGTAAGCCGCCCAAAAGCAACTGTGAGGTCCAATGCTAATGTTCCAGAAACTGCAATTGGTATACAACCAGTTCCGGCAGGCGCAGACCCCCGAAAAGAGCCGTGATCCTCTGGAGTATTTACCTCTGGAATTAGCAGAAATGGTCTGTCTGAACCTCTCCATGCGAGATCGAATGTAGGTTACAATATTGACTCAATCGCAGCTGACATCCTACTAATTCATGATGTCAGTGTTTGCCTTTCTGTCACGCAGTCATGGAAGAGGTTGCTTGAATCATCACACAAGTTGTGGACGACGTTGGATACAACAAATGTCAAGAAAACTATTAGCCAGAAATCGTTGAAGGTCCATTTCAGGCGGTCGAAGTGGACTCTGGATCGTGCGATTCTGAGTATGAAGGCTATTGACTCGCAGAGGCTGGGATTCATAACCAAATCCTGCAGGATGCTCAAGGAGCTACAGATGCATGGTCGAGGGATGATTGGTGATTCGCTGACTTTCGCGTTGTCTGATGCGAAGAGTCTCGAAACCCTCTATGTCTCTCAAAATACCGAGATGAGCCTTTCCACTGTCCAATCGGCTCTCAGAATTTGCAAATCATCTCTGGTTACTGTTACGGCCCTCAGAGTAACCGGACCCCGTGGTGGATTTCTTACTGGAAGATGGGCTGTGATGGAATCACTCAAGACCTTACATCTCGAGTCCGATGGGCAATCAGCCCTGGATATTGTAAGTGCCGTTCCTCGGACTTCAGTATATTTTATAACTCGACTGACTCGCCTTCAGCATGGCCTTCGGGACTCTACACCGAATGCTAGTTCAGTCACCTTGAATAACTGGGGTAACCTGCCAAACCTCGTCGACTGTACAACGTGGACTAATCTCGAGCATCTGGATCTCAGTAACACACAGATTAGGCGCCTGCCCAAATTACCCAACACATTGAAGTCTCTCAATCTGAGCGACAACGCTTTGCTGCACGTTGGTGTGGATGAAGAGGGCCCAGCAGAGCTTCCTTTACTCGAAACCTTTAACTGCGAGGGCACTAACATCAGCTCTGATGTGCTCAAAGTCCTCACCATACGATCAATTGCGAATGGAAAACTCAAGTCTCTCTTGATTGGCGCACGCCTTTCCGAGCATCGCCCAGGACCGGCTGCAGACGAGTATCCTCCGTCCGAAGAATTGGAAGAGCTCTCACTCAATACGATGCAAATACACGATGCAAGGATCCTTCAGATCATCGAATTGTACCCAAAGCTACGGAAGTTAGATGTCTCAGGAACGAGGGTGACTGGAGTCTCAGTGCGGAAGTTTGTTGAAAGGGGGATCACATCCTTGAACCTCGATGAGTGCGTCGACGTTAGCTCGGATGCTGTGGATTGGGCTCGGTGGAAGGGCGTTGAAGTGGAATTCAATTTCAACCGCAAGGACTCCAGGAAGTCGTTCTGGAACAGTTCTTTTGCGCAGAAGTTTGCATAATCGTAAGGATGGCAGCTTGGAGCATTTGACTGAGGGCGTTTTCTCTTCATTTTGTCACAAAATCAGCGTCTACGAAAGGATAGGGTGATGCATAAAGGGCGTACACATCTGGAAAGTCTGAATTTGACTGGTGCTGGCAAAAATGGTTTGTTTTTCCATGTGGATGTAACGCTACACACTCGCAGAAGCTTCAGATTAGCACTGGAGCCAAAACGAAGTCTCATGACCATCAAATTTCAAATTGCCTCCATCTAGAAGTTTCTCGTTCCAGACTCAGGTTCTCTGGTTCCTGTGCACAAGTAGCTGTAGTTCAGCCTCTCAAACTCTGATCCAGACTCGTGCTTCCAACCGCAAAACACGACGTTTCGTTGCCTCAAACTGGTGTCTTTATCAAGAATTTTCTTCATCTCTATGTCGTAGTTGTGAAGAAAATGGGTGTAGTGCCACAATCACGCAATGAAAGCTTTCTCGCATTATCGCATCCTCACTCGTACGCCTTTGGTTTCCGCACCTCACCTCTATCTAGCAGTTTCTTCACTGCTTCGTTGTCTAAATTCCGCATCTTGCCTCACCAGCAGCAGTATGTTCGACCGCTCATTTTCTCCCCGTCCCTCGCCTCATTTCAAGACTTTCTTGCCTCAGCCAAAATATCTCAACTACTCAAGCTTCCATCTTTTCGGCCGACCCTCTACGGCCGAAACAAAACTCCAACCCGTCAAGTTCGCCCGGTGACAGCACCTCAAGCTTAACCCAGTTCCTAATCCCACTTACTAATCACCGACTTCTTATCGGTATCCGACCCTTCTCCCACTACTCCCGAAGACCTTGCTTGCTTACTACCCCTTCAACCATCGGCTTGGCAACTACTTTCCCGTTCCGCTTCCGAACACGGAGCCTGGCTTACCTCTATCGTAACTAGAGCTGTCCATCACTCGGGCAAAAATAAGCTCTCCTTCGTGGCCGTGATTACCAAAAGGCCGCGACGAGACGGAGAAGAAGCTGTTTGGGGACAATGTATCTATCCCCCATCCAGATAAATTACGTACTGTCCTCCATTCTTGGCAAGCCAGATATCGGATGTAACGTCTGACCTGATCTACATTTCCCTCTTCCTCTCTCTCAAAACATAGAACTAAAAATAGCTTTTCAAAGTTTGGTGCTCCAAAGTCAAATCAAAAGTTAGTCAGTGTCCTCTGTTTTTCTACGCGAAGAGCGCTTCGCCTTTTGGATAATCAAATGCGGAGGCTTACCAAAATTTCACTCACTCCAAGCTGGAGTCCCCAGCCAAGATATTCAGGTCTCGCCACCACACAATATAAGCGGGATATTTCATGTGCCTTTTGCCTGGCAGCGTATGTTCTGGGTCTCGCGTGGATACAGGGACCTTTAAGCGCCAGCGTGTGACATAAGTCTTACACATTGGGGCAGGCGCGCTCGCCCGCTCCCTGTCACCACACATCAGCATCAGCATCTAATACCTTATCCAAGCTACAGAGAGTGTCAGAGAAGGCAAAGCGAGGCATACTCGGAATTCTTCCGCGATGTTTTTTTTTTTTTTGGGTGGGATGGGCTGAGGTGAAGGCACGAGTAAGCTTGAGATTCAAGGGGAGGGAGGAGAACGGGAAATCATGTTGCCGGCAGCGAGCGAGCGATATCTAGGCAATGGTCCCACGGGCTCTGCTTGGGATCGGGAAAACTGGAAGCCTTGTCGAGTCTTGACTACCGATGCCATTTTAAAAATATCTTTTCATGGGAGGGAAGGGGGCAAATTTGCTGAATTTGGATTTTGCTTTCGTATCAAGCATCAGGTTCGACAAATGCCAATCCTATATCCTCATTGGACGTGACTTACCAGCCGGGTAAGAGGTTTCAGCTTCAGCCCCCAATACGCTCCGAAAAGTCAAATCCAAAACCCGCATCACCCATTCCAGCCTCTCTACCCCGCCACTCTTCCCCTCCTTCCGTCAGAATCTGCCTCAAAGGAGTCCGCCCCCCGTCCCTGTCCCAAAATACGAGGCCCCTCGCCCCATAGGTTCACTCGTTCCTCTCCCTTTCCCATGAATCCCCCCTCTTTCCCATCACCCTCCACCCCCCCTGAAGGAGCAAGGGTCTCGCGTGGGACAGGCTGGCTCGCCAAGGCGAGGCCCGCCAACACCCCACTCCGCCAGCGTGGGGTCTAAAAATAAACCCCCCTGAATGGCTGGGCTGACGAGATGGCACGGCTCCCGCACAAACCCTGCCTTTTGCCCAGCAAGTAAGTGGTCATCTCGGAATACTGTACTTGCCACCCATTCCACAAAACCGCCAACAAAATCAAATAATAATTAAAAATTGAAATTATTTGTTTAGAAGGTGTTCTAGATTGAATAGGGAAATGGGAAGAAATTTAGTTGAGCTTTATTTTATTTTAATCAAAATAAAAGATTTCTGTTCAATGATTGAAGGAAAAGAGGACTTGCGTCATTGCTTACATCGCCTCGTACCTTAACGAGCCAGATCCATATGTAGGCAGAGTACAGGACAGGAGAGGTGAGGATACATTCTGCCCGTCCCAACGGCCTGGCAAACGAACGGGGCGGAACGAAGGAATGTCTCATTCATCCCTTCATCCCTTAACCGTTAATATACGACCAAGGTAAAGGCAGTGAAAGGCCCCGAGTCTCAGAGGACAGTCCGAAGCGTCGGGACCGCCTCGCTGCCTTCGGGGATTCGCACTGATTCGGAGACCGTGTTAAGGCAGTTGCGTCGATGTGGACAGATGCAGATTGATGCTTGAGGGGCGAAAGTGAGCCGACTTGGATTCAGTCATGAGGGCGACCATTCTGTGATTCTAGAGGTTATGTTACTCGGCATAGGGCTATCGGGGTTCGGGGATATGAGGACGATGATGACAACGTTAGGAGTTGACGAATTCGAATTCATTACACACACTCCCTGATCTCATGACCTTTCAACTCACCATTGAGGGATTAAAAAGTTGAAGACGCATTTTTATTTTTATTTTTAACCCGCACCGCGTAGCTCTTACTAGAAAGAGCCAGCCGTAAGTAGGCAGTCCGGAAATGGTTGGGGTCTAAATACAGTTACACCAGGTATGAGTGTGCTCGGAGTGTCACGGCCTGACAAGGATATGATTGGACCAGCCCAACGTCGCCGGTTCCTGCGATGACTGCTGCGACTGCCTGAGCCTCGTCATCCAGTTCCTCACCCAATACATCACACGAGTCCGTTCCATTGCACAGCAACGATGTCCACCACACTACATTATACATCAAAAGTTGAAAGCAGCAAGAAGAGCAAGAAGTAGTGATAAAGTAAGTGATTCCAAGTACACAAGGTCATGATCAACATGGTGACTTGAAAAGTAGCAAAACGCGCGATCGAGGAAAACAACATGGTATTCAATATCCGTCTTCGCGCCTTTCCTGAAAGTCCTTTGCCTTTCGTGTCCCTGGCGACGCTTCCTGCAGGCGCAGCCTGATTGCGATCCGAATCCGAAAGATTGCCCTGCCCCTCCATTCCTTCCGTCGCCTTGCTTTTTTCTGCCTAAAAAACTATGAAAACAAGAATTTTGCGTTGCCTTGATTGCTGCCTGAGCGGGAGTTCTACTCCTATAGTGTTGAGAAAAGCGAATTTGAAAATAGGAATTGCAAGAATAATGAATCTCAGATTACATCATTGTAAAAATAAAAAAAAGAGAGCAGAGAGTCCCAAAATAACAAAATGTATCCTTCCAAACACCTTGGTATCATATCCATCCCATGCAACGATTACAAAAAGAAATTCAGAAAAATAGCAGAAAATAAGGAGGAGAGAAATGACGCGCTGAAGAGAATGAACACCATGCCCAATGACCCAATGCCGACGCTATGCTGTGGAAAAGGTACCGCTAAATATGCAATGCAAAGTTTCGATTCGAGGAGTGTAGTGTCGAGATCCGAGTGACCATCCGTGTATATTTTGTTCGGGCTTGAGCCCACCGTGTATGTTCCCTTCTTTGCGCCTTCGATAACTTCGTGAGAATCATGGCATCGCGCGTATCATTTCGTTCTTTCGTTGGTTTTCGTTCGTCGTGTCTCGCGAGGTACGTTGTTCATGAGGAATAGACTCGAGGAAGGGTTGGGGCGAGTCCTTCAAGGCGCAGAAGAAGCCATCAATCGATCGTGACCGACGAGTAGGAGTGTGAGTTCTGATGGCGGCGCCGAGGAGGTCCTTCCACGAAATGAGAAGAGATAATGACTCCAGTCGTCGAACTCGAAGCGCACGAGAGGAAAGATCTGCCATGATGCATAACCCGTTACCGAAGACAATATGTTTCATCTCCGTTGCCGCCGTGACGATTGGTGTCGGTGCGAACCATGGCTCGCTGTCCCATAACCTGAATCCGAGTAGCCACCCCTTGAAGATGACTCTGCTGGTTGTTGATATTGGGAATGTCGCTCACAGGCGTAGCCGACTAGCACGGTTCTCTCTTGAATTGGGTGCCCTTGCTGACCGTATGCCGCGCACATGTCGACATTGTGCTTGTAGTATAAGCAGCGGCACACTGAGTACCGTTCAACGACGAGATAGCACATGGTGAGATGCTATGCTGAGATGAAGTTGAGGTGTAGTGGGGGAACAGGAGCAATGGTGGAGGGGTACGCCGGACGGATTGACAAGAATTATGAAAGGGCCTGAGATAAACGGCAGTGAGGTTATGAAATATATTAAGAAGCAGACTGAAAGAGAAGTCTGAGCAAAGAAATTCTAACGAAGGCAGACGACAGAGAGCGAGGTGATGCAAAAGAGTCATCTGCGCTGAGGGGTATGACTGCCTTAAGAACCACTGAGGCTTGGCTAGAGGACTTGCCAGAGAAGCATAAGGCAACAGTGAAGGGTGGTGGAGGGGGATGAAGTGCAGAAGCCGTATGCAAGCCAGCATGCAGGAAGTTATACCAGGGAGGGGGGAAGGGCAGAAGATGAGTCGAGGGTGGAGTGTCTTTACAGACGAGGACAGAGGGGGAGAGCAGTGCTAGTCCAGAGTCCTGCAAGGAGGGGCGTTGTTCCGAGGCCCCAAGACCCAAACGGTTGGTCTGCCCATCGGTGGCTTACAGGATGAGAAAAGGCCCCTCGAAGGCTGAGAGATAGCTCGTTCCATGTGCTGAGTAGGAGGACCCTCAGCCTCGAGCGTAGTACCTGGCTATACCGGAGGCCTGGTCCATTACGCGATCTCGCGGATCATTTAGGTTAGTGCGGCAACGCGGGAGATGCTAAAGAGGGAACCACAGCGGTCCAATTGGCACAAGTGCATGTGGCTCTGGGTGGACAGGCTCCCACATGTGCCTGGGCCGGGTCGTCGAGTCCTGGACGCGTGCGACGGCAGATGGGAGAAGTATGAGGTGAGCCAGAACTGGGCGTCGTCGGGGAACGAATGAGTGAGCGGGCCGGGGCACGTCAATCCCGTGGTGAGCGATCGTGAGGCCGGACATCTGCGGTGAACGGGCGGGCTGATTGGGGGACGACCATGCCATGTCGCTGCGGAGTAGTAGTTGGAACGATTGTGGCAGACAGATGTCCAGGATGATGAGATGGGTGAGCTCGGGGCGTTGGGTCGCGGGGAGGTCGAGTGCGGTTCGCGAGAGCGCGAGAGCCTAGAGGAGGAGCAGCCGAGTAGTGAGCGAAGTCAGCAGCACGCTGAAATTAGAACAGTTGGCTCGGCTGCTCGCTTTGAAGTTACCCGCGACCTGGCGAGTACCACCAGCACCAAACTTGCACGGTGGCCGAATGCAGGGGCTGTGCTTGTTGCGAGGCCCCTGCCACCGCAATTGGCAATTGCTGGAGCGCCGTACGCACGGGAGCACGGAGCATGGGATGGAACAGGGAGCATGGAAGCATGGAAGCGATGGTGGAAGCTTTGGGCGCAGGCCGTTGCGCACCAAGAAAGTGCCGGACAAATGAGAGCCCCAATGGCATCCCAGAGATCGCCCGAATGCCACCACCGATGGCGCCGTCCCTCGATCGCGCCTTTCTTGTGCTCTCACGATCCTCGAAACCCATCTTCAGTCCGCGGTTCCACAAGCGCGGCCAGTCCTGCGGCCGTATCTTCACCAATCGGCCCCTGTCACCAGCCTTCCACGGCCTGAGGCTCGATAAATGAGTCTGGGAGCCTGGTCTTGCGGTGCTAGATATGCAGTCAAGAGCAGATATGACTCCATTGCCGTGCTCCTTCAGCTCGACCAGGTGATGAAACAATTGCAAAGGACTTGCATCTGCTGGTTATCCTCATTCGAACTCGGTGAGCGTACTGAGAACAGCAGGCGGTCAATTCTTGTCCGTTTCCTTCCACAGTAGGCCCACAGCAGCGTGTGACACCAAACATTTCTCCACCTTGAGTGGGCGGTGGGGAGCAAGCGCAAGTGCAAGTTTGCAAAGGGGGTCCCAAAAGAATCAAAGTTGCATCTCAATCTCGCACTGATGTGAATTGTGTCTCAGATGCGGCCCATTCGTAGGCTGCGGTACGAAGCTTGGGGACACGCAGCAGGGTTAGGTCAATGGGAAACAGATCTCATCTGAAGTGAAGTTGACGATACCCCTCGCTCTAGCAGTGCAAGATCGTACTCTGCCGTATCAGTACGTCCGTACATTTGGACCAATCTGCCTTGGCCGCAGAGGGTCAGCCTCGCTAGGCGTGTCCGGTCGTGTCCCTGGTTGGCGGTTTGCCGGGAAGCATGGCGTCGTCACACAGGGATTACATTGGCCGCCTTACGATATGTTTCACTCCGCCTCAGTGTGGCTTTACCCCCCTCTGCTGACTGAGGCCGGAGCGGATGCCGAGTGATAAGTAATTCGGCAACCCCGTGAATCGAAGGCAGCAGTCACCAGAACGTCCCTAATGATTGTGTAGACGCCCATCTACATGTGTAATGTCGTCACGAGTGTCCTAGTAATGCGATGCTGCAATAATCGGCATGATTACTTCATGAACAGAGTTCGTGAGACGGAGCATTCGGATGAGGAACCTGGGGCTGGCGGGGGTACGCGATTCGACTTTGTGCAAGAAAGGAAGCCCAGAAAAATATCCTGGTGAGTATTTGGCGCTTGCTGTCATTAAGTTAATATCGTCCCATCAACTTCATATACATGCCACACGGGTTTCTCAGCTTCTGAGCTAGGCGGGCGGCTCGAAGCTGAGTTCTTCCCCGTGCGGGTCGAGGTAATGAGACGACCTCCGAGGCATTTCCAGTCGTGCGGCTGTTGAGGATGTAAGGATCAATACGACCAGCATCACTTCAAACGGCTGCTGAATACCAGGCGAGATGCTTCATTCCCTATCCGGCCACTTTGTGCCTCTCGATTTGTCACCCCGCAACTTGCTGGGAGTCCACGCAACAAGGTATTCATCCTTTCAGCCTCTCCTCCGTCTGACGTTACTTTCAATACGCATTTCATTAAATCTCTCCCTTGGAGAGGTTCCCATTACCCTCATATCGGGCCTTTCACCTAGGTCGAAGCGCCGTGCAAAAACACAAACCCACATATTTTGCCCCAAGTCCATGTGCAACGTCGGTTCTAACGCCACGAGTCCTCAACTTTGGTTTTTGAAAAGCCAATCCGAGCTGGCATCCACCATGAAGTTGGTAATATTGAACTCGTTTGACCCATTGATCATCTCAGCCATATGCATGTCGGCTCCGTTTCCAGAGACGTGGCCCGTGTCTGATCCAGGAGCTACGGGAAGTCTGGGAACGTTGAAGAAGTCGAAGACATCCAGATATTCGAGCTCATTGGGCGCTGGTGTTCTGGCTGGTGTAACGCTCGGCATTCGGGAAACCATCCCAACATGTTTTGGCTGCCGCGATATCAAGAAGTCAAGATCATATGCACAACGTCTCATATCCGCAAGGATCTTCACAGACGATGGAGTAACACGCTCGCCATTAGTAGCAGCTGATTGCTCCGAGTCTCGGTGCTCGTCCAGAACGCGCTGAAGGATGGCCGTATATCGCTCAGCGACAAGCCAGTACCGACCCATCTCTCGCAGAGTGTCAACGAAAAACTGGATCTGAGGACTCAGTTTATGTTCGATTGTTGAGCCATGAACAAGTAAGAGTCTGGCTGCAACCCAAAGAGTGAAGGCAAAAGGAGGCCCGAGTTTGGGGAGCATGCCGTTGGAAACAACAAACTCCCCAAGCGCAGCGATGTTCTCAACTGCGCCATGACACCGTTGGCTCGCGCTGTAAGATGGGGTGAAGATAGGTGAGCGAGTTGTGGGGTAGGCAGCCGATGAGTGGAGTCTGATGACGGTGGTATGATACGTGGCTACAGAAATGTTAACTTTGCATCGTAAATTAAGGATTCGTGTTGCTTACCATGCAACATTACCCAACCACAGTTAATGGTGCTTTTCCCTCCTGGCTGGAAAAGCTTTGCCATATTACCATAATCTGCCGGAAGATCGAATTTCCAAGATGTAAGCCTGTTATCGAGCTCCCGGTATTCCCCTTGCCATTGTTCCACGTCAGACAAGGCACTGATGTCCACAGGCTTCTTCAGGAATTTGTGAATTCGAGACAATATCCCTAGAATCTCGATGTAATAGGAGAACGCTCCCAGGTTTTCTGGCTTGTCTATATCGTACTCCGTCCTCTCACTTGTACGGAACCACCTTGTCTGGACGCTTTGGTTTTTGTTCCAAAGATCATCCCGGCAGGGCAAGGTTCGATCGATTTCTTTTTCGTCCAAAGCAAACTCGAATGCGGTGGCAATAGTGGCATACCGATCAAGGAGGTATACCATCCAGAAAAGGCGTCTCCTAGATTCTTCTTCGATGAAGTTATCGGCTTCGGGCAGAACCATAGTTCGAAGGGTGTAGATCGAGGGATACATAGGGGACACGGAGAATGATGTGGTCTCAACAGCAAGTCCTAGTTGAACAACAGATCGAGTGATCAAAGCCAATAGATTCCATCCGGGAGGACCATTACTGCTTCCCACGAGATCCAAGGCCAATATAACCAAAGCTTGGAGAGCTTTAACAGATGAGTTCTCCAGTCCATACAGGAGAACTTTCTGCTTTGATATGTCGTGATAGTGTCGCCTCCTGTCCTCTGTCAACCGTTGATCCGTCGAGAATCTCAAGGTCGTCGCTACAATGGCGTGCAGCAATATTCGGTCTGCTTCATCGAGTGTCGACGGGCCAAACAGAGAGTCGAGAGTTGATCGTCGGTGCAGAATTGGGCACCAAGTGTTGACGTACTTGAAATAGAGGTCTACAAGAGCATAGAGCAGGTCGTATGGCGGAAGAGCGTGATCTGTAGTGAACTCAGGTAGATTTTGTTGTATGTTTAGACTCGGCGATTCGAGTGGAGGCTGATTCGTGCTGTAGAACTCAGGGGCTTGTCCGGATTGCATTGGCTGCGTGTGGTTATGGTTTTGTTGTTGCATGCTCTGCTGGAAGACGTCGCCGTGGATTGAAGAAATGGATGGAGTCTGAGGCATTGGATTTCCAAAGTCTATCGATTGATTGCCATTGAAAGTGGCGGGCTTTTGAAGGAAAAGAGCAGTCTCAGCATGTGGAATATGGTTTCGATGTCGAGGATCTGCTGCTCGATACCCTGGAACGCTTTGAGGGGTCTCATGGTCGCTGGGAAGGCTGTTGCTGTTGTTTGTAAAGGAGGATTCGAGTATTTGAGCATGAGACCGAAGTATGTCCTCCAACCTGTCCAGTCTCTGCTCCAATTCTCGACCATACCCAGCTCTCAGACCGGGCTTCTTCCGCTCTTTATATTCGCAGATGGCGCCATTGCGGGTGCACCAACCACAGGAAGGCTGGCCTCTATCACATTTTACCTAGAAGAGTTAGAGGACGTACAGTGAAGCTGAAAATTCGAAGCGCCTAAATGTGAAAAGAAGATGGTGATCGGACAAAATGTGATGCCTGTGAGATGGCTGCATTGGCTCAGATGCAGAACGGAGTTCCCATCTTCGACCAACACAGCCTGAAACCCAACTTCGGCCATGGAGAACCGTTGGTGGACCATGAGAACACCACGATCTTGAAATGTATGGATTTGCAATGAGCCTGGGATTAGAACGTGCGAGCTCAACACTTGCCGCAATTTTCGAGGAGCGTACCTTTCTTTGCTTGCAGAGCTCACACCTTCGACGAATGGTTAGCCAATTCTGTCCCTGATCATTATTCGCAGCATCGCCATCGTCCCCTTGATCTGCGATTGGTGAAGGAGAGCCAGAATGAAGCCCATTATCTGTTGGGGAGGGCATAATGCTTACGATACAGACATAGGCCGCCGCTGTCTCTTGCGGGGCCTTTCGCCATTTTCTCCACCGCCGCTGTCGTCCTCACTGTAGGCGTTTTCGTCGTCACTGTCGGGCTGGGTCCCCCCCGAGCGCATGGAAGCTTCGGGCGAATGTTTGACATCCATCGGAAGTGGACGCGACGCGCAGGTCCCAAGCCAAATGTGTTTCTTTTTCGGTGGAGTTGTGGACGAGGGCTCGGTGTTTTAATAGCGAGGTTTTGTGGGGAGGAAAGCTGGAGAAAATGAGCCGCCAGGGTAGTACCGAGTGAAAACGCCCGAGCGGCTTGCCTTCCTCTTCCTCTTCCTCTCCTCTTCGTCTGCAGACTCGGACTCGGACACAGACAGGCCTGCACCGCAGGGATCGAGGGTTGCGGGTGATGTGAAGAAGGGAGCAATTCACCAATAATGGTGGCCAGGGCGAGGACGGAAGCCCGACTGGGGACCGGGGATGTGGATGTGGTTGTGGTTGTGCACGCTGGCCGCCATGTGACAGATCGATCGCCAATAAACGGCAATGCGCCTTGCGCGGAGGGCTTCCAAGTTGGTTGGTGTTGGAGGTGGAGTTGTGCATGATGGCGGAGGCCGGCCTGTGACTGACGGGAAATAGGACAGCGCGCTGCCTCATCGGAGGGAACGGTGTGAAGCACATAACTCTGTGCTACACGTATTTCACAGTTTCTTGTAAGTTGTGGCTCAAGCAAGTGCCGGAGCGGCTGCGAGTCCCGCTGGAGCTTCCCTGCTGGGCCTCCATCCTTTTGACGTGGATTGCGGGGTTGTGCTCCGTGCCTGTACTATATGTACTGTTACTGTCGAACCTCGCCTTACACACGCTTCACTTCCCAACACTTGATGCACAAAGACAAGACAAAGATACGAGAGAAAACTTCCCAGCAAAATCGTAGCAATGAATTCCGATGTTGAATTGCCTCCTCAGCGCTCCATTGAAATTTGCCCCCCCCCCCGCCAGGTCTGTCCGCCTCGGTCCTGGAACATCATGCACCGAAAATGACCCCACCAGAGCTTCGCCGAGTCGCTCCTTCCACCTTCGTTCGCTTCATTCTTGCCTGCGAAACAGACGTCGCTCGCTCCGTTAAATACCTTGGAGCATATTTCTAGAATAGCCTCTTTGCAATCCTAACTTCACCTTTTTCATATCTCTTTCCTGCCTCCACTCTTCCTTGGAACATCTTCCCTCCCCGCTCGCATCATGGCATCAACTACAGCTCGTGGGTTCCCCACGATCAAGGCCATCCGTACGTTTGTTGTAGACGGCGTCGGATCTGGAGGGGATTACCACAATGTCAAAGGAGGCCATTGGTACGTCCGAGTCTGCTCTTGACAGACTGGTGCTGATATTCTTCCAGGTTGATCGACACACCTATATCGACGCCAATGTCGCGATGGGAGAAGTACCGGGCTTCAAGAACAAGTTGGGGCATCAATGTTCTGGGCTCCTTCTGCGTTGAGATTGAAGGCTCTGATGGCACCGTTGGTTTCGCAACTGGATTTGGAGGTAAGAGCACTTCGTTGGCAATATTTACACAGCCCCTAATTTTCCGAAGGCCCTCCTGCATGCTGGCTTGTTCACCAACATTTCGAGCGATTCCTGATCGGTGCCGACCCTCGAGACACAAATCACCTTTTTGAACAAATGTACAGAGGCTCAATGTTCTACGGGCGAAAAGGACTCCCAGTTGCTGTCATCTCGGTCATCGACTTGGCACTTTGGGATTTGCTTGGCAAGATCAGAAATGAGCCAGTATACAAGATGATCGGAGGCGCCACAAGGGACAGGCTGGACTTCTACTGCACTGGCCCAGAGCCAACGGCTGCAAAAGCTATGGGGTTCTGGGGTGCAAAAGTTCCACTGCCATACTGTCCCGAGGAAGGCCACAAGGGTCTCAAGAAGAACGTGGAATTTCTCCGGAAACACAGAGAAAGTGTGGGTCCGGATTTTCCCATTATGGTGGATTGTTATATGAGTCTCAACGTTCCATATACGATTGAGATTGCTACCGCCTGTCTGGACCTCAACATTAACTGGTGGGAGGAATGCCTTTCACCCGACGACACAGACGGCTTTGCACAAATCAAGCGCGCTCATCCTCAGCTCAAATTTACAACTGGAGAGCATGAGTACTCGAGATATGGTTTCCGAAAGTTGATTGAGGGTCGAAATCTCGATATCATTCAGCCAGATGTCATGTGGTTGGGAGGCCTCACGGAGCTCCTCAAGGTTGCAGCGATGGCATCTGCGTACGATATCCCGGTTGTTCCTCACGCCAGTGGACCTTACAGTTACCATTTCGTCGTCTCTCAGACCAATTGCCCCTTCCAAGAGTATCTAGCCAATTCTCCCGACGGAAAGAGTGTCTTGCCAGTCTTTGGAGATCTCTTTTTGGACGAACCGATCCCTGTCAATGGTTATCTCAATGTCTCGCAACTCGACAAGCCAGGTTTTGGATTGACAGTCAACCCAGCAGCTAGACTGATTCCTGCACAATACCTGTTAACCCCAAATCCAGAGAGGCCTTTGGGTAGGGCTGTCGAGCAGAAGAAGCCCGAGGAAAATGGAATCATTAATGGTGTTGTGGATGGAGTGAAGCAGTTGACAACTTCATAGACTATTTCGGCATGCCTAATGGATTTGGCACATATGGGGGGTTTGTTTTCTCTTGCGTTCCGTTCTTAAAGCATCTCCATAGAATGCTCCTATGTGCCTAGCTACCGGTGGATTTGGATGGAGTTCATAATACATGCCGTAAACCCACTCGCTCCTCTATTTCCTAAGCGAACATGAAGCGAGTGCCCCCTTTTTGAGAAGTCATAGCAGGAGAGACATCCAATTCTAGTTCACTAGCAGAGAAAATTCTTTTCCGAGAAGATTTTTAAATACGATCGTCAACTCAGCCAACTTCAAACACACGCTACTCCCTCAAGCTCTTCCCCTTCCAGCACCTCTCCGCTCCTCACACCCCATCTCCTCTCTATAAATACCATCACGTTCCACCAATATCTGAGATCTCCGCCACCTACACCCTCTCCTCGCGCTTCCTGCATCCGTCCGCTTCCAGAAATTCTCAATCTTCCTTCCACCCGACGGAGGAAGTCTCATCCCCTGGCCTCGGTGCACATTAACCCAGAACCCCGAATCGCGGGGAGCGAGCAGGGGTCCCCTCGCTGATCGCGTTGTGCCGAGACACCCCACGTCACACCTTCGTTTTTGCGCAGAGAAATCAACTCGAGACTCGAGCTCGACTGTTACTCCCCCCCCCTAATTACTTGTAATTGTGGGCCCTCTTGACGCGGGTGTTTTGTATGGTAGAATGTCTGTGCTCTCTGGACCCACGGTTACAAGTAATTAGAGGGGGGGAGAGTACGCGATGTCTGTTGACTATCTTTGCATCTCTACTCCACCTTACCTTATTCCCAATTTCTTCACTTCAGCTTCATATTTCACAACCTTGATTCGAACTGAGAGTTCCGAGTGACATCACAACACCCCTCTACCTCCCCCCCTCAACCCTCAAACCTCACTTCCCACTCCCATCGTCACAAAAAATCAAACCCACAACACCCCCAATGCCACCCCATTCCCTCCTCACCGGCCTCACCGCCGCCATAACCGGCGGCACCACAGGAATCGGCCGCGCAATCGCCCTCGAGTTCCTGCGGCAGGGCTGCAACGTCGCCATCAACCACCTCAACCTGCCCTCTGACGCGCACCACGTCGCCTCCCTTATATCTCTCGCTGCCGAGATAAAACGGGATGAACCAGAGGCAGGCAGGTTGATTGAGGTAGCAGGCGATGTGAGTAAGCCGGAGACGGGGAAGGAGCTGGTGGAGCGCGCGGTGAGGGAGTTTGGCGGATTGGACGTTTTCGTTAGCAATGCGGGGGTTTGCCAGTTTGCTGAGTTTCTGGAGTACGTTTCTCTCATCCCCTGTTCTACTCTTCTCCCTATGCATCCCCCCCTCCCCCCTTTTCCTTTTTTTCTTAATTTTGCAGGGCGAGAATAGGAAGAGAGAGAGAGATGAAGAAACGCAAATTTGGGAATGGTGTAAACGAACTGAGTGCTGATGGAAGGTGTATTTACAGTCTCGACCACGACCTCTTCGCCTCAACCGTGCGCATAAACCTCGACGGCGCCTTCTACAGCTGCCAAGCTGCCGCGCGCCAAATGGCCCTACAGGGCCGCGGGGGCAGCATAATCGCCATCTCCAGCATCAGCGCGCTCGTCGGCGGCGGGCAGCAAACGCACTACACGCCCACCAAAGCCGGTGTCCTCTCCCTAATGCAGTCGATGGCGGTAGCGCTGGGGAAGTACAAGATCAGGTGTAATGCGTTGTTGCCGGGGACGATAAGGACGCAGCTCAATGAAGAGGATCTGGCGGATGAGGAGAAGAAGAGGTATATGGAGGGACGCATACCGCTAGGGAGAACCGGGGAGCCGAGCGACATGGCGGGGCCGGCGGTTTTCCTGGCGTGTAGGGACTTGAGTGGGTATGTTAATGGAGCGCAACTGTTGGTCGATGGGGGGTTGTTTGTTAATCTGCAATGATTGAGATGGGTGGTGGTGGTGGTGGATTTGAAAGCGGGCGTCGATATCGGCATGGATTTGCAGAAAGCATTTATGGGTGGATCTCCTGCGCTGAATTCCCCAAAAGCTAATAATATAGGCAACCTTGGATCACACAATGTAATCAAAAGTAGCGAAGGTTAACATTTGCAAGGAGGGAGAAGAGTTCTCGTAATTCATTCGCTCACGCCTCATACCGCATCATCATGCTGCGTAGTTCCAAAACTACCAGTTAATCATCCAAAAACCTACATTCATATCACTGAATATGCTGAATGGTTCTCTACCTTTCGCAAGAGTGCCATATCTGCTCCAGCCAATGCTTAGTAGTGACAAATACCCCCAACATTCTCATCAATACTCCAAGTTCCCGCTAATCCACACTCGCCATCCGTCGCCTCCTCCTTGCCAAGGAAGAAATCACCCTGGCCTCTCGTGCTGAAATCCCTATTCATCACACGTCTAGCCCAGGAATCAATAGCCGGCTCTCCAGTCTCATCACGTGCCTGCTTCAAGAATGGAATCAAGGCCGTACCGCCCGTTCCCTTCAACTTCTTCTTGTTAGAAGAATCATTCTTGTCTTGACGAGAGGCGGTAGCGATATCCATCTTGCGGCGCTCTGCAACGGGGCTCTTGGAGCGAGACAAAGAGCGTGACTCGCGGGATTTGATGATGATGTAGCGAGAGACGATATTGATGTGCTTGTCGCGGAATGCTCGAAGCATTGCGAGACAGGCGTCGTAAGCCACAGTCAATTCGCGGTTATTGCTATGTGCTTCCACATAATCGCGGAGATTCGCGACCTTGGTGACATCCTCGAGGAAACGGCGGTGCGGTCCAGGCATATATTTTCGCATCTCTAGCAGGAAATTATGCTTGAGCGGAGGTCCGGTGCCCTCTTTCTCGCTCTCGGAAGCAGGGTCCTTCTTTTCACCAGTTGGACGATGCTCGATGCCAAGAATGATGTCGAAGAATTGGATGAGGGAACTTTGTGCATTGCTGCCACCACTGTATTGTCTGTATTTCTCCTTGCCCGTACCATCCTCGTAGATCACACCATTGGGCAATCCTGCCTCTGCCATGTTCTTGCTTCCTGCGAGGAAGGGACGGATGCGGTTGTAGAAAACTTGTGGGTCGCAGCTTTCATGCATGCGTTGAAGGAGAGTGCCCAGATCATCGAGTCTTTCGGCAAACGCTCTGAGACAAGCTGCCACGGTGCGACTGTCGTTGACTCTGGCCGCCTCAATAGCAGTGAGCATGAGAGGAAGTATCGGGCCTCCTCGTGCCTCGATGGCAACCGAAACGAGGTAGAACCATGACTCGTCGATGGAGCCGGTAAACGTCGTGAGGGTGGCTAGATTCTCGAGGTTATCGACGTGCTCATCTGCAAATAAGGGCTTGAAGTTCCAGAGGCACACAGCAGCGTATGTAGCGACTGGTAAAACTTCAAGATAGGTGGAGACGTGGATGAGCGGAATTGTGATGGCTGCTGGCAGGCGCTAGAGAGGGTGGAGTTAGCTCAGAGCCTTGTGTCCGAGCCAAAGATCAACAAACCTCTGAGGGGATGTCTCCAGCCCAGATGTAGCCATGAGCCATGAAGCACAACAATGAATACGCTCTCCGCCATTCCGAGTCGTGTTCCAAACCAGCAGTTGAGAGAATAGGAAGTCTCTCAATGACTCCTCGCAAGCGCTTGCTCAAGACCAAGCCCTGAAGGTTTGCCACGATAGCTTCCCACTTGTTGTAATATGGGTCAGGGAGCCTCTCAAGAGGCAACTCGGCCGGAAGGAATCCATATTCTGGAGAGATTCCATAGTCGCTGAGGACCGGGACAGGAGGTAGCATGCTTTTCTTGGTGGGGCGTTGTTGGTTTTTCGTGCCAGACGCAAGGAGTAGTCAGATCTTGTCCGATACTCCTCAGCCGTATGATTTCTTTTGAAGGACGGTGCATGCAAGGACGGTGACTTTGGAAGAGAAAGAAGAGTTGCGTGATCCGAAATATTCGTGGCGCCGTTTCGCCTTTTTCAACCCCTCAGCACCCCACCAAGGCCGGGAAGAGGCTCGCTCCATGACGCCGAGACGAAGGTTTACAAATCGGGCGACTTCGGCGGGTGAATTTCTGAGTAAAGAGGACCTGGGCCGGACTTTTCAATCAATTGGCCAATAAGCGAGCTCAGCGGATTATCTTTTCGCCGATGAGATCACGTGGCAGCCAAGCAGTTGACCTCGTCACTTGCGAATAGCTTCAGGTAGCAACAAAATGCCCGAACCAAGGTAACAATGGCTGCTGTTAGACAGCAGGTTTTGAACTGGCTATATAGCGTCTTGACCAGTGTAAGTATTTCGAGATACTTCTGTTAGGGAATAACTACTAAGTATGCCTAGGAATATACAGATGTGACCCGCACATACAACGACGTAGCGCAGGCGCTCTCGCATTATTCCTCCCTATCTCCGCGAACCGACGTGTACAGTACGCATATTGCACCTGCATTGCTTCTCCCAATACTGACTTGAGCCTCTGAAGCTTACGAAAATGGCGTGTCGGCACTCCTCCTCCACATTTCAGGCACACTGCCTGTCCTTTTTCGTGGGACAACCTATAGATTTCCGATAGCACTATGGGTACCGCACGCATATCCATCGGAAGCGCCTCTTGTATATGTGACACCAACGGAGGGAATGATGGTCAGGCCGGGTCAACATGTTGATCCGCAGGGCAAGATATACCATCCGTACTTGGCGGGATTTGCAGAATTCGACGTAAGTGGTGGGGTATTAGAGGCCAATAAACAAACTTCTGACACCTTTATAGAGGTCGAATATCATGGATTTCCTGGCGATTCTACGAGATATTTTTGGGAGGGAACCTCCGGTCATTTCTCGACAACAACAAAATGCCCCTCGACCACAGCCTGCTGTGATCCCCCCTCCAGTGCCACCACTTCCTCCCGGGGTTGGGGTAGCTCGAACAAGTTCGCCAATTCCAAGCCACACAGAGAGGCCCCAGTCCCAACCTCCGCCTCCTCCACCGAAGCCTATAAACAATCCACACACATACTCTCCTTCTGGTCCCTCGAGAGATAGCGGGCCTCCGTTACCTCCTTTGCCTCCACAGCAAGGATACGACAGTGGGCGATATGGACTCCCAGCCCAACAACAACCCAATGAGCCACACTATGCTCCTCAAAGAAGCAGTACCCTTCCATACGAAAATTCTCAGAGAAGCAGTAGTCTTCGCTATGAGACGGCACCTCCTTTGCCTCCCCAACCTCAAGGGCAACCAACGTTACAAGAAGCCTCATACAGTCCAGTCAGTCCAATAACTCCCCCCTTGGATCCGTTCCGACGGCCCTCCCATGCCCAAACCTTCCCGCTGCCCCAGTCCCAACCCAATCCCCAACCCCAACCACAACCCAAATCAATCCTCAAACCACAGACATTTAACACACATCAGAATCAACAACCCATGCCTCCCTCCTACACGCGGCAACAACCCTACCAAGGCCAGCTACCAAATCCCCAATGGCAACAACAATACCAACCCCAATTCACACCTCAGCAACAACAGCCACAACAAAAACCCCCACCACCCCCCGACCTCCTCGACGCCCCCCTCGTCCTCTCAATTCCCTCCCACGCCTCCACAAACCTACCCGCTCCCCCGATACCTCCAAACCCAGAAAAAGACATGCTCCTGCACAACCTCAGCCGCTCCTTGTATTCCCAACGACAACACACACGCAACCAGACATCTTCCTCCCTCCCCGGACTAGCAGCACAACACGAAGCAATGCTCAGCGCTCTAAACACCATGCAATCTGAAATCTCCTCCCTCGAAGCACTAAACAGCCTCTTGACAACGAATACGAATATCCTCCACACAGCGCTGCATGATGCAGACGCAATGATTGAGTCAAGCCAGCACCGAACCGCGCCAAATGTTGACGAGTTGCTCGTTGCGCCTACGGTGGTAGCCAACCAGTTATACGAGCTTGTGAGCGAAGAGCGGAGTCTAGGCGATACGTTATTCGTGCTTGGGCGTGCGGTGGAAAGGGGCAGGATCGAGGCGAGTGTGTTTGCGAAGATGACGAGGAGTTTGGCGAGGGAGTGGTATTTGAAGAAGGCGCTTGCGAAGAAGATTGGGCGCGGGATGGGGCTGGCGACTTATTGATCACGATGAGATATTAATGAAGAGATGATGAGAGAGGAGATAAGTGAAGTCATGAGAGGAAGAAAGTTCCACTAAGATACCAATATCAAAGTTTCCTCGCCTGCAGCACAACCCGGCCTTTTTCTTTCTCTATTATGCTTCCAACGCGCTCTCTGCATAGCAACATCATTCTTTTCATCTCCGTTACTCGCACAGGTTTCGGTTGCTTCAGGCAACATTCCGCCTCCTTCACAATCATCACCGTTACTCCTTCTGCACATGGCGATCCTCCTTTCTCACTCATCGTCCCATCCGTGGTATTTGATTGAGGGACCTCCTGGAAAGTCGCCCATCTTCCAACAAGGGTCCCTCTTTTCTTTGTCTTCGGCAGCAGAGCTTCCGTGTCTTGGGATTCATCTATTATGCTTTGCACTTCTTGGGTGCTCAATCCTCCTCCGCCATCTTCCCCGCTTTTACGTGAACCGGAATCGAACAAGTTTTTCATGGATGTTCTGATCTTGCGAGCATAGCTTGTCTTGCTCCTTTCGCACTCGTGCTTTTTTGTTTGCTGTATGCTCTCGAAGAGCTTGATTCTGTCTCTGATAGTACCACTTTTCTTCGTCGACTGTCTCTTAGTCGCAAAGAGTGACGATGAGACTTCAGGGACATTTTGTATCATTTTATCATTCCCTTTTCGAACAGCCTCCGGTTCTTGCACTGTTTTCGGCGATATGTTTGCACTTCTCTTGGACGGGCTGAGTGGATGAAAGACGGGAGCCGGTGACGGATTCGGTAATTCAGCAGTTGCCTTACGTTCCTTCGAAAAGGGTGAAATATTGGAGAAGAGAGGCATGGGAAGCGATGGCGGAGCCACTGGTATCGGAGATTTTGATTGAGCCGCTCCTTCAAATTTCGTCCTGATATCAGCGACTCTCGACTGTGTTCTTCCTCTGTCGTCTTCGAAATCTGTCTGTCGAGTGGTGTGGACACGCGGCAATGTTCTAGCTGTTGTAGAGAGGGAATCCTGTGAACAGCCAAATTCTCGCAAGCTATCATGGTTTCTTTCCAAGCTTTTCGCACGATAAAGCTCCTCGATTTTGCTGCTAATTTTTCGCTGATCCAAGCTGAGCTTGGTAGTAGGATTCTCTTTGCAATCTGGCCTAACCAGTACCCGTCCCCTCTCTTCGGCGACGGAAGGCTTTGGCTGTATTCTGTTAGAAGGTGCTTGCGAGCGGCTGTTGTTAGCAATACCCGTTTTAGGGGTAACACGAACGGGCGACTTTTCAGACTTCGCTCGCATGGTATGGTTGCTTCTTTTGGTTCGGATTACTGTGCCGTTTGAAACTTTGCTGATGGAAGATTTCGAAGGGGAAGGTTTAGAATGGATGGTAGAAGTTGGTGTATGCGGTCTATTGAGAGGTTGCCGTTGCTTAGCAGCCAGGGACTGGTAAGTCTTCGTCGGCGTGCTGGGAGCTGCATTCTGCCCCGCCATCTGCTTTCGTTTGGAGCTGGTTGTTGAAGCACCAGGAGATGGTTTGGTATGCTTCGTACCTTTTTGAGGTGTGACTTGTGTTGTTGCGAGCGCCGAGGGTTGTGGTTCCGTCTTCTTCCCTGTCAATGGCGCTGTCAAAGAGCATCATTAGTCAAGCTCAAAATTCAAAGGTGAGAATTACCCTTTGAAACGACTTTGTCCGAACTACCATCATAGAGCTTGATAATATCCTTCGTACTGCTCTTCCTCGCCGGAGCTTCATTTTGCACATATGCACTTGCCACGATACCAATTGCTTTGCTTTGAGAGGCGTTCGGCATGCCCCCAGGGATCCTTCTGTTCGCTGACTTGTATGAGGCTTGCGACCCTCGAACCTTTTTTGAATCGATTGTCTTGGGGGAGAACCATTTCCTGGATTTGGAGGCGAGGGTGACTTGTTTGGAAGTGAAGTTATCACCGATTCGTGTATATTCGTCTCGACCTTCGCTTGAGGGAGTGGGGATTGTTGATAACCTCTTTCTATGGCTCGTTTCCGTCCCTTTGAGTGAGGCCGAGTTTCGGGATATCTGTAGATGTGCTGGTCGAAGAGAAAGAAGTTTGATTGGCGTGCTCAGAGCATCGAGTGCCTCGAACTTGCTGATTCGTGATATGAGGTTGAGGTTGATTCCACGAGGGACGTATGATCTCTGGGTATTTGCGCCTTGCAGTAGAGTTTCCTCATCGGTTTTCGGGATCCCTTGATTGCTTGGAGGAGTATGATATGTTTGATTCTGTCGACGCCGTCCGTCTCGGGGAGGCGATCCAAAAAGTGAGTTTACCGGATCGAAGTCCATATTGTTGCTGAAGACTGGGAAAGCTTTGCAAATTCGCAGCAATCCAACTGCTCTCTTTCAAAGTGATGTCGATTAAGAAAGTGGAGGGGAGTGACAGGAAAAGTTTGGGGGATCTAAGAGAATACTTACTGGCTCCTTCCGCCTTTGGAGGCTGGAAATAACAAATGCCGCACACGCTTCACTTTCATTTCACCAACTGGAATAGAATCATTTGGGAAAGTGCAACAGACTTCAATTCCGCTGCTGCTACTAGTTGATACCCAGAAGTAAGAACACGAAAGTTCGTGTATGTAAGTGAAGACTCAAAGTACAGACCCAAGGTAACCGTTGGAAACAGCAAAGCAGCTCACCAATCGCAGATCTACCCTACGCAGTCAGAATCCAGAAGTGATGCGCCAGCGCCAGAAAATACATCTCGCGCTGCATCTATCAGCCAATCAATCCAATCACTCTCAAGAGTTCAGTTTCCGACCAGTCCTTTTCCGCTGTGAACACTGTATGACTTGTCAACCCTAACGCCCATGGCCTCAAGGTCAAGCTCGGTGCTATCTCGTCGGGCGTGGGGCGGAGCCTCGACGATGGAATCAATAGTTGAAGGACTGATCGGGGCCAAGCTGCCCTTTCTGTCCTTGAATGACTCGAGAGGGCCAGTGAATGTCGACTGGCTGCAGAAAGTCTTGCGTCCCAACTCTGAGCAATCTCTAGACATATTTTCATGTGATTGCTGAGAGCCGATGATGCTGGAGAGGTTGAACGAGGAGCTTTGTGCTGTCGTGACCATGGCAGCCCAGAGTGAGGAAAGCGGGAGCAGGAGTGCCACCATTGTTAGTGCGAGTGTGCCAGCATCGGGGAATGACTCAATGGTGGTGTATTCGAGGACGGCGAAGATGGCTTTTAAAGTTAGTCAGGGGTCACTTCGAGTGAGATAAAACAGATACGGACAAGGAATGACCATGGTGCAGCCACTCATGATCATGAGGATTTGCATTGGGTTCATGTTGTTCCATCCATGCTTCCTGCGCGTCATGATGGTCCAGAAGAGTTTCCAAGTGAAGATGGCAGAGAAGAACCAGATTGAGATGGTCTCGGTTGCCAAAGCGCCGGTCCTGATCCACAACTTGCTGTAGTATGTGCCGTCCGACATGATTGCCATGGAGTTGGTGATGCATTGTGTGAAACGGAAGCTGATGGCAAGCAAGAGGACCAAGAAGGCGAGAGCACAGGTGCCGTAGTAGTAATTTCTCCTCATTACCTTACAGACGGTTTGAGCTTGGAGGACGAGCGATGCGTTCACGGTTAGGGTCATGAGAACAGGAATGACGGTGCCTGCGACGGAGGTGGCGATGGTAGCTCGGCCGACACGACTGACATCCCCGCTGAAGTAGGAGTAGAACTCTGACCAAGGACTTGTAAACCAGACAGCCAGGAGAAGAGCTCGGAGAGTACCAAGGAAGAGTGAGACGAGATTGAGGATAAAGACCGGCTTGCCACGTTGCGACTCGCGGGTAAGCAGAGCTGTGGCGAAGAACATGACGAAGCAGGCGCCGAGCTGTGCACCATAGTTGATGCTGGTCTTGATAGAGTAGAGGTACCAGTTGTCGATGGCAGATACACCGAGATTGATGACTTCGCCATCCTTCATGAGGAAAGTGACGTTCTGGGAGAAAGGATCGAAGCCATTGGAAGAAGCCATCATAAAGTTCATTGCTGTTGCAAATGGGAGAAACTTATGAAAGAGAAAGAAAGGTTCAAGGATCTGAACGAAGTTGGCGACGCGAAGCGAGGGGTGAATTGGTGAAGAACCAAGACCAAGCTGTTGGGAGAAGGAAATGAGTGGGAAGAGCTGATGGAGTCCTGATATACTCATCCCGTTTCATCCCCCGATGAGTAGAACACGGTGTCTCCAGATAATATGAGCGTTCACCTTGACTGTCTTCGCACAGAGTCGAAATCTACTGATGATACTCACCTGACAATGACTGTTCAGATATTGTAGAACATGTCCCGCGGGGTGCGTCCCACGAAGACGGAGGCGAAGGCATAATCAAAATAAAGAATGAGGGGTTTCATATTGTTCAGCCAACTAGAGCTGAAGATGGACGCCATCTGAAGCGGATTTGGAGAGAAATGAAAGAGGCCCAAGACATCAACACCTCGCTAGTCCTTGAAATTGTTTTCAGCCACGTCAGACCACCAGGATCCCCAAAAAGTGAATATCGTGGGAAGACTTGCAGCGGGAAGGACGGGAGCCAATGCGAGACTACTCGGCAGAGCTCATAATGAGACATTGACTGGCAATTCTTGCCAGGCACGGCATGTAGATATCCCGAGAAGCTTTGGCGGTTGGTGATCAAGCGGAAGCGGAATCGACGGGAGCGGGAGGCGTTGAAGATCACATCACGTGCCGCACCCCCTTCAGAATAGGGGCATGCCAATTCACTTCATCCTTGAATTGGCCTTTATAGAATTTAATAACAATTTTTCTGCACCCTGCGATCCGAGGAAGGGTAAGCTTGATCCACTGATACTTGATCTCGGGGAGGAACCTTGCGAGAGATAAAGACGTAAGAGACACCTAGGAACCCCAAAATGCTTGGCAGTAAGGTTTAAAAGAATGGGGGAGGCACTGCCAAAGGATAGGAGGATTTGCGAACTTTTTGTCATGTGCAATCAAGAATCCTCTACCACATTCTTATGCTTCGGAGAATGGAATATCAGGTGGGTGTCAACTCCGTTCTTGTATTCGTAGATATAATGATCACAGAATCAACAGAATGTTTTCGAGCAGGGTTTCCAAATGCGTTGAAGAATCCGAAGGGGTAATTGCTGCATAGTACACTGACCTCTTGACAGCAGTGTTGGCCTTGTCGCCTTGCTGGGGATGGTCTTCGTTCGGTCAAGTGAGCTGACATTGTTTTACTTGTAAATGCTGAATTGATAGCCTGTTAAATTGGTCAGAGTATAACACATAAATCTTAATCTATAGACCAACGGTATCTGGTGTACGGCTCTAACTCTTTGGCCTCAGCTTTGACAGGATAATCGTTGGTTCTAGGAGACTCTAGAATCTGCTCCTATCTTTGTTCTACCAGGCTCCTTGTTCTGAGAGTGTATTTTAGAAGAGGTCTTACCTCTGAGAACTTCCCGTCCTTAATTCAATGAAGCAAGTTACTCAACGTTCTTCTATAACCAATGTTTGACGAGGTGCAGGCAGTTCCATGAGAGACAACTTTCTTCATAGCAGTATCTTTAGCCACGTTCCATTCCGCACAGACGGGAGCTTTGCTAGCATCCACATATTCGTTTGTCTTGTGGCTGTAGAGTGAAAACGTCCAGAGAAAGTGATATCGCTCTTGTCATTGTCGGCAGATGGAGCAACTCGTGTCCAGAGAATGACCAACTTGTTATATGGATCACCGGAGGCAACTCCGTGAGCAAAGTTCGGCTTTGCAGGTTCCCACGTTGCTGATGGTTCATGGAAACTCCGAGTCCAGCGTGGTGGTAGGAAGGACTTCGGTAGTTGAGGTTTTCAGCAAAAGAAGCCGTGGCAGTAGCTGCAAGAACTTGAAGCATTTTAGAAGAGCCAAAGAGGTTTCCGGCTGCACTTGGAAGCTAGGAACTAAGATTTGGAGATTTGGAGCTTCTTAACTGGTGAGTTTCGTAGTCTCACTCTCTGTTAGCTTGCGATCGATCTCCAAGCTTGAGCTCCCATGTCAACTCCCCGGCGTGCGGGCTGATTGACAGCTGCTAATTTGCTAGAAGTCCTTTTTTGCATTTCTGAAGAGCGGTTCAGGTTAATAGCTGCATTCAGGACTTTATGGCACCTGGTTAGCACCCCGGGAAGGCTCGAACGTCTACTCGGTCATGACGACATAGCTCTGGATTCACGATCAACACGCTCGCTTTCCAGGTTTGTTGTTGGCCAATTGCTGTAGCTTCGGTGCCGTTTGTCTTGGCAATACGGGCCGATAAAGCTATGGGAGAAATATGGGATGGGTTTTAAATCAAATTGTCGGGCAAGTGCGCCTGGCCACGGGGTTCAGCAGTGGGGTGACATGCTAGGAGAAACCGTGTGTGATTTCTCGACCACGATTGGAGGCACCACAAGTTTCCTGCGAGGCTCCGCGATTCCTGGAGCTTGTATTGATTCTGGAAAGTGAAGCACATGGGTCGTGGAAAAGTTGAGGTGATCTCCGAGAGGAGTTGGAGAGCTCACGCGATGCTTAGGAAGCTGGATGCGGAGCGGGATCTGAGGAGGACTGTCCTCCAATTCTTTGGGGAACGAACGCAAGGCAATGATGTGACTGTATTCGGAGTCAACTCTTTCCATTCATCACGGTCCCGGAGGTAGGTGTTGATTATTTAAGTTGCTGTTAACTGAAATAGGTGGGAAAGGCGCGAACGAAATACCAGACGGAATCACAGAAGTCGAATATTCAGAAGTGTCTGGTAATTCTGGTACAATGACCCAACTCACCTTACAAAGTGCTGCTTGTTTTCGCATAAGATCATAGTACACTTAGTGTTTTGGTCACTCGACTGAAGTTCTCACGGCACAGTTTTCACACCCATAGCATTCCAACACCTCATTGAATAATTTGTATTTCTTCCTCAGAAAACTACTACTTGAACAATGTCAACCAACCCCGTAAACGATAATCCTACAGCGTCAACTGAATGACCCCTCACTCCTCCGATGAAACCTATGTCCAGAAAGACACAAGACTCCTCATAACGGACTTCCGATAAAGAACATGAGCATGAGCATAAAAAAGTAAACGCCACATGCCCGCTCCCAGAAAGCAAAAAGGTATGAAAATAGTCAGACAACTCCTAACGCATACGCTTTGAGGTCATCATTGACGAAAACTGAAACCGAACCGCAACACTTGGGAAGATTGATAATACCACAAGACTGAGGGACTTGTAAGCCCAAAGCTCATGCCTTCAATCCCATCTGACCACCAGGACCATAACCAGCGCTCATTCCCTTGTCACCAGCAGCCATCTTCTTCGCCAGTTGCTTCTCTGCCCACTCTCGGCTCGCTTGTCGTCCTCTCTCGGCTGCCTCCTCTCTGGCGCGCTTAGCAGCAGCCTCACGCTCTCTCTTCTCCCTCTCGATATCTTCAGCCATCTTGTTGTCCCGGTTATAGATTTCCTTTGCACGCTGACGCTGAACCTGGACATCCGTGACGGAGACGCTGCGTTGCAGGGCCTTGCCACTCATGGATGGACCGTAGGTAGTTGGTGACGGCTTTCGAACAGGGACTGGGGCCTTCGTACGCGGAGCAGAAGTGTTGGCCATTGTGGCCTGTGAGAGAGAAGGGCGATGACCTCCGACGATAAGAGAGCCTCTCTTAGAGCCAGCAAAGTCTCCCAAGTCCATACCCTCGACACCAATCTTGCTTCGTCGTGCAAGACTAGCAACTGTTTCGCGAGGGACAAAATCGGGCAAAATACTGTTGCGAATTGGTTTAGCTTTGAACTCTCTGCGCTTACGCTCCTCCTCTTCTTGTGCCCGCAATTTCGCCTCTTGGGCCTCTCGCTTCCGTTGGGATACCGCTTCTCCTGGAAGAACGAAGGTTGGCCTGGTAGGAGGCTTTGTAGACTTGATCTTCGGTCCTGAAACCACCCGTGCTGTATGGAAACTGTCCTCGCTGGATTCGCGTTGAGCGAGACGAGCTTCACGCTTTTCCTTCAACTTTTGAGCCACCGCTTCACCGGGGAGTTGGAATGTGGGTCGAGTCGGTGGCTTGGTGGATTTGGCAGGCTCTTTGGGTGGCAGAAGACTAACTGGACGTTTGGTTTTGACTGGTGCTTTAGCAGATGGTTGGGTCTTTGGACATTCCTCATCTGACTTTGTGCTCTCTGCAGCTGGCTTAAATATCATAGAGCTGGCCTTCTTGACGACCGGTTGCTTTGCAACTGTTGGTTTGACCCTCATGGATGCGTAGCCAGGCTTCACCGGTTGTCCTTTCGTGGATGTCTGCTTCCTAGCACCTTTGGCCTCCGTCTCTTTCACAACCTTCCGCTTCTCTCTCGGGTCAACGGAGTCTTGAGCCTTGACTTGCGCAACTTTCTCCTTCAGCTCCTCTGGTGAAAGCATTCTCTCGGCCATGGCAACCTGATCGAGAGCCTCAAGAGCTTCTTCCAATTTATCCAAAGCCTCAACAGAATCTTCGATGCGCGAAACTGGCTTTGCGGGAGAGCGACAAGTGATCTGCTTCACAAAGGAGTCCTCGCCTCCGTCTTCTGCGGGTCTTGCATCTTCCGACAATGCGCAAGCCCGCTCAACTTCCTCAAGTGTCTTGACCGGTGACTTTCCAGGGGTATGAGTTGCCGTGGTATTTTTTGTACAACATCGATCTGCTACATCTTCGCCATCAGTTGATGAATCATTATCCACAACCTCCACCGTGGCCTCTCGCATAGACTTTGACAATGCTTCCTCCGCTAAAGATAAATGATAATCAGTTAAGAGTTCCCCAGAAATTGTACCTCGACCTGAGGGCAAGCCAGTGTGAGCTCTAGAAGCGCCAGTAGGGTGATCACCGAAAAGGGAAAGGAAATCAAGACCGCGGATTTTCTGAGCCATTGAGAGGTCCTGTGATCCATTTGAACTTGATGAAGCTGATAAGTTATACTGACCTGCTTGTGCCATTGCCATCTGCCGGCGGGTTTGACGAACAGCTGGAGCGGGATTTGTCTGCTGCTCTTGGCTCGCAGAAAGATCTTCTGGGGATTGCGTTAGATTCAGGGCCGCCATTTTCACCAAAAGAGATGCCAAGCTACCTTCGCGACTTTGAAGCAATTGACGAGTCGCACCAGGAACAAGATTGATGGCTGGGCCCGGAGAATCCTCAAGAGCAGGTCCCTGACTGTCCAAAGTCTCCTCCGAGTCCGCTTGCGAGTCTTGTTTGTTGTTCTTACGTCCCTTTGGTTTCTTGCCCCTCTTCCCACCACCAAGGGCACTGCGATACGCAGCCTTCAGGTTCTTCAATTCTTTTGCTACCACGTTGTCGTCCGTGGCGAGATTGGCTGCTCCCATCGTATTGTGGATTTCCGTGAGCGCTTCTGGCTGCTTCTTAGGTATGTCCGGCAACGGTGTCTGGATTGCAATAGCAGTACGATCTTCAGCGATTTCGATTTTCTTCGATCGGGTCACTCGAGCCATGTTCGTCTTGGATGAGCCAGCCGTTGTGTCCGTCAATCGCGGAGTGGAGATCTTCGCGCCAGAGACCAAGAGTCGGATGCCGAAGGAGCAAAATCAAGCGCCAATTGAAGTGATTTGCGTATGATCGACGTAGCAATGCTGAGGTGGGATGGAATCGTGGAATTGAGCAAACTGTCAGTGCACTTATCGATTGTTTCGTGGGTATTGCGAGGATGTCCATGCGGGCGGTTTGAGCTAGTTGAAACAATGTTTTCAGGCTAGATTGTCATGGCAACGGCAGAAGGCAAGCGCGACCTTTTCGCGACCGCGTCACGCGCAGATATATTATAGGAGAAAAAGCAACCGGACGAGCAAAAATTATAGAAGCAAAGTTGACCATTATTTTTGAGGGAGTGTCATGTTGTACTTAGCGTTCAACAGTCCAAATTCTGCAATTCATGGCTTGGCACTTGTCATGCAGGATCTAGGGGTATCACATGCAGGGGAGATGCTTCAACAGTAGTTCCAGCCAAGCGGACTTCCTTTCCATAGCCAACGCCGTCCCAATGCACCAAACGTTCTCATCATTCATATATTTCGTCCATCCCGCCTTCGTGGGGTAGCTTATGACTCTCCATTGCCTCCACCGGAACTTGATTGTTGGAGCATCGGTGCATGTTCTGTTGGTATCCGCACAAGCGTTTGCGGGAGGGGGAGCTCCGAGTCGGCCTTCTTCTCCACGTTGACTGTGGTATTATCTTCTCCTTCCTTGGGCCTAGGGATTTTCACTATGGTGATATTAGTGAGATGTACTTGGAAAGGGAGGGGTTGAGCTCACTGGAAGCCATGCTGATCGCACGAAGGACATTGTGCCAGTTTCCTAATACCGTAGCCACAGCTATAACGATTTCAATCAGCAGCGATTCCGAGCTATGTCCCATACCATCGTATACCTTCTGTTCCGTCTGATAGTGTAGCCAACTTCTCCTCCAGCATCTGCATCTGACCTGCTAAGCCAGCACTGAGATCTCTCAATTGCTTCAGGTTTTCCAGTTCTGCTTTCTTTTCATTGATCCGCGCGAGTAGTATCGGTGATTGTCCACTCGATGCAGAGTTCCCAGTAGTTGATGCTTGCTGCAAGTGAGAAGGGAGGGGTCGCGATGAGTAGGACATCTTAAGGACCGGTGTTGTTTCCTGGCTGTATGTTCGTCTTACTTTCAAAAGGTATGATAAAACACTTGAAAAATTTGCGTTTTGCAAGTTTCCCAGTCGTTCTTCATCCTTTGTGATGTGTCGTTGTAGTTCGAGTTAACTTAAATCTGACTGTCAAGATAACGGAATCGGAACTAATCACTAGCGCAGTTATGTGGGTCTAACCTCTTTCGACCCAAAGTAAACACGACAGATCCCCGACCCGAAATTTCTCTGTTGTCAACCTTTGAAGCACGAGACACAACTCTACAATTGCTGTTGCTTGCTTTATGGGTTTGAAAACACATGCGCGCAATACCAACAACTTAAATAAGACCATCGCAATTTACTGCCGCATGCTCTATCCAAATGGCTCGCCTGAATGAGCCCGCAGCCCCAGCGGAAACCGTAGACTCTCGTGAGTCCCAACAGCCTCTGCAGATGCTATGAGTCACTGACAGAATGCGCAGTGAAGCGAAAGTTTATGCGCCAGAACCGCGACATTGCCAGAGCTAATTCCACACAATCACTGCGAATTCGCAACCTTGAGAATGAGACGTCAAGACTGCTGGCTGAGAACCTTGGGCTCCGGGAGCAGATATTACGACTGCAAACCGAGCTGGAAAATGGAAGAGCACAAAGGATAGCAGATCATACGGGAGTTGTTAAATCACAACTCGAGGCAAAGCTTCTCGAAATCAGTGCTTTGATTACTCGGTTGGGAGATGAACCTGCGGCCAAGAAGAAACCGCCACGGGCAGGGAAAACTACCGGAGCCAGCCCTAACACGAGCCCTGATCAGAAGAATTGGAAGAACATATGCCCTTTGAATGAGGCTGTTGAAGGACGCCTGCCCCCAATCTTGGAGAACAAGCTATTTCCTCGGCGAACTCTGGAGTATGTTCAGTTGCGTGGCCAGTATTGAACTTATGCTAATGCATTACAGACGGCAGGAAATACTGAGTCTTGTTGCTGATGCCGAGCCCGATGCCTCTGATTCTCCAGAAATTGGCCCTCCACCAGTGTCACAATTTGTTGACGAGGATCCTGTCAAGATAGACCTACCAAAGAGGACACAAAGGGATGAAAACGAGGAGCTTTCTGGCCTGGACCCTGCCTTATCGATAAATTTGGAACAACGAAGGAAACGTAAGGATAGCACAGGATCGTCCGAGTCTAGAAGGGCGAGCAAAGTAGAAGTACCACACGGAGTTCGAGAGGCGGCAGGATCACTCAAGACTGGAGCGAAACGGAAGCTCAGTGTTCGAGACGACGACGAGCTGACTCTGCCTGTACCACCAAGCTCTCCGGACGGTTTCAAGTACACGAAGGTTGCGAATGAGGATAAGGCAAAGAACAAAGTTCTGCCTCAGACCGAAAAACCCGCTGGCAGGATTACAAGAGAACTTGCTGTTGCTCGTGGAGCTCCTCGAGAAAAGCCCGCCGCATCGACAGCTACAGTCAGAAAAGTACTAGCACCAAAGAGCGTCAATGACTCTCCTAAGAAAGGCACTAAGAGTTTGATCTTGGAGGATATGAAATCAGCGAAAGCCGAGGTGCCGAAATCGATTCCGGTGAAGGAGCGTACAAGGGAGAGGAGGCCAGATCCGGTCCGTATTCAAACTTCAGTCGAACCTATTAAATCTATTGAACTCCAACCTGAACCGGAAACGCCGGCAGCACCTGATATCTTCTCACCATCTTCATCACAACCATCCACAGTCAGGGAGTCTCGGGACACACCTCCACCCCCAGATCTTGGGCCAGGAACTGAAGGACAGAGGCCGAGTCGCAGAGCCCGACCAGCTGTTAGCTATGCAGAGCCCAATCTTCGGGATAAGATGCGGAGACCAACAAAAGACCTGATCGATGCTGTATCAAAGGACGAGAAAGCTCACCGCGGGAGCGGCGTTAAGCTTGAAGAAGAGGCCCCTTCAACCATGGTGACGATTAAAGCGGAGCCTGAAGCAGATGATGACTGGAAACGCATGCCCGCTGCATCATCAGCTACCGTGGAGAACAGTCCTCTCAGTAGCAAAGCGCCCATGTCGGACACGTTTCCTAGTAGTATTACGACTCACAGAAAACGGCGCGAGTCTATTCTGAGTCAGGCAGAAGCAGACCTTTCCAGAACATCATCAGGAAGTGCAATTGCGGCGCTTCTTGCAGAGAATAGGCGAGCAAAGGCTGCTGCTAGGGAGAAGGCTAAAGAAAATGAGGCTGCAAAAGAGAAGATGAAAGAAGAAGAGGCTACCGTCACGAAGGCAATGTCGAAGCTCGACATATACGAGTTCAGGGGTTCCTCGCCTAATCCTGAGGATGCACAACCGAAACCAGCCAAGGAAGAGAAAACAACTTCTCGAGTCTCGAGGAGGCTTTCTTCTGTTCCAAGGGACGGTGCAGCGCAAAGTGAGAGTGAGGCCTCTGACATAGAGGGGACGAGAAAGGTTGAGGGATCTACCACTCGTCGAAGACAGTCGACCCTTGGGCTGAGAAATTCATCCTCAACAGCAGAATCCGGCAAGGAGTCGGAGACAGAGAAGATTTTGAAGAGAGCGAATAGTACGACTGGCATAGCGGATGCGGCATCGAGGAGCGACAGAATATCAGCAC
This sequence comes from Hyaloscypha bicolor E, assembly GCF_002865645.1. Taxonomy (NCBI): domain Eukaryota; kingdom Fungi; phylum Ascomycota; class Leotiomycetes; order Helotiales; family Hyaloscyphaceae; genus Hyaloscypha; species Hyaloscypha bicolor. Next base: position 1,297,549 of record NW_020194517.1, on the reverse strand, counting down.
GCAGAAGAAGTATGATGTTATGAATGATGACAGGAATATTTTGATCGGCGGAGTTTGGGTTGGATGAGCGATTCTGTATAGGTCGAAGCGTTTAGCGTCATTAATAGGCTCTCAGGATTATGGAAGTGATATGATACCAACAGAGTCTTCTACTCCATTGTCACGCCGCCACTTGAGCACAGCGACAGGATCGCCTTGCATAGCTTTTCCTTCCAAACCGCATGCCCTTAATAGTATTCAGTGGTCAAATATTCCGTGCTTCGGTCCATTAAGACCCCCGACGCCGGCTTCCTAAAAACAAGCAGTGGTCTTGATATCACCGTATCATGATCCACCGCCGACAACCTTTGTATAAGTGATCTTCTCCACGTTCACGCTCTCAACCCCTTCGGCATTCTTCTTCAACTGGTAGACATAAAGCGTCAAGCCAATTCCCTGCACCTGTAATTCCCTAGTCAGCATCTCTCATCTCATCATCCCAAGATTGTACTCACATCCATCAAACAAAAACTCGGCACCATCTCCTCTCCCTCGCCCACCCATCCCGTCGTAAACGCACCCGTCGCACTACCCGGATTCACAAAGAACTTGTTCTCGTACTCATACGCATCGAACCTGTGTGTACCGCCCCAACACAGCACATCCACGTCCAGCTTATTCGCCTCCGCGAGCATGAGATCCGTCTCCATCGGCGCCACCATCGTGAAGCCTTCCAGGAAGCCTATCCTCAGACTCCCATGTGTAACGACTTGAGAGAGCGGTAAAGAGGTCGCATCTGCATCGAACTTTCCCTTTACGATTTTTAGATCCGGTGCGATGGAGCGCAGGTACTCGTAGGTGGGCTTGTCGGTCAGGTTTCCGAGGCACAGCGTCTGGCCGATTTTTCCGGGGGTGAGGAGTTTCTTGAACTGCGGGGCAGGGTCAGGAGATGTGCTTGGGCTTGGGGAGGGAGCTCGCCTTTGCGGGGATGTCGAGGGCGCGGTCTGGGATGTGGAGGTCTCCAATGACGAGGACGAGGCGGGATGTCATGGTTGCGGCGGGGTGCGTTGTTGAGGGTTTTGGGAGAGATTATTGAGCAAGCATTGGCTAGAAGAGGGTCCGGCGCATCCAATTACTTGGTGTACAGCTTCGCATTCCTCAATTGAGGTGTTGCAGAATCTCTGGCGCAAAGTTGTGGGGGTGATGTTCTGCCTGTTGACGAAGAAGGTCGGTCGGGAGTTGAGGTTTGACTTGTTTGCTCGGATGAAATACGTCATCACGTGCTCCAGACGAAAACATCTCAACTTCCTCAAAATGCACTTTAAGGTTGAAAATGAGAACTCAGATTTCTACTTAACTCGTACAAGTTGTTGGGGCATCGGTGGTCTTACAATGTTGATTGGATTTGATCAGAGCATCCCAAATCAGTTATTGCTCTATTCCCCATTGGCACCAGTCAGAACATGAACGAGATGCTTCCAGTTTCGCTGAGGCAACAGACTAACACTTACCTTCAGTGTTGCTCTATTTAGACAGCCCGCCTCTCTTTTCGTGCCCTTGCAGTTCGGTCGAGCTGCTTATCTAAGCCAGGCAATCCGTCTGGACTTTCAAAGGAGTAAGCCAAACCATCGCCGACTGTGATAAATTGCATAGAGTTGAGGGATTACAATACATTATTGCCCACAGGTACTCTCCTTTTGTCATGCATCTTTGAAGGGTGGTATTTCATTATTTCTCGTTGGTTTTTGAGAGCAATAACATTTTCTGGGGTTTAGCTCAGTCAAAATTCACTTGACATCGATGAGTCTTTGAGAATAGAACCAGGGTTTAGATGAAAGGGAAAGAGAAATTGGGAAGAAATTATTTGTAATTAGCATATCCCGTTCCGTCTTGTCTTGAGCTTAGCATTGTGAATCTTGAATGCCTCAACTGCCCTCACATTTAGAAGTTCTTTCTGGGAAACAACCTCTTGGATGTCAGCACATGAGCAGAAGGGACTTCGCCCAGGGCTCCGAAGCATTACCCCATTTTGCTTCCAGCTGTGAAAGGCTTCGTTCTCACTCATCAACCAGTGCAATGCGAGATTTCTCAGCCCGGAGAGAGTATCGTCCCAGTCAGAACGCGAAAAAGGCAAAAAACATCATGAGCATAGGCAGACGGCTAGCTGTCAAGTAATATTCTGACAGATAGTGAATGTTCTAGGTTGCTTGGTCCGCTTGGACATCTAGTCAAAATCCGAAACCCGGAGCAATATTCCCCGCTTCAACCTGTTTATTATCTCGAAATTCTACTAATAATCCAGTTCACTTGATAATAAACGAGTTTCCTCATGCAAAATCAGATGATATAAATGAAAGGATATCATCAGACCCATGATCAGAAGCCCGTTTGCAGTTATGCCGACCCCGTGCCGGGTTTGCGACTGAGACCTCCAGGGTTGCAGGTTCTTGTATAAACCAGCTCTCAAAGAGACTTTCTTGAGAACCAACTCTTTTTTCATTTCCTTTCCCCTTTGCAGGATACGATTTCCTCACAAAGAAGAAGAAAAAGGAAGCAGTTTTCAAGAGATGTCGAGGTAAGCTTTCCCCTGTCACAAAAATAAGCGAGGTTCGGTAAGGTTACTTCGAACCTCGATCGTTGCATCGACATGTGATAAAGACAAGGTGACGACTCCTGACTCGCCATACCTAGGCAACACCTTAAGCACAAATAGTACTTCTCCAATACGATCCCGTCTCATCGCATCAACAAACGAATCCTTCAACTGCCCCTTACTCTTACATTAGCGATGGCGACGACTCCGGACGCCGGCAAGAGATGGATCCAGGGTCCAGAACCGATACAAGGGTCAGTGCCACCACATCACAAGATCGACAGGTACGGAAAGCTAACTCACGACTTCAGACCAGATGTTCCATATCAAAATAGCAGGAAGAGCAACCCGCCCGTGAGAGGCTGGTTGAACCTGACAACTTCCGTTCTCTTGTTTGCACACCTCCCCAATTTCCCAAACATCCGCTCACATCTCTAGACTTGAATGGTTCGGCTTCATACGTACCATAATATGGCAAAACACTGGTTTTGCGAATCTCCGGAAACTTCAGGTCCATATCGAGAACACGCCGCCGAGATTTGATCCAACAGTCGTCCCGTTTCCGGAGCCATCTGGAGAAGCCAAGAAAGATCTCGCAAACGGTTCCAATGGCCACGCGCCAGCGAAGAAGCTATCAAGAAAATATTACACCGTTGCTGATTACCATCGCCTGTATCTCTCAGGAGATCTCACACCTACCGCTGTTGCAAAGGCCATTCTCCCCTTGATCCGGAAAGATACCTCGCCTCCTGGACAGCATTCGATAGCTTTCTTTGATAGCAAAGTGGATCTGGTTCTCACGGCCGCTGAAGCCTCCACTTTGAGGTACAAGGAGAAGCGTCCGCTAGGACCTCTGGACGGCGTACCGACAGCAATCAAAGATGAGTATGATATCGAAGGCTACATCACGTGTCTGGGCTCCAAGAACGACTACACTGGAAAACCCAAAAATGGCAGTTCCATCACAAGTTGGTGCGTGAAGAAGCTAGAGGAAGCAGGAGCTATCAATGTTGGGAAGCTGCACATGCATGAATTCGGTTTAGGTATGTCTCCTCTCCCCCTTTCTAGAAGCGAGCTGATCTGTCCAGACACTTCGGGCAACAACCCATTCAAAGGGACGCCGCCAAATCCATATAATTCGCAATACTACACCGGGGGGTCATCGAGCGGTTGTGCCTACGCAGTAAGCACAGGCCTCGTCCCCATCGCTCTCGGCGGTGACGGCGGAGGCAGCATCCGCATCCCAGCCTCCTTCTGCTCAGTCTACGGCCTCAAGCCCTCCCACGGACGCCTCTCCTTCAAGCCAGCACTAAACCACTCCAGCACCTGCGCAGTCAACGGTCCCATCGCCTCAGACATCCACTCCCTGTCCGCAATGTACCAAGTACTCGGCGCCCCCGACGATGAATCTCTCTTCGCAGCACCCTCACCAACACTCCTCACGCCGTCCCCAAACCGCAAGAAGGTGCTCGGCATCTGCGAAGCGTGGTTCTCGCGCGCCACGCCTGCAATCCAAACCTTGTGCCGCAGCATGCTGGACCGTCTCGTCTCAGACCACGGCTACACGCTCGTCGACATCCAGATCCCCTTCCTGCCCGAAGGCCAAACTGCGCACGCAATGACCGTGCTCACCGATGCGGCGACCCTCTTACCTGTGACCAAGGGCCTCACGCCCGCAAACAGGATCATGCTCGCGCTCGGCAACGTCACGCCGTCTACCGATTTCCTGCTCGCGCAAAAGCTGCGCCACGTCTTGATGCAGCATCTCGCATGGCTGTGGACGCAGCACCCGGGCATGATCATCGTCACCCCCACCACGGCCTGCGCTGGATGGAAGGTGGGCAAGCCGGTCGATCTGAAGTATGGCATTAGCGACGGGGATCAGACGCTGAAGACGATGGAGTATGTGTGGATGGGGAACTTTTGCGGACTGCCGAGTATCAGTGTTCCGGCGGGCTTTGTGGTTCCTGAGGGCAGGAAGGGGGAGGGCGAGGTTGCGGAGGAGGCGGTGGAGGGGAAGGTCCCCGTGGGCTTGATGGGGATGGGGGAGTGGGCTGCCGAGGAGGAGTTGTTGTGGTTTGGAGGGGATTGTGAGGAGATCGGGCAGGAGTGCAGTAGCACGCCGCCGATTTGGGTGGATGTTGTTGAGTGGGCGAGGGAGGAGATGAAGAGGACGAGCTAGAGAGATGATCACAGAAGCCTTTCGAGATGAGAAGATGAGAGAAGAATTGTAGATATGTAAATTTTGTACAATTACAAGATTCATAGATATAATCTAGATTGAGAATATTGCGCTATTCGGATTTCAAACTTTCAACAACTTCCAACCTCGGACTACCTGAATCATGAGGATGTTTGGGTCTTTGAGACGTCTCAAATTGGATATCGTAGAACCGAATAGAGGGACAATGAATGGAGTTTGCGTAATTCTATTGCAACCTTCCGAGCTCGAACTCCTTTGGATGAAGGAAAGTCCCGACTTGGAGTGCACAACTGTGAATAAGGAAGTGGGGAGCGAGATCGAGGGAAGGCAAGGGTTGGTTCTTTTATCAATAAAACAGGTACAAGTACAGCACTGGATGACACGTTGTCATTTATAAGTGACTGGAGACCTGGATGAAACTTCTGCTGTCAGTAATGCTGATGCTGTCATGATGGTACAGTACCCCCATACACGTTAGGGCAGCAAATGCCTGCGCTTTCCAACGACGTAGCTGTGTATTAGATAGGAAGGTCACTGACACTAGCATAGAGAACGGATTCAAAGAAGCTTACCTTGGTTGGATGCATTGTGTTGTTGGCGGGGAGTCCTGGCATTCGGAGGCGTGCTTCTGGTTGTTTGTTGATTCGCGATACATGAGAAGAACTGCTTTTAAGGGCTGATTGATGCTACAGACCAAGGTGCCGAAAGACATAGGTGAAGAGAAACTCGACTTGAAGAAGTACCTTCCGAGTGTATTCCGGCAGGCCATATTTGAATATAAGTAGAACAGCTGGCTACACCAAGCATAGAATAGTTTTTCTTTATTGATAGGAAGGAGGTGTCGACGACTTGAATCTTAAGAAATTGATGCACTCGAAAAACGTATGAGACTCCACTTGGCTTCTCCACATTTTCCATATAGTTGATCGCAGAAGATGTATCGGTACTTGAGCGTTCTGTTGAGTAAGCTCAAGACCGTTTCCCTTTCCAATTTCACGTTGCCTGCACAGCATCCCAATTACCTCGTTCCCCTCCACCGAACACGACCCCCTTTCTGCCCTGCCCTATTCCCGAAAAGTACCACGTTACACAACCCCCGCACTATCCGTTCCACGCATGACCTTCGCCCGTACCTACCCTCGCCTACCCATCTCCAGCCTTCATCATCACATCTCACATCTCACAACATCTCTCCTTTTGTTCCAAAAACCAAACACCTTCCTGAAAGCCTAGACGGAGCACATCTCCCAAACCCCCAATGCCTTCCTCGGTCACACATGCAAGCTCTCCTCCATCACGCAATTCCCCCATCCGCTCATCACCGGAGCAAGCCCTCCAAGCTTTCCTCCAATTCAAACCAACGATACGAGGATGAACCCCCCCCTTCCCGGGCGCGCCATTCATTCAAGCGCCGACAAAACTCGAGAACTGACAAAAGAGGAAAAAGGACATGCCCACAAAACGCTAGCACCAATGCGATGGAAACGCGGAGAAGGAAAACCTGGGGTAACACAACATGAGCATGAGCATGGGCATCCGGATCTCGATCTCTCGTGTCCGAGTCCGTCCGTGTGCTGTGTAACCCTCCCCAGCCGCCGAGCGTGGAAGCCCACTCGGCCACAGCGGACTTCGCCGGCTGGATGCCGATAATGATACGATGGTCTGATTTCTATACCAGAGAGAGAGACAAAAAGGTGGAGTTGTAATGAGACAGCCAACCAAAGAAGGCTTGACGAGCTCAAGCAAGGAACGAAAGGGGAAGAGGGGGAGGGGAGCAAAGCGCACATGACGCCGCATCCACACAATCTATCTTGCGTTTTGCTGTCTATTTACCCAGGATTGACGACCAGTGCGTAAAGTAATAAAGCAACGACGATTTGAAATGAAAATGAGAAGATACGTGCAGTTAGGTGCTGTACGTGACGCAACTTCACAGACTACTGCAATAGGGGTAATCGGGGAAAGGGGCGATGTGCTGGAGGGAGTTAGGGGGGAGAAAGCAGCAGACGCTAGAATAGGGGTAATCCTTCCATCTCCCACATTTCTCTTCCCCGCACACCCTCGCCGTCGGGTGCGCCATAGCGTGCGCATGCAGAGTGACCACCGTCGGTCTCTCGGCTTCGGTGCCGATTCCGAGTTGATGAGAGGCGCGGTCATGGGGAAGGAAGGATTGCGTGGTGGCTGCGCAGCTGAGCGTGTGTCCCTGTCTTGGAAAATATTGAAGAGGATGTCGTTTTCGTGTCCGTGATTACAGGCTGAGATCCGAATTCAGGTTTCGGACTGTGATTGGCATTGGGACTTTGCGATATTGAAAATGGGGGATGGGGAAGGCTGAGGGATGCGAAGGCGACAGGGGCTTGTACCATGTGTTCGCCAACGAGACATTGGTATCGTGACGGCGCTGAAAGTCGGGGTCAAATGATGGGTCTGCCTAGGTAAGGTTGTTTCTTGGAATAGAACATTCTTACCGTATTCCGCAAGCCATCCTTCCCTTGAATGAGGCTGCATTGAAAACATTTGGTAACTTTTTCGAAACTGGGGGCGTGGTTGGTTGGATGGGGGATGAGGAAGGAATGGTGTGTGTGGCGATGTGTGATGAGGGGTAACAAAGAGGGGACGGAACGCGGGGCGAATTTTAGATGAGGCCTCCCACCTGGCCTTTGCCCCCCTTTTCCTGGTGGCAATGGCATGCTGGGAACAGTCAGACCTGCCTGAAATGTTGATGTCCTGATTCATGAATGTACTGTACCTCGCAGCCCTCGTTCTCGTTCTCGCGTTCGGCTCGCTCCTGGCGAAGGAATCAAGGCACGGAGACGAGGACAATCGTCGATCCGGAAGTATCACAGATCATCGTGTCCAAGTCCAACCTTTTCCTTCCAGAATGAATCCCGTCTGTCAACTTGATCGTCGTTGAAGAAACAATTGTGAGCACGAATGATACAAAACGTTATGTACTCATTCCCTGAAACCTCGTCACCACTTGCTTTTCCATGACACACCAGGCACGGCACCAGCTTCCCTGATTGGAGCCTTGGGACTGCTGACGACTTCTCGCAGCTTGTAGCTTGCAGCTTGCAGGTAACCAACAGGAGATGATCGGGGATGGGTGCTGCCGATTCAACCGACTGTAACACAAGCGACTCGCCCTGGTTCAGAGGCCAGCGTTGGTTCTTCAAAGCAGCGACTGGCATGCCACCACCATATTCAACGAATCAATAGCCCCTTTCTGAAGGAAGCAGGTGGCACAGCAACTCGGCGTCCATCAGCAGAGCAACCGCACGAACCGAACGAGATTGGTCTGGCTTCCTCCAGGATGTCGTACAAAATCATAAATGGCGTTCGTGAAGCCCTGAAACCATTGGGGCTTTCTCCCCAGTGCGGGGAAATGCCAGCTCATCTCGACCCTGGACCAAACGTCCGACTGTGGTTCGTTTCCCCAAGGGAAAAATCATGCCAACTTGTTGGACGATCATGTAGCCACGATTCAAAGAAGGTATGTTTGGTGGATCCTTTTCCACCTCTGGTCCAAAGAGAAGCAGTCTTTCTCGGGAGCAGCCGCCTCCCAACACGGGAAACGTTTTGACCTCCTGTCCTTGGACACCTTTTTTAAATAATTGACGCCGATCAGGAGTTGCTCAGTTTAACCTCTTCTTGGACATAGTCGCGAGCCAGCCGCCCTTGAAATAAAAAACCTGCCGTTCGTTCCTGGAAAGAATTGGTCCCTGCGTCAGCCAATTATTAAAAGCAATGCCCGTGAGCAGTTTAGCGTAACGTCCAACGGCCGGGCCCGCAAGCAAAAAATAAGACATTAAAGATTTGACGGCGCACAGGTCAAGTGACAGATTACAGCCAGCGAGTTGGCCAATTGCGCCAGAGAAGCCCATGGGAGATATCGACAGCTTCAAAGATGGCGCCAGCGTGGTGCCACAATGTTCGCTATCGTGAGCATCCTGACAACATCGGTTAGGAGAGGATGTTTCCAATGCCGCTGCAAGGTTTCCAAGATTTCGTGTGGGGGAGCTGGTGGACGAACCCTTTGAATGTATACAAATCTCCGATTCGATCCAGAAATAGCCAATGGAAAGGGGAGATGAAAGTGTTCAAGCAGCGTTTGGCAAGGGTAGGGAAGCAATGCGGCGAAGATCATTTGGACGGCCTCGGGGACTTAAGCGTAACTTGGCCATGGCGACCGTAGTGAAGAAACTTTGTCGGCGTTCAAAATAGATTTGTGAACAAGAGCGATAGGCGAAAAGAACTTCTTCCAACTGATTTCGGCGAAGCGAAGTTTGCGAGCGAAATCCCGTACTGGGAAAAGGAGAGACTTCTTGGCGCGGGTGGCAGAACAACAAGCGACATGAAGCCATTCCAAGCCGTCACGAGGTTGGCGACGACGAGCTCCTCGGCCGAAATAGGGAAAGTGGCATATCAGAAGACCCATCTCGACGACGCCATCACGTCAATCGTGGCTCCAGGGAAGCTGAATGACTGAAACTGGCAGCGCAGACTTCGGCAAGCCACGACCACGAGAAAAAGAAAACGTGGGGGCTTGCGTCTTCGCACCCTGGACCTTGGACGATGATTTGACTGAGAAGATGCATCAGATGCAGGCAGGGGAGAAGTGATCCAACCCTGGCAGCAGCCAATGGAGGTGAGACACGGTCGGCGCGAGAACCGGGGAGGATCTGGAAAACGACGAATGATATGCTGCTCTCTCCCTTGTCAGATTACCGATGAGATGTTCGTCATTTGGGGGTCTGTGTGCTTGCAGTAGCGTTTACCCCTCCCATGTGGATTGGGGTGGTGGTGTGGAGAAAAAAAGAAAGGAATGGTTCATGAGCTGAGTAAGACAGAGGAGAAGCCTTCCCTAAGGCGGATTCGAACGATCGCAGGGCGGGGATTTTCTGCAGCAATGTTTTTGAGATGTGATTGAAGTTTTTTGTGGAGTAGTTGCCACGAGGCGCCATGTGAGTGTTGGTCAAATGTTCTCTTCCATCACCATCTGAAGAAGATTGAATGAATCTTGAAACTGCTCCAAACTCAGGATACAAAGCGGCACAACCATGTACCTGCGAAGACATCAGTGCGCAGAAGTGTCGTCAGTACCACCATGGTGGTTGCTGAATTTCGATGCGCTTCTCGCGTCCGCACAAAATCATAAACGGACGGGTTGATAACCATCCGCGATTCCGCATGGGTACAACCGAAACTAAGGGGGGTCCTCTTTTTAGAGTTGGATTTAGCGTCGCCCGCGGGCCGCTCGGCGCACATGACTACAGTTTGGAGATTGATCGAGTCTTGGAGACTTCGATATGGACGAGGAGAGTAGGTACTCCGTACTGCATGCGTGCTGCATGATCGAGAGTTCATGGATGCTAAGATAGGATGAAATGCTTCATCTCGACCCTCGTCTATCTGTCCGGAATGATCCTGAGTTTTTGCGATGTCATGTCAATCAATAGATAAGCCACAATCGTAGGTTAGCAGCAAGGGAATATACGAGCCGTAGAGAACCTCTGACATCGTTTCCTGGTAAGCCTGACGCTTGTAGCAGACTGACGGTTTCATTTTCTCCTCCTTTCTTCTATTCTTGGCCGACGTTCAAAAATTCAATACTTGATGACAGTCAAGAACGCCTCTCTGGCGAAAGGGGTCAGCCGTGTTTCCATACGAGCTGAGCAGGTGGACGATGATTCAGCTCCTCGACCGTGCCCTCAGAAGATGTGCCCGGTATGACCGATCAGAGCTGAGACTTGATGCTCATCCCAATCTTCACCCGCGATTTCAAGACCCCATGGCTGATTCATGCCATCATCGAAACCGTCCCCATCATGTGCATGCTGACGTTTGGGGCACAATCTTTGAAATCGTCGCATTCATCCGGACAGTGGTTGGAAACTAGTGTATCTGCACAACTTGTTCGGCCGCTTTGATGAGCAGATTTATGTTTCGTCGGTTTGAGTTCAAACTTTGAACTTTGAAGCGAACCCCCACGTAATCCTCACGATTCCAACAGGTTTCTCACACTGTGGATCGGCCGCCCAGCATTTTGGATTTCCCGGCCTGCACTTCGAAAAAGCGTAAATATAGCCGCCTCGAATAAAGTAATGATAGCAATTTGGAGATGGGCTTTGGCGGCTTTGGCATTGACTTTAGCCTGGAGATCCAGACAAACTCCGATCGTACCGCAAACGAGAGGTCGTGATTGGTACCAGATCTTAAGATAGGGTGTAGGTTGTATGTTGCGGTTCCCTGGTGCGGCAATTGATTGCGTGCCTAAGTTGAACATGAAGGTGGGATAGGAGAAGGAGTGGGGTTGTGATGACGACGAGACAGTTTGCATTCTGCACGTCTTTATGAGGGTGCAGCACAGTGGAGAGTCCGCGACCCAGCAAATAAATTACTTGCAGTCGTAATTTACTCTGCATTCTTCAGGCTGTGGTGAAGTTGTCCAGTCGATGCCACTGTCCAGATACCTCTCCTTGATAGTAAGAAACATGATGATGTCTCACTTTGATCGTCCCCGCTGCATGAAATTGACCCACTGCTGTGGTATGCTAGCTGTCTCTGAAACCAATAGCAGCGAACGTTCTTCACACCCTCAACATTGGAGAGGAATTCAACTGAAGCCTTCTCATGTACGGTTGTGGTTTGTTAGACGGCATTTTGCCTTCGCGGGCACCGAGGGAGGGATCAAGTCGGCGCTGCTGGTTGGCTTGTCGAGCATCAGGGATAAGGAAGATCATATTTCAGGGTAATAATCTCCGCTGCAGTGGGTTACCTTTTTCGCCCTTGCCGCCGCTGCAGAGAAATTGTTATTTCCGCTGCTGAAGCTTTAAGCCAGTCGTCAAATTGTCGTGGATGATGTTCATTACTGCTCAAGGCTCTTGTCCATTTGACTTGGTTGTCCAGCACCAATTTGGAACATTAAGGGTCTGATCGCTTCCAGCTAGACGCGCATCGCTGAAAAGAATCTATCGCCGGCGGCAAGCGTAGCAAATGATTTTTAGGCCTTGCCATATCAGGATGTTCAAGCCTCCAAGGCCATGTCTCATCTCATCGGCTTTTGACGATGTTGATGGCTGGCGGACAGATCCAATTTGGCTCAATGTCAAGCTAATTCTGGAGATTATCCTCCGTAGGAACGCATTGAACACAGTGCATCCCGCTTTGTATCCCCGTGCTTTCAGTGGAGACGCGCGCGTGGATTATGACGATCTCGCTACTCCATATTGAAACGTGCGCCAGTAGGGTCGGACATCGAAGTTTGATACTAAGTACGTGGTCGACTGCTTGAGGCACCGACGTGGGTATGGGGGGGGCAGATAGTTTCTGCAAAACTGGCATCATGGAAGGCTAGGTAAACCTTCTCTGGTCGGTGCCTGCATAGCCGTCACCCGTTCTCCACCACCAGCTCTGCTGAAGATTCATGGACACCTGGTCGAATGAGACATCTGCTTGTGAACCACCAGAACAGACAGGAGCCAACAGCAGCCAGCAGCAGTGGTCGTCCCAGTGACTTGGCAACCCAGATTGGACGACGGCATGCTGCCGAAGCAGCGGTCCAATTGCACTCCAGAGACGGCCTCGACGGGCCATCTCCAGTGCGCGCGGGCAGAACCGCAATGGACGAGGGCATCGTACCGCAGGTCCACAGTGAGGGGAACCTCACGACGCCCTCGATGCAGACCGATCCGCATTCAGAAAAGGCTGGCAAATGATTGGGGAGGTGCAGCACGGGCCAATCAGACCGCGGCGAGCCGTATGCTGGCTGGAGGCAATCTGGTTAGGCGCGTTTCTCGTGCCCAGTCAGAGGAGAGACACTCTGCTCGATCTGACTGGGAGGGCAGCCTGCCTGCTGCCACTTTAAGCAGGCAGATGAGACCCTTCTCGCTTCTGTGGTCAATGCTCATTATTGCTCACCAAGCCAGACTCAGCGTCTCAGCTTTGAAGCGTGCACAAGGTGTCAAGGTTGGAGCGGCAGGGCAGGGCAGGGCAGGCTGGCGAGGCAAGGCCAAGATAGGGTACGGCAATTGCTGCTATTTACATTGCATCGCCTGCAAATGGGGTGCCCTGCTTGCCCTGCTGCGCTGGAGTGGCGGCTTGCTGTCTTACCGAGCCTGCAGAGAGTTTCTTTGGCCCTGAGCAAGCTGCTGCTACAACGGAGGACTGCACGTGAGTGCAAAAAGGAGGGCTGAAGATATCGGCAAAACTCCTTCGTTGTGTGCTTGAAGGCTGGCGAGATACCTGGTGAGGTGGGCCTGGTGCAATTGCACACTCCGGCCAGGTTGATGGGAATCGTGCGTGAGCAACCCCCAGACAATGACGACCGCCGACTGCCCCATGGCCCCAATCCAAGCAGGCTGGAGGTGTTGTTCCCTGTGCAAATTTGGCATCCTGACCTGGCCTGACGGGGTGGTGTTGCAGGGGCGAATCTGCGACAGTGCGACGCCGAGAGCAGAGAACAGAGAACAGACAGAGAGCGCCCTTCCCCACTCCCTCACTCCCTCCAGCATTCCTGTGAGAGCGAGCAGAGACCAGCAGCAGAGACCAGCAACAGAGACCAGCAGCGCAGCAAAGGGCGGCCAGCAGAAGGCACCCCGGCCGGTGAGTCCCTGTAGGAAAATGCTGCATGCACTCTGCAGAGCCCTGCCAGTGCAGGTGACGCCAATGCGGGCCTCGCTGGCCCTAACCGCATCCTGTCCTCTCCCAAACACATCCCACGTCGCCGCCGTAAGCCCGCCCGCCGGCTCGCTGCTTGAAGCCATTGACAAGAAGTGGAGCGGCGAGTGCAGCGGCGGCAGCAGGGTGTGCAGCGCCAAAGCAGCGGTGTTTCCGTCGAGAGTTGCAGCAGCGCAAGCGTGCAAATGGACCAAGCCTAAAAGGGTCTGCTCAAATCCGCTCCACCTGCCCACCCCCGCCAGCCAGCCAAGCCAGCCAGAAATTCTGCTGCTGCCACACCACCAGCACCACCAGGCTCGAACCAGCAGCCAGCAGCCAGCAACCAGCAGCCCGCAGCCCACCCTCAGACTGCCTGCCTGACGCTGCTCCACAGAGGCGCGCCATCCCCGAAACGGCTTGGCTTCGAGGGAAAAAGCCATCTGCAGACCCCCCCAGCACTTGCTGCTGCAAGGACCAGGCAAACTCCCAGTCCACGACCAACTCGACCCATTTGTATATGTTGAACCTCCTCCTCCTCGTCCCGCCCTGCTGCACAGAGATCACCATCTCCAAGATTCTACTCCTCCGCACTAGATGAAGGGATTGACACCATTCCTCTACTCTTTGTCGTCAACATCTACCGCATCACACATCACATCATTCCCTCCCACAATTAGAGCATCTGCCCTCTGCAACGCTGCCACAGCCGCCTCACCAAGTCCGCCCTCATTCTCTCACCTCGCACAAGGCTCCACATTTTGAGTCACACCATTCGCACTTCACCGAGCTCGGGTACGACGAATTCAACCAGAGAAAAACGCCATAGCTTCGTTGGAAACTTCTTAAAGCAACTCGTCCCGCCTTCACTTCGACACGATCCTTCTTTCAACATTTCCTCCACCCTCAACCTTCCAGCTCCTCAGCACAATTACACATCCACACAATGACGATCGATATGGATTGGTCACCAGCCTTCTGCCTCGCCTGTGACAGGCAAACTGACGGAAACGTCTACTGCTCTGAAGCCTGCCGTCTTGCGGAGTACGAAGTTGCATCGAATCCTGGCTCCACAGCCTCGTCACCAACATCTCCTCGTGGGCCAGCCTCTTGGTCGACAAAGAAGCCATCAAATGGTTTCTTCATGGAGCCAGCGTACAACTTCAGCAACGCACAACCCTACGGCACGACTCCCTCACCCCGAGCGTCCCACTTCTACCAATCCTCGCGGCCACGATCCTCACCAGTCACTTTCAGCACCAAGCCAGTGTTGACTCCTTCGAGCTCACAATCAAGCCTGTTCTCCATGCAGAGCACCCACTCGTCCATATCCGCCGAACCCATCCAGCTTTCGGACGAATCCAGGAAGGCTTTGAGGGCGTACGCCAGCTCCTTTGATCAGTCTCGATACTCCAGGAGGCAATCAACTTAAACCTCCCTCAATCTACCACATCTCTCTCGATTTACACCGATTTGCATATTACGGCGTTCTCAGACTTTCCACTTACGACACAAATACCCATACCTCCTCTCACGTTCTTCATCAGGACCGGCGTTCTAATACGATATGGGTTGTACAAAAAGCATTGTATGGAGCATACATCACATCTCGTCTCGGCATCAAAAAATTTCCTTGGGTCACCAGCATTGGAGCATCGGGGGCAGGAGCGACATTCGTTCCGATAACACGGACTTTTACAAATTTCTTTTTCTCAAACCTTGGGCATCTTCAGCATCGGACGGACACAGGATATCATACCACAAGGGAGCAAGGACAGCATCAGGAGCAACTTGCAGGATTGGGAGAAGGGCGCTTGGATGACACATTACCATGTTTCTGGCTTTGCAGTCTCCGTGTTGTCAGCGATACTTTTGTTTAGAGACCTACACAGGTCCAATTTGGAATTGCAATTGTCATCTTCCCCTCGTCTCGTCATGGGATATATCCGAGCCTCCCTCGTTGGGAGGATCGGTAAGACGAGCTTAGTATAGCAATCAAACATCACCATGTCTCGCCTGCACATCATGGCGAGACAGAGTCTCAAACTCACACACACATTTCTCGGTCATCGCCGCCACCATCTGTGGACTTGTGATCAAAGCCTGATTCTATCTAATTTCAAATCTCACCATCATTAATAATGGCAATCCCATCCTGACAGAATGTCATCATGACTTACGGTACTTAGCAGTCTCAGAAGAATAGTATCACGGGGTCCGAGACCTCATTAGTCGCTCTCGCTCTCGCTATCACCACGTCCGTCCGTAGCTTGTCCGGAGCTCTCTCCTTTCCGTCCCTTCCTACTGTCACTTTACCACTCTCAACGTTGATTCCAAACCGCTAAGGAGTCACGCGGGAAGATCTAGAAGCAAAATCCGGGGAAGCCACCTTCCGCCCGACGAGTCTGGATGCCAGCCATCTTCAGGAGTCACCCCGCGGAATTGACATTGGGGATGGGACTTACCGCTCCCATCCCACTGAATTTCTTTGCCGCCCTGATCCGGGAGAAGAAATTTCTTCCACGTCAAATTTCATTTTCATTCTATTATTGATTTGAAGGAGTCTACGGGAGTTCGGAGGACAGGGGACTGGTCACGATACAGCTAGAAGATGGAAATGGCGTTTTGGGGGCAAAACATTTCACATTTTGTAACTCGGATGAGCCGGGACAGAGCGGCGAGACGGCACCAAGGGGAATTCTCAGCACGCACGGGATCGGCTTGGGCTTTGTCGATCGATGCAAGCGAGGAGCGATGATCTTCTCTTGCGCGTGGTTCGCGAGCTCGTTGGGTTCTATTTTCCCCTCATCCAATTGAGGGGTACCAAGACACAATTCTCCAGCAGGCTGGTTGGATGCGGACAAGTATCAATTACACAACCAAAACTAGTAATACGTCCATCGAGGTACGTCCATCTGCATGGCATCATCAACCCGCACGCATGATCTGGACAACTCACCATCGCACGTGCAATAACGGTTTGCCATGCAATCGTTCCACCAGCAAACCCTTCCTTCGCTGCAAATAGAGTGCAGCTAGTTAGTGCTCACCCCAAGATTCTCGCGGGTGTGGAGCTTGAATGATGTGTTGAACAGCTTCATGGGTCATGCTTCCGCAAACAAAGATACTCAAACGTTCGGCTCCACAATGATACCATCATGCTTCTGCCACAACTCACTGCATACGATCTCCACTCAAAACCAAGCTCTACTTCCACATACATATTGAAAATATGCGAGCGAGCAAGGAGTGCCTGAAACAGAGCACTATGCGGAAGCAAACCGGTGCCCAACTCCCGGGTGAAGAGAGTTTGGGGCATTGCGCAATGCCAGCCCTCAACAAAGGAAGGGCTGGAGGCTTGCCGAAGGCTTGCGGGAGTGCCGCAACAACCCAAACCATATCAAATCAAAAAGATTATTGAACTTTCCCATCAACTTCCTCCCCGTGATTGGGTACCCGGCAAACGCCCGGAAGGCAGCTGGGATAATGCCTTGGAAGGTAAGCACGATACAGAACGCACCTCATGCCTCTCCTCCTCCACTCACAGCCCGTCTTTCGCACAACAAAACAGCCATCCCCTTCCCTTCCGACAGACTTTCCCATATTTTATGCCCACCTATTAATAATATCCCTGCTCCACCGTTGTTCAACTCAAAATCTTAACACTGCGAACTTAATCTTGGTAAGCTCGTTTCAGATCCC
The DNA here is from genome assembly GCF_002865645.1 of Hyaloscypha bicolor E. Classification (NCBI taxonomy): domain Eukaryota; kingdom Fungi; phylum Ascomycota; class Leotiomycetes; order Helotiales; family Hyaloscyphaceae; genus Hyaloscypha; species Hyaloscypha bicolor. The sequence continues at coordinate 1,280,417 of NW_020194517.1, read as the reverse complement.
TCTGCTCTGTACAGGAGGGAAGGCGATTGGGTGGGAGAGGGAAGGAGGGGCGTCTATGCGTGGCGATCCCGCGGCCCTTGTCCTTGTCCCGGGCCTGATTCTTTGCTTTGCAGGGCTGAACGCGGCCCCCAAACTCCATATCTGAAAATTCTCTTTCATAAAATAAAGTTTGGTTGGATAAGGACAGGGAAGAAGTCTTCCGTTTTCATGCAACGATCAGAGGCAAGATCACGGGTATTGGGGGGCGCTTTTTCAATATGGGAATAAGAGGGCGCGGCGTTTGGAGGGTGAGGGTGAGGGTGAGGCGGTTGTTACGTTATGCTGATGCAGAGGATGATGTGACGCCTCCTGATGAGGTGAGGACAAGACAGGCACGGCTTCAGGTACAGCACCAAGCAAAGCAGCGAAACAGACGAACGGAACCCCTTCTGCGAACCGGACCGCGAGGGGAAATTCCCCGATGAGTGGCCCCCGCAGGCCTTTAAATCCAATGGGCAAGGCGAGTTGCGAGCTTCGAGCTCAGCAAAACAAAGGCATTGGATGCTGGCCTCACACGTATATTCTTGCGGGCCCAGTCCTGGAGCCCGGGGCGTGCTTGATGACTGCTTGCATGCGCTTTTAGGATGTATGTTTCGAAACAATTACCTTGCTGATTGGCAGTCAACCCTGCTGTATTACAAGACGGAATGGGTAATTCCCAACGTCAGTTCCCAGCTGAGTGGTGCCTAGAGAAAGGCCCAGCATTTCCACGCGCTACGCTTCCGTGGGTGAAAAATTTTCATTTGTTCGTTTGGAGGTGTGGTCTGAGGTCGTTTGTGACTCCCAACGGAACAGATCAGTGGTTGTTTTTAACAGAGGTGTTGCTGGGGAAATTGGGAAAGAGAAGGAGTCATCGCTATGACACATCTACGTACCCCCAAACCCTCTGGAATGAGAGTGTGTGAAGTGTCACTCACCTCCCCTTGCCAACCGAAAAGGTTTTCCGCACCGTTTCAACATTATTCAAAATCCTCTGAACCTTCTTTCCAAATCCTTCTCCCCAGCTCGTCGGCGAATAAAAAGACGGTCGTTACAATGGCAATGTGGCAAATGGGGCAACGTTCTAGACTTCTGCAAGCCGTGGGTCGGGGGGGTGGGAGCACAGGCCGATGCTCGGTCTGGACCGACTTCCGGGTGCTTGAGGCTGATGGTCGTCCCGCTGTCAAGCAGGGTTCATACCCGATACGTAGAGCTTGTGGAAGGAGGACCCTCAGGCCATCCTTCCATGTTCATGTGCGATCCGGGCTGAGCTGAGCTGTCTCTTCTGACTTTGTACAGTAGGGTGCCATAAGTATTCGCACATGGCCCGTGCGGACCCACTGTATTCAACCAACTACAGATTCACACTGAGACTTCTAAGAGAAGTGATTGGCTGATGAGCACAGACCCTGTGCGAATACTTATGGCACCCTACTGTAAGTATCACTTGTTGTCTTAGGGTTCGTCATTTGAGACAGCGCTTAGCTGAAGAGTTTTTCTTCTCGCTTGAGAACCCGAGTGGGACTGATTGATTGATTGATTGATTGACCTTGCTTTTTCCCTTTGGTCGATTGAGTTTGTGTCTGTGGGATTGGCTCCAGGTACAGATGTCGTCGCCGGGGAAGATCCTGGCACCATGGTGAACCGTGAAGGTGTTCGTTCGTGGGTCTGGGAAAACGCTTTCGGTCCTACTCGATCTCGATCTCGGGATCTAAGACATGCTGCCGGTGAATGAAGATTATGTTTTGTTTTCAGGTACGAGGCTACCTACCCGTCTACCTTACTTGCCAATCATTGTGCAGAATTGGGGGCAGAGAGGGTGTGCCGCCCTGGGATTTGGAATCTGGTTCGAAGTTCATGATTTGTTGGTAGGGAAAAGTTCCCTCTTGTTTACTTTTTCTGTTATGCAGGCTTGCGCAGTGCTTATGGGAGCTGAGCCAATTCGGACCCTTTTCGATTGTGCGTACTCGATCTTCGTCTCAGATCGATGGCTGCAAGGCTTGGGGCCCGTGTCTTCAGGTCGAAGATGTTGAGAAACATGTCATTTGTACTCAGCCTCTTGAAGACGAACTGCTCACCTATCACAAAACCAAAGCCTCGCTATTCTCATTCTGGCAGTCCCATCCCTTTGCAAGACATCAGTACCTGCCACGAACGCCTTTTCTTTTTCTCGTTTTTCGATCACACAAAGACCGGCGTCCCCACAGAGAGCTGTCTTGTCTCAAATTCTCTCCCGGTGTCGTACAACAGCTCTCTCCCTGCTTTTTCCAAACCCCTAGTTTCTCAATCTCGCACTATACAACTCCGCTTGCGAAACTTCCTTCTCTACCACGTGAGTGTACTCCTGCTGCTCTAAGCTCCCTCTCAAACTCTGCATCCGCAGCTTCAACGTCTCACTGCTTCACCAAAGAATGGCAAGTGTCATCGCATGCACTCGGGCCTCCAAGACGACCCGATCCTGCGAGCAAAAGCCCGCTGCAAACCGTGTTTCTCCGCAGGTGCTATTGTCTGTTGTCTGGATGCATGCAAGGGAGGGGTTTTACAACAGCAAAGGAACGTAGCGGGGCACGTGAGGAAAATGTGGCTTCGACTCCCTGTTCTGTTTCGGGCACGTGCAGCGAATGCTGTGCTCCGCAAACATCGCTCTCACGTTCTTTCTTTGTGTTGTTGGATATCGGCGGGCCCGGTGCGTGTCAAGTATTAACAGTGGCACAGCATTCGAGGCTCTCGTGCGCCCATCACGTGTTTGCTGTTTCACCTGCGTTAAACCAAGGGAGGCGTCGAACGAGTTCTCGTTCTCAAGGGGCACAGCATCAGCGAGATTTGATGTCAAGTCAACACCGATGCTGCCCGAGGGATGCAACGCTATTGCTGTTGTGCTTTGGCGCACAGCAAAAGCGCTCCACACCTCACGTGTTTGCTCCCCCAAGGTGAAAGTTGACAAGACCTTCGTCCCACGAGTGTGGACGACGAGGGCAAGTGCTACCGAGTCGGGAGCTTGCATAGAATAGACTTGTGGTCAGTGATAATGCTGGCAGCCGGTGTGATGCAAGGGCGTATGTAGTGTGAGAGTTGTCATGTGCTTTTATGTTGCTGCTCTAAGATTAGTGTTTTTAGTGTTTTCAGTGTTGATATTACTATTTTATACAATGGCAAAGAGGTCAGAAGGAGGAGGAATGAATGTGTTAGCTAGGCTAGGACAATTGAAGTTACAAAAGTACCAGAAAGCCTGGAATAATGGAATTGTAGCTTCCAAGCTTGTGTGAGTTACTCAATTGTCCCAAGGACTTCTGGTACATTTGAAGCACACATCATGAGCAGGGAATTCACTGGCAGTACACCATGACTTTGGAGTCGAAGAACACTAGACTTGAGTTGGATATCTATGCAACTTAAAACGATGACCCAAATTGTGGGTTTGGAAGACTCGGAATTAGACCTTCCACCACCAAGAGCAAGACAAGGAGAGGGTGAGGGTATCCATTCACGCTATTCTTGAGACCACTACAAAAGGCTTGGTTAAATTGAGATCGACATTCAATGTCTTCACTAAAACATTTCTGTCCTTGAATCTTTTTCGCCTGTTTTCCCCAGTGGGTAGCGATGTCGTTACAGGCTGACAGCGACACCAATATTGACAACGGAAATCTCGTCCGGACCTCACCCACGCGAATATGGGCGTTGTCTGTATGCACATCAATGAATCGCAAGTAGCAATATACCTTGCGCATAGCACGACCGTCATCTTCTTTTATTCTCTGGCTTGTCCTTAATCGTGCCTTGCCATATTGTCGACAAGATGGGTTTTTGCTATTTGCAAAGTCATAATTAGGGAATGCAGGACTCCTTTATACTTACTTTCGATTTGTGTCATGAAACGACTCTACGGTAGTTTGTTCTTTCCTTAATTGGGTAAGGAAATATTACACCTTTGCTCAAGATAGCAAAATTCGTCCTCTCTTCCAGAGGGCAAAGATGTCCCCACACAAATGTGGCAAGGTTCTTTGACGAAGGAGCTCACAGCCAATGGGAAATAGCGCGGACCCCATCGTTATCTCTCCTACTTAAAATCGCTCGTAGTCAGGTCCAGGAATCTATGGAACAATGTAGTGGCAAGGAACAAGGCGAATTCCTTCAAACCGTTTCTATAGATCTCCAATGTCTTCACAACTTCACAAGGCACTAAAACTGGTATATGCATTACTTTCTTATACGTATCTTTTCACTAACTTTTCACTAACTTTTCACTAACTTTCCACCCTTACAACTTCCCTATTTCAAGTCTAATTATAATAAAAAGTAAACTTAAATACTCGTATATATAAGCCCTTCTTAATTATAGAAGGTCTTTCTCTTTATAAGCGTAATTCTTAAATTACAAAATTTATTAATTTGGGGGGGGGGGGGGGGGGGGGGGTAAAGCAAGGCAATCTAGAAAATTTGATTTTGGTGAGAATTTCATTAGAAATGGCCGCATTTCAATACTCTCCGAGCCAAATTTTGTTCCCCTAATCCCAAAAGATACTTTATACTCTCAGCTAAGTCCTGAGATTAGGGAGACAAAATTTGGTTTGAAGAATATTATGATATAGCCATTTCTAATGAAACTCTCACTAAAATCGGCTTTTGAGGGTTGGACTCTACGGGGTCCGCCCCGTCCCTCCCAAATCGACAATTTCGTAAGTTAACAACTACGCTTAGGAATATAAATAGTTTCTATATTTTTGAAGGACTCGTATAGGCGAGTATTTGAGTCCACTTTTCATTATAATCAGACTTGAAATGGGGAAGTTGTGAGGGTGGAAAGTCGGCAGGAAAGGTGCGCACAAGAAAGTGGTGCGCACGCAGTTTTAGCGCCGAAATCTGTAATTGGTACAAGTAGTTGTAGTCCAAACACTAAACGTTTTGGTTTGGACTGCGTTAAGAACCACTAAAAGAAACCAATTTTTCGACTCTGAATCTTCTTCATCTCTTTCAAAAATTTCCATTTCCCAACTTCACCACACTATGGCATCCAGGCCCCCAATTCCCGAGCGCTATAGTTCCATCGTCCCACCATCCGGTCTAAAGGACATGGAGATATTATCCAAGCGCACAGCATCCGCAATGACTGCAATATCTCAGCTATCGACCACAAGCTCTACCAATGATTTCCTTGATGCGAAGATTGAGAGCATCTCGGCCGATCTCGCTGTCAATAGCAAGTTCAAAGACTATTTTGAAAACGCCAAAAAACGCAAGGCCCTAGCCGATGAAGATTATGACGATGCCGTAAAAGAATTAGAGTTGGAAGTTAACCAAAAGGAGCGAGAGTTAATAACTCTCAGGCGCCAGAAGAAGATAATCTCGGATGATATTGATGAAGTTTTGCCACAATACTCTACTGTCGAGGGTGCATACTCTTCTGTGTTGATGGCGAAGATCATGTCCGCGTCTGGCAAGCAGAGAAAAGGAAAGAAATTCGATCAGAGTGCATATTCAAAGGCGGTACTTTCATTCTACGGTGCAATACGACGTACAGATTCTGGATTGGTTGAAAAATATTGTCATCTCACTGGATGGCAGCCCGAGAAACACGTCAAGTGTGCCCATCTGGTCCCGAAATCCCTCGAGTCAGACGAGCTTGCATATCTCTTTGGCGTTCGTGAAACTGTTCTATCTGAGCCTCGTAATAGTATGTTTGCTACTCTTTAACTCTCATTGAGCACGTTTCTAATCTAAGTGCGAAGGAATTACACTTAATACGGTTATTAAAGGCGGCTTAGATAATGGTTGGATTGTGCTCGTTCCCAACAAGCCGAAGACCGGAGAAGAACCTGTTTGGCGATGTGTGTTGGTTGATCATTCGATTGCCTCCAATATGATTAGTATTGGACTAAAGTGGGGAGTATGTTTATTGAATCCCTAGCCCGAGTTTACTAAATAATGGAATTGTGCTGACAATTGCTTCAGGACATCGATGGAAAGACTCTCGAATTCCTCACACCTAACCGACCAGCTCGCAGATATTTATATCTTCGATATGTAATCACCTTTTTACACCAACAGAAGCTGGGAAATGTAGAATGGCTGCGTCGTGTTGAGGCAAGAGGTTACGTCTGGGCTACACCAGGCCCATACCTTCGAAAATCAATGCTGCTCACTCTAGCAAGGCGAATCTCTGACCAGTTTTTACCCGAAGTGTTCTATGACTCGACATTCACAATTGTAGACGGTTGCCCGCAGCGCAGCCCAGAAGATGAAGAGGACCTCGCTATGGGATTTGATCATAAGATACAGGACGCTCTAGCTGAAATCGGTGGAGACGAAGAAGGAAGTGGAGATGATGAGGAAAGTGGAGATGATGAGGAAAGTGGAGATGAAGGAAATAATGATTAAAACAGGTTTAATTAAAGTAACTTCACTAAATAAATTGCAAGCTTCGAGTGGCCTTTTATATGAAGTATCCCTCTAAATACATCTCTAGATTACGCATAAATGGGAAAGCAGGGATTCAAAACGAATTCCTAAAACAATACTCGAACACTTAATCTTATTTTAGTTATTACTTTAGGGTTCAAATTTTCATTGTTACTTAGCTCGACCAGACTAACCCAAAACGAAACCCTTTAGAAAATAGAGGCCCAAGCCTCAAGTTTCCGGGGTATTTTGTTTGGTATTAATTGACTTATAAGCAAATTACATCAATCCAGAGCAACGTGCGTGGCTGATTCTTGTTATTGTGAGGGAATAATAGTAAGGTGATAATTTTCAATATACGAAATAGATTCTCACGGATACTGAAAGTCTTCCCATTAACGAAGATTATAAGTATCTTATCCGTCGCTTGCCCCTAGGTATATGAAAGAGCAAAATATACAAGCTTTTCCCGAAGCATCTTATAAACCAGGTTATATTATATAATACTATGACCATTGTAGCCTTCTTCAAATAATAGAAGTCGAATACTATTCACCGATTTATCTAGCGAATTATACGTAAACCCGGATGTTTCCTTCGCCGGTATTTGAACAATTTCATTGCGGGATACTAGAAATATGGCTTGTAAGGATATCTTGTCGTTTCTGGACTTGTTCCTAGCCTATTTTGCGCTTAGGAGCCTATAAAATATGCTCTCCCTGTCTTCCATGCCGGAATGTTTCCTTATCAAAGCTAGATCAAGCGCGCGCTATAGATCGATGTATTCTCTTGATATAGGAGTCTGAGGCTCTGAAAAAGAAAGACGTACCAAACCCTATAACATTTTGAAAAGGCTTCAAGAGTTTGTAGCCCGGTGACTGGTAGCGAGGCGAAGACTTGCCCCACCGCCGCGGCTTGGCGAGCACACAGACATCGTTGGGATTCAGGTTAAATAACAATGATTGAGAAGTGCAGGTGGTATGGTACTAGCAACACAATAAATTTTGTACACAAGCATTCATGCTCACAGCACATTGAAACAAATACGTGTCCTTAAGGTTATAGTGCGCTAGCTAAGCATTGCAAACTACGGAGTTGCTGGAGCAGAGTGGAACACTTTGAGGTTAGGGGCGGATCTGAGTTGAACCATTTTATAATAACGAAATTCGAGATCTGTGTTGGGCTATCCACCCTTAGACACTCACAGATCTCAAAAAGAAGTACCTTCCGAAAGCTCGATGAATCGACCCCTTTGAACCTTTAAGGATTTCGCAAGCCTTGCACCTTGGTACGAACTCGGCCCTTCGGAATTCTCTTTGTGCAGAATATCGCAAGTGCGCTTGTTCATAATTTGAGCTTGAGACAGTCAACTTCACTGCCCCGTTGAAGCTCCAAAGCATTCTTGTGGGAGGAATCTTGGTGAGTGAATACTGAACACTGAATTGCATATAATAGGAGGTAGAGAACAATAACCACTACGGAACTTGACCTTTTCTCCCCAAAAAAACCAAGGCTCACAAAAGCACCTGTCAGCTGTCTACTACACCGTCCCATACATGAGCGAAGACCAAGCCAAATTGAGACAGTCCTGCCCCTAATCTCGTCGAAGGTCTATTTATAATCGTCTCGCATACATCAAGACTTTTCCAACAATTTTTCCAGAACACTTTGAGGAGACGATGAGGCCAATCACCTCGGAGAAGAAGCCAAAGGATGTGACCTGATGTAGCTAACTCAAGCAGGCCTCCCTCATACCGTCCACCTCTCCTTCACAATCCCCATCCAGCATTCCCACCCCACCAAGCAACCGCGCCAACAGCAGCAGCACCAAGAATACTCGGTGCATACTGCATCGCCGTCAACCACAAAGGCTGGTAGTAAAGACACTCGACATTATTGCCGTCAAGATCCAGGACATAAGCCGCATAGTATCCCTTCGTGTAGTTCCTCTCTCCCGGCTTTCCATTATCCTTTCCTCCCGCCTTCCTGTTCCATTTGTTAGCCTCTTTCTCTCTCTCTTTCTCCTGCGAGCGCCCACTTCCCCGCTCTATGAAAAAGAAATACTTACAAACCGGCCTCGTAGAAAGCCTTCACTTGCTTTTGAGAAGAGGCGGAGAAGCAGATATGCGTCTTACTCACGCCCTCCTTCTCTCCCTCCTTCTCCTTCGGGCAGTGATGCAGCCAGAAATCAGGCGCGCCGTATTTAGGACCCATGCCGACGGTTTCCTCGAGGGAGAGGTAGATGCCGTAGCCGAGGGGCGCGAGGAGGGTGGTGTAGAAGGCGGTCGACTCGGAGAGAGAGGAGACGGGGAGGGAGACGTGTGCTAGAGGCATTGTGATCTGGTTTACGTCTGTGTCTGGTATGAGGTTGGGTGCAGTTGGATGGAAGGATTGAATTGATGCTGGGTTGGATGAGGTTGATGTTGGAAGAGCCTCGAGTGGAAGAAGGGATGAGGTGAATTGCGGGGAGATGGCCTGATAATGTAGGTGACAGGACCACGATTCCAAAGCAGACGTGGTTGCCTACGTGCCGTTCCCCCGCCGAAGGTGCGCGCTGTCATGTGCTTTACTCATTTTCGTGCACCCACACCTCACCAACCACAGCACCTTCACAAAGCCACAAGAAGCGGCAGCACCGTAAGGGTGATGCATCCGAGCCGGCTGAGGCAAGTAGAAGCGAAGTCAGCATCATCGGGAGAGGGTCGGAGATAAGATGGAGTTATTCGCGTCAATATATTATATTGTGCATACAGCTGCTTGTAAGAACGTGCGCTTTTCGCGCTAGTTTCGCGAAAACCACCCTTCCCCCCCCGCACCTCTCTTGAGAACTTGCCCCCTAATAACCTTTTAATTATACTTCTAGCTTATAAACCTCCTTTATATATAAGGAGTGTTTTAGTATCCGGTTCATTTAACCTACTTTTTATGTACTCTAGATTATAGTATTAAATTTAATATAAAACTAATCTTTATTTCTCTTGTAAGGTTCAGGGAAGTCTCCTCTAAATAAGAGGCCCCGATAACCTACATATAATTAGTAATTCATAAGCCTAAAGCCTATAATAAATAGTGGTATGATTATAACATGAGAGAGTTGCCGATCTCCCTAATTAATACCCTCGACACTCGAGGTTTGTCACATGCAGTTTGGTCACGTGTGACCCTGCGCACATCACAATTATATTTACAGCAATCGTATTTTATTACGCATTTTATAGATGTCACGTGAAAGTGTGGCGTTCTTCTATAAGTTTCCATAGGTAGCCACGTTCTGCATGAAGTTACCACTCAGTCATTCCAATCCGCCACAACAAAAACCTCTATCCATCCTCTCCTCCGAAATCCCACTGCGCAATTTAATATTCTTTCTCCGAAGCCTCACAACTTTCCCAAACTCTCACCCCGATTCTGCCCTTCGAGAGCCCGAGCCCTTATATAAGGTTATCGAATTAAGAGAAAAGCTATGCTTTTAATAACAGATACTTGAACTTAGATTATCCTTATAAGCTTGAAGTTTGAAATTTGAGCAAGCGATACGCTGTATACTTACCAAGTTATTTCTTGTCAGACGTTTTGAGTATCCAGCTTAGCCCTCTGATTATGCTCCTTAGTTTAGTCTGTTCGACAAAAGTGGGAGTGAGGATGCATATGTCTAATTTTAATGTATTCATTATAGGTTTAGCTGCCATGTTGCATATTGTAACGTGAATGTATCTTTACGCTGCTTTGGGAAAGTATTTCATTCTGATCCCAGAATCAAAGCTATTTGTCAAGCTAGTCGGTACTGCGAAAAGCGACGGTGTTCCACCAGACAAAAGGCAAATTGTCAACCATAAAAACAAGACCTGCAAAGCTATCTTCGAGCTCTACCTTGCGACGTTGTCTCTTCGTTGTTGTCGATCCGGGTTGGTAGAATTTCCAACTGCCTGGAAAATCTGTGTACAATCTCCCTCCTGATCAAGTCGTTGTGTACTCGTTGCGAGATAATTGGTTGAGATGGTGTGGTTCTGGGAATACTGCCTAGAGAAGAGCCGGATTCGTATTGATGGACTGTGGGATTCGAATCGGCATGCAAAGATGGTCTTCGTGAAGATTGACGGGAGCGCAGCATTTCCTTAGATTTGCTGATGATAAGAAAGTGCACTGGTTTGGTGTTACTGTCCTCTGCCTGTATGCGTTCATAGTGCATAAGACGAGGTGGGGGACTGTCGACAACCTTGCGGATTATAGGCGTGACACTTGCCATTGTCAGGACTTTGTGTGAAACATTGTGCAAGATATCCTGAGGTCTGTTCGGATTGCGCCATTCTACTAGCACCTGGTCCTTACTGAGCCGTGTGATGACCTTGAGATGACCTTTCGCGCCGAACTCAAAAACATCGCCCTCTTTCAAGGCTGTTAAACACCAACCAAATTCATACCTTGGAGCCGAACTAACATGCCTGGAATTCTTGATCCTGTGACGCCATCCACGTAGAGAGTTCGGGACACAGGAACTATTCAGGTGACTCGATGTCTGCAAAAGCGATCCATCACGAATTTGCCTCGGGGGAGAGCTTCCGCCGCCTATATGTTTGGGATCGAAGCGATCTGGTGGATTATGCTGGCATTTCTTGCCTAGGAGCTGATTGGGGAATTCTAGACAATTGCTCTCAAGTACGGCTAGTGTCCCACTATCTTTAGTCTCTTCCAAGAAGCCAATCCAAGATAGTTCTCTCGATCACAAGGTGACTTTCCTCCCTGGCCGAGTATCCGGAGCCCAGAACAATGCAAGGTCTCCCTCTATGGTCTTGCCGGTGTCCTCCAGTATGTCGAAGCCACACCCAATGGCTTTACCTAGATCAGTCTGCCAGCCACGCCGAGACTTATACAGCCTACGGAACGCTTTGTAGTCTGAGTCTTGAAGCGCAGAGTAGAAATTTCTCTCGCATTCTGGGTCGGTCCATTGGATTGATGCATTCAGCAAGTGATTTAGCATAGTCTGCGTCCCAAATAGTTCAATCAGTCTTATCCTGCGGCTATTGTATGTGCATGCGGAAACTTCAAGACCCAACCACTGCTCTAGAACTTCAACATTTCGACTCTCAGAGTCGTTCTTCCAATGGTCGATCAAACATTTCGTCATATACCGCCCGACTCGTAATTTGTATTGTTTTTGAAGACCGCCAGTGACAAATGGTGGTGTAGCCTGCAGTGCCCCTGTTACGGTACTCAATTCCCAGCCAGGACTGACAGTACTAGGTTGGGAAAGAGCTCCAGAGTCCCTAAATCGTTCTCTGAGCTGAGCCGTCGATTCAGGGCATCCGCCTTTGTCTTCCAACCTGACACTGGCTCCTATGAGAAGGATGTCTTTCTCGCGCAGATATGATGCCCTTGCGAAATCCTTGTCTTCGCGGCTCTCTTTGTTTGACATCCAATGACAGACTATTTCACCTTTTAGTATTTCGTCTTTTTGAGCCTTCACTGCGTCTCGTGAGCCCTCCGATCGTGTATGGCAGGGAATTATGACCCCATTCCCAACTTTGTACTGAACGATCCGCTCTTCATCACCAAGAACGGAGGACTTCCACATTGGACCCCAAATGTCCCCAAATGTCATGGCGTCCGTCGACAAAGATAAGTGAGGCGGCTCCTCGAGTCCGAGTAGGCTCGAAAGATACGTATCAAAACTTTCAAGTACCCAAACCTGCTGCCGACCGAGGAATTCGCTGAGACACGAGAAAGATCTTAGACGAACCCCAAAGTACTGCGTCTCCAAGAAAGGGCCTGGTAACGTAACGGACATAACTTGATGATTGCCAAAGACCTGCGTGTGAGCACCAGCGTAGGACAGGACTGCAAAGTCGAGAACATGAACAGTACATCGCCAGAGGTCTTTAAGCTTAATTGGAATTTTCACATCAAGATCGACGAGCAGCTGTCGACAAGCCGCCGAGACCTCACTCGCATATGTACTGACAACCGCAAGCAAGACATCATTAGGAAGGCCAGAGATGATCTGGAAGAGGCATATCTCGAATGTGTTCACCAACTCTTCTATCTTGCCGCATTCAATTCGAACGAGTCTGGCAACATTCTGGCGCGTGCGGTCGAGAACGAGCAGGCTGATAAAGCTCCCACAATAATGTGCCTCTTTCATTGTCTTGATATTCTCCCAGGCCCTAGAATGATGTTGCGGCATTCAATGAAGTTCGCCAATTGATCAAGTACTCGATCATACATTCGATGATCCGCCAGGTGTGGAGATTGGGATGGACCAGGTACGTTCTTGTTTGCCAAATCTGTGACCTCCTGACAAAACCAGAGTATCTCCTCTGTCCCGCATTGTTGGAATGATGCATTCTCGAGAAATGGGGTTTCGAGATCGAAGTCAATCTTGGTATCGAATGGCCGATATTTTGTTCCATCCTATGAAAGTCACAGTGTGCCCTTGTTTTATGGCCGAGTCAGAACTTACGATATATCGCTTGAACACCGAGTTTTGATATATCTTAGATGTCATATCATCTAGCTCCTGGAAGTACTCGGCAGGTCGTGAAAACCGCTTCTCCACGAAGTCTTCCACCGAATCACTCTCTGCAGGAGAAGAAGGCCTCGATGACAGGTATTCCTCGCTGGCAGAGTCGTGAAAGACGTTTGTGTTCTCCGTTCGCCGTATAGCAACGCCCATATGGGCATCTTCCAATTGAAACAAATCACCATCGTCCCTGAAAGGAATGTAGTGCTTGTCGTGGAGGGCGGAATCATCCCAAGCTACTAGTGGAGATACTGATGGACGAGGCTGTCTTCTCTGTCCATCTCTGAAAGTCGAGTCACAGGAAGCTGCTCGCTGTTGGCTTTTTCGAGCATGCTTAGGCCCTGGGTCATTATAGCTGCCTCTCGTAGTACGGCGGAGATCCTCGGACATGGTGACCGGATAGGTACTTCGAAAGGACTCACAGGGTGATCGTTGGTACAAGATAGATATACAATGCCAGAGTTAGGCTCTCATATCCTCGAAGCATAAGGTGTTCAAGTTATACTGTTTAGAAATACGAAAAGAATGTGCTTCAGGTGACGAGGCTGGGGAAATTCGAGCGTGTCGAGTCACCATTTGGCGGGGTAGGGCATCACCGACCTCTCTGTCTGCATCACCCATCGTCTCCTAGCCTGATGGGCTTCGTCGAAAGAAAGCCCCACAAGAGTTCCACTATAGGAAGGGTCAAAAGACAAAGACTTAGATCGTATTTCTGTTGCACATTTTGAGCAGAGCTTTTCGTCGAAATATGTCTTACTGAATATCCGATGGATTGGGCAATAAAAACCTCGCAGGTCAAACCAGAAACTCCGAGTCTATTGAAGGAATACAAGCACGTCACCGCGGATTTCTCAATCCATTCGTCTAATAATCTTCCTCTCGAACATCGTGCGAGTTCCCTCTGTAGTGTTTCTCGTAGTATCGTGTCCCCTAGCATCGTTCTTTGCCGCATTTTACCCACAGTATTGTTCCCTCCGCAGCATTTCACCTTCCGTAGCATTTCCCTTCAGCAACATCGTTCCCCATAGCATTGTCCCCCTGCTCTTTCTGCAATATCGTTCTCCACAGTATTTCCTCTGCAGCATCGTCCCGCATTGTGCTGTATAAGTTGACCGAGGTAGAACTAATGCTCTTTCGAATCCGCGACCTTGTTGTGCTCTTCATGTGCTACTGCTTTGCAGATACTTTATTCTCTTCCTTTGCTGACTACCGATTTACTCGATCGTACTCTGCTATTGAGGTGTATATATATTTCAAGATGCTTGAAGTCAAAGTACCTATTGTTTTTTTTTTCGGCACGCAGGGATGGACGTTACTGGAGAAGGACTCGAGATGGAATAAACGGTCTGACCAGCCTTTATTGATTCCTAACTCTGGATAAGTCCGTTTTGGTTACCTAAAATGTAGTCACTGTATTCCACATGTACTAATCTCATACTAATTAATTCTAGCCTGACATGCAGTATGCATAAGTGATCCTCGAGAGCAATAATAGAGTTTGTAGAGACGTTAGTCAGTCATGAGCTTTCCTATCTCATCAATTAATTCTTGGAGATCCTCGTCGGTAATCTTGTCTGCAAGGGAAGGTATGACAGTCTTTGCTTCATCAGCCTTTTCACAGCAAAGTGAGCCTACTAAGTGTTAGTATATGTAGCTAAACAATAACTAGGATAGAAAATATAGCATATGTACCCAGCTGGGCCTTCTCAAACTTGGCGAGTTCTGGATGAGCATTAAGCAAGCGTTCAACCGCCTCAACGTTTTCCTTCTTCTTGAAACGCGCAAAGGTATCAAGGTAATTAAGAGTTCGGGGTAGTAACCTAATAAAGACAAATCAGCCTGTCTATCTTTTCATATAGATAGCTCTATGAAGCGAATGGGGGGCGTACTCATTCTGGTTCATATTCTTGCCTTCCTTTGTGCGCTTTGCGAGTACGGCGTTAATGACTAGGGAGGCTTCCGATAGAGTCAAGCCGTCGACGTTCTGGAATTCACCTAGGTTGAGAACAGACGTTGCCTCTTCTTCGCCCTCTGGTGGGGGCCTCGACCGCGATGTAGGATCCTGAGGCGACATAACTTAAGCCGTCGAGCCGTCTCTCTTGTGCTCGTTGCTACCGTCGGGAGGGTTTGGAAATGTATATCAACTGTGTGGACAGTTATTGTATAGCAGTTTGGATTCTTTGGCGCCGCTCAATTTCTTGACGGCGGCTCTCGGAGAGGATGTAGCCTTGACCCCTCCACGACCAGATTGACGCCGCTTGTTGCTCAACCAACTGGCCTATAGGTTTTGCGGATCTTACGTTGCCAATCATATGCTAGGAACACACTTTTGGACGAAAGAAGTCGCTAACCTAGCAATACCATTAGATCAAACAGTTTCTGAGTGCATCCTGTTGCCTGGAGTATACACACAGTGACCCAACATATATATAATTCCCCGGCACGAATGAGCAGCAGTTCCAGCAGTGAGTCATCCCTTTTCAAGGTAGATTTATTCTCCCCCAATTGAAGGTGCTTCCTTTCTTATCAGTGTGCATATTGTGGCCTAGACAGTGTGGTCGATAATGAGCCCGGGAATTGGGAGGCCAATAGTAGTATGATACGGGCGGTTCGAATCCGATATCCCACACATCCTCAGCCGCACTCGGCCCGTAGGGTGTAGCTTGCCGCTAACCACCCTCGCTGTTGTCGAAAAACTGTGTCACAGAAAGGGAAAAAAGTAAAACGTCACCCCCCCGAATGTCGATTGGGGACCAGACTAGCCACTAACCCAAAGTAGAGGCGCTCGGACAGAAAGACCAAAATTCTAGCTTTCTCTTTAAATTTAAATTACTTTATAAGTAATTAACAGAATTTGATACTATCTTTGTTTTCTTATAGCGCTAATTAAGGGCTATTTAAATATAAACTTCTTATAAAATATAAATTAGTAATTGTTCTTTAAATTAAAGAAGCTAAAAGGTTAATATTTTATAAGCTAAAGGTAAGCTTGAGAAAGCCTGGAAATTTAATGAACAAGTCCCTAAAACCAGATATAAGAGCCCTATAAGCCCCAAACTTATAGGGCCTTATAAGGCTTAAAAACTAGAACTTTATTAATTAGTATATAAACTCCTTTTAATCAAAAATCTGGTTAAAGAAATCTTTTTATTATAAGTTAAGGAGCACGTGATTATATTATAAGCCTTATGGTATACTAGCTTATACTTATATTAAAAAATCTAACTTAAGGCCTTTGAAGAGCTTAAGTAGCCAATTACAAGTCGCTAATACCCTAGCCCCAAATCGACACCCATAATCGATACTCGGGGGGTGTCGTTTTACATTTCCCCCTTTAAAAGCACGTTACAGGCAAGCCAAAAGAATCAGCAAGGGTGAGGCATCCGAGCTAGCCGAGGCGAGAACCCGGGAAAGCGGTCAGGGTGGTCAGCCTTGTCGGATGCGAGGAGTGACGAGTGACATCTCGCATTTTTGGTGTGTCTGCTGGCTGACTCGTGCGGATGGAGAGGAGATCTTGTTGCAGATAGCACTTGGTGTAACGAAGTTGGGATAGATCATGGGATGGAGGATAGAGTTTGTCAATGCGTTGGATTGCGGGGTCATGTGGGGGTTATCTTGGGAAGACGGTGATGGAAGAGGAAACTTCCTGCTTGGAAAGAAACGGCGTGGAAAATTTGATGGAAGAGAACAATGAACAGCTGGGGGGGGGGAACGTAAGGCAGTTCTTCAGACTCTCACTGAGTCCTCTCTCCCATTCATACGTAGCTGTGAAGCCGCACTTCTTCTCTCCATCTAATATCCAGAACTCCAACCCAATGCAAGTATCCGACATCTAGTAATGCAATGCGCCCAACGCCCAAACCGGACGCCGACCCCTGTGCGCCCGCTTGTGTTTCGAAAGCCCCAAAATCCCTTTTCCGTTTGATGCAAAAGTACAAACTCGTTCCGTGAACCGATTACTACTCAGAAACTGAACAACCCGCTTCTTCTTTTTCCAAGTGGGTATATAATTAGAGCACTCAAGAACAGACCGACGGTGATCCCGATCGCGACTTGGATCATACTGTAGCCGACGTTGAAGACGATGGTGTTGAGATCTGTTGCCGAAGTAACGGAAACCTGTGAGAAATTATATTAGCAAACATTCTCCAAGGTCTTGATCCAGTCCACCAAGTATTCCAGTAAATGGCAGTAACATAGGGAGTAAATAGGGTATGTGTTTCGATAAATAAGTGACAAAATAAACCCCATCGGGAAAGAAACAAACCACGAAAGGAACAACAAACACGTGTTTTGTCGCATTCGCATCATAGAAGCCATGAAAAGGGCGGCCGAAACCATCACCACCATTACTTACAGAACTCGTGCCATTAATCTTCGCCGTTCCATTGGTATACAAAGTCGTATTGGTGATTTGATCCGCGCTGCTGATTCCAGCTAGGAGAGATCCTGAAGCAGCAAGTCCTGATGGGACTTGAACAAAGATGGCTGGTAAGAGAGCAGCCGCAGCGACACCATGTCGCATCCGTGAGTACAAGTTCCCGAGTACACCAACTGCAAGTGCACCGAGGGTGCTGGAGATTTGTGGTGAAGAGGAAAACTTCTTTGCACTGAAGAAGTTGACGACATAACCGGCGAAAGATATTATCAGCATAACTGGGGTCTGCTTCCACTTTGCTTGGTTGATAATACACAAGCAAAGAGTAAACGCTGGCACAAACAGCCATCTGTAATATTGCCCGATTGGATTCGTGCAGGTTGTGGCACTTGTTGCATTGGCGTCTAATAAACCATAAAATGCTGTCCCAATTGTGATGCCGAAGCCGAGGAACAGGGAATAAATGATGGCATAGACCATGCGAACAGATCCAGCGACCATGGATCTCGATTGGAGTTCAAGAGACCCGCATAGGACCATGTAGCCAGGAAGAATAAGGGCGATCGAGGACTGTGCCAGCGCGGAAAAGCAGAATAGATTTCCACCACGGATCGAACCGAAGGCTCGAGCCAAGAAGGACGTGATTACTGCAGCAGAGATTTCAAAGACGTTGCTGTAGAGGTCGGACTTGGGGGCTGCAATGAGCTGCAAGAAGCCAAGGATGCAACCGAGAATGTAAGCAATAGGCAGGTCGATGAGGCGTGCTTCAAATGCTATGTCAATGTTAGTAGGACGTTTGGGAATCGTGAGTGTTCGGACTTACCAAACGGAGCAACAGTGGCACTGGCGAAGCCATAAACAAGTACAAGGAGCCACTTGTTGTACTTCTGTTTGCCGGTTATGATGATATCAAGCCTCTGTGTAGCTTCCTCAACGCCGATCACATCGTGGACAACCTCCTTGTATATCTCGTGAATGTCCTTCAGCTTGCCCAAATCGACGCCTTGCGGGGCTCTGACCAACTTGACTTCAGTTGTATGAGTGGAGACATCATCGAAGGAGATGATCATGCACCCAGGAAGATACAGGAACTGGCCATCGATTTCGAGAACCCGTGCACTCATTTTCATGTATTCTTCAAGTCGATGAGTGGGAGCGCCGTAGCTCATCAAAGCCCGACACAACTTCAACAGATACTTCTGCCGACTGAGTGTCTCTGCAATATGTACAGTGATTCTGATCTCGTCCTCAAGTCGTGGTTTGTTCATCTTGCTTATTGCGGAGGAGATAAGATTGCCATGGTGCGTCTTTTTGTGAAGTCCAGGTCGAGATGGCTTCTTTTTAGGATTTCGAACCCCTCCTTGGGCGCCCAGAATGGCAGAGGCTTCGACAAGTCCGGCAAGAGTATCGTGTGATTGGTTTTTATGGTTATACCATTTAGCGGCTTTGGTTCGTGGTGTCGTCGTTCCCGAAGATCCTCTCGAACCAGTTCCGGTGCCTGCGAAAGAAGCATCTTCAGTTGAGCTATCACTACCTCTTCTTGAAATACCTGACGGTGCATTGTAAAGCTTCAACAGAGAAGAGAGAACACCGCCTCGATACTGTTGTGGTCTTGGGACGAACTCCTCAGCAAACCGCTCTTCCTCGTTTGGGGTCACTTGGCCCGAAGCCATGCCCGATTTTGACCCCGATGGCATCTTCCAAGCTTCTGAATGGTGCTTTCTTGTATGTGCCCTCACCAACTTGTGAGCTTCGGAGCTGCTCGACGCTTTGGCCTTCCCTTTCTCATCTGTACAACACTCGTCCTCATCACTTGCTCCGTCAAAGGTCCGTCTGCTGTCCATATCCGCCAGCGGAATATCATCAACTCGGACGGGGTATCGTTTCGTCGATCTGCTGTGTGGAGATATAAAGCCTTCATCAGATTCCTCGTCGAAACTGTTTCTTCTTGAATTTGGTGCAGAACTACCCCCTACCAAAGTTGCCACCCTCTGTGCTCTTTCTTGGGCCGCCAACGCTGAGAAAGCCTTCTCATTGTACTCCGACATATCTTCTTGGCGCAGGGAATTGGTGGAGGAATTGCTCCTCAACACTCTTGGCCTTGGCTTGAACACTGGGTTGAGAACTGGGTCTGCGAATGGATTCGTCTTCTCGACCTCGGGAGTGTGTCTCAGCAAGGGTGTAACACTATTCTTCCTCGAAACGGATGGGGTTGACTTGGTTTGCTTCGGAAATGCGACTCCGGTTGGAGAGAGGGATCCATCACGGACGTGGAAACTGGACCTCTGATTTGTAACATCGTTGGCCTCGCTGGTACTGTTGAACCTGACTCTACTTTTCCCTTTCGGCGGCTGATTATCTCCAGAGGTTCCCGGCCTGCTTGGGCCTGCACTCGAGTCGCCGCTGGGTGTTTCCAAACCGAAATATCCTTGTTGGCTCGGCCTTCCTTCACTTGCCGTCATGTACTCGCTGGACATGATAAGGATATATAAACCCCCTTGCACTCAATTGACCCAACTCTTCGTCCCAATCCTATATACAGGGCATGCAAAGGCGTGAAGCCGTTGAGGCGTTCGGTGGAGGGGAAAATTTGGCGTTCCCGCATGCAGGGAGGTGGGATGATGCAGGGTCAGCCCAACAGGGTGGAATCGATGGAATCTTCTTTGCGCCACCGATAACGAAAAGGTCCGAGAAGTCTCTGACAAACTCCTGCCAATTCTGAACAATGGTATAAGAAGATGAGAGAAGAATAAAGAATTAAAAATAATTCCTTTGGCCAAGAGGCAACAAGAGTGACTCGTGTCTGTGGATCGAGAGGCGTGTCCGGGGGGGTCGGTCTTTATGATGTGACCCAGCTTTGCCAAAAGCTTTGATATCTTGGGCCAGGTGCCGCTGGGCGGGAAGGCGCTACCTCCGGAAGTGTAATGAACTACTGTGATCATAACTCTGACCCTTGGCCCTGTTCGCTCTTGCCCTAGAGACGCACAATTCTCATCTCACGATCTTCGCTATCAGCCTGAAATGCCGACCGAGCCAGGTCCATTTCGACACTCTGATGCGGGTCTAGCTGAGCCTCCAGTTGATCGTCGAGGCCAAACATGTTTTGCTGCACAGGAGGCCTTGAGAAACTATGGACCTACAGAAAATCGGATCCCAGCCACTAGAATCAGTGGTTCACTGATGAGTTGCTCCAAGCCGCCCGGGAGTGGGCCATAGGGGAAACGTTCTAGAGGAGTGAGGCTCCACCTTCAGAGCGAGAGCCCACAATTGCCAGGCGGCTTGGGCATCGAATCAGCAGGGCAATGGCAGTCTCACTATGTGTTGATGGGAACGAGGTGTGGAGCAGCGCTCTTGACTGATATCAAGGTGCTTGATTCCGGTGGTCGTGGCGATTTTCAGCTGGACTTGAATCATCACTACAGAACGCGAGACGGTGCGGAAGGCCGGCGTGAAGTCCTCCTTCACCGCCTGCTGTCTTCACATGGGAGAGATACTTTCTCTCATGCGCTCATGATGCAGCTTCTGGCGGTAGAGATGCTTGATGATATCGTTGTAGCAACGAGTCATTTCGTTCCCAACAGCTTCGGGAAACACCGACCCTTGTCGCAACATGGGCGGAAGACCCAGTAAGGCAAGCCCGAGCCTTTCAATCCTCATGAACTTATCAACCCCAAGCAGCCCACGATTCGCATAACGTCGACTTACCCACTCCATATCTTCCAAGCGCCGTCAACACACACTTCCCATGTGAACGTCGAGTCTGGACTGCGTCGATTCGGTCACTTCTCGGTGCCTTGCTGCTGACACAGCAGGAACAAACTTTTTTTTCACAGTTCGAACGGTGGCGTAATTGATCCCCTCTGCGGTGTCCTCTCGGGATTGAGACAACATCTGATCCATGACCACCATCTATCTGATTTTGACTTGCGCACGTGGAAGTGAGAAAGGAAGGTTCGCCGGCCTCTGAACCCTTGCGTCGATTCAGCACGCCCCAAAATCTTTGGCACCCAACCTCCTGGGACCAGTCTAATTCGGTCTCATTTTCATCTCGGCCATGCCCACTTCGATGGGATAGTAGAAAGAGAGTGGCCATTTGGCGGAACTCATCGCCTATATTTGTCGTTGCAAATGTCCAAATCTGGTGGGGCTCTGGGCGAAGTCCCCAACGATCCAAAAATAGAAATCTTCGGAGATATTGGTCTTAGCACGTGGTTAGGGACCACCAGTTCTGAACCAAACCACTTCGATTCCCCACGGCGTCATTCGCAACCGGTGACGGATCAATTGGAGTTTTGGGGATGTTCATCTTTGGCGATTTCAAGACGGGAGAAAGGAGCTTCGACCCCTGAACGCAACTTTGCAGCCAACCACTTCGGAATCATCCAATTTTCTCCTACAGATTGACGTAACTACCGGGACAAGTTCCGAAACGTTTCGAGTTTGCTCACCTAGAAGCTCCGTGTAGAATCAAACCGTCCTTACTCATTGCGCGTACTTTCGGCAAGCCAGGTACCGGATCGACACATATCAAAAGCTTGACTATTTCGATCATCGCTGCTCCTCGACTCAAGTTATGTGGCGTCATTATGGGTGTTGATTCTTATTTCGACATCAGCTTGTTTTCTGCTCTCCATCTCTCCATGTAGTTTGGTGTGCAAGGGCTCGGACTCCAGGAAACTGGCTCATGTGTATCCCAACTCCACATTTGCAGCTCTCCCACCAATATCGCCAGCTTATCTCCAAACATCCCCACAATCTCCACATGTGCCTAGCATCCACGTTAGCAACAGAAGCTAATAATCGACACAGTGAGACTTACAATTGCCGGTAGAACTTGTACGCTCGCTTTACTGTAAACGCTGGTGTCGAGCTCGTCGTCGAGGGTGTGCTTGAGGAAGTTGGTTCTGAAGTAGGCGGATAGAAGGGATTCTCGCGCTTTGTAAGCCAGTGATTGTTCTACTTGGACTTAGGACAATGAAAAGGGGATGTGTGTTCTAGATAGCTAGCTCCTCGTCAGTTCTTTGAGGGAGATATTGATACAGGATCAAGGTGATAAACGCTCGGTCCACCTCCTTCTCGGCTTTGGACCAATGAGCGTTCAAAATTGCCGAGATGGAAGACAACAGAGTTTCGCCTAAGAAAGGGGTAAGGGGTGATTCAGGTTAGCTCCTCTTTGTCAATTGTCCTAATTGGTCTTGGTCCATTGTGGTGATTCCCAGAAGATGTAGGCTTTCATCTACACAAATGTTCGTCGTTGTGCAGGAGGAGGAGATCAATTCATTGAGGGACCTTCAAGCTTTCCATCTCCAAAGCAGAATGCCTCCACTTCCCTTGCCTACGACCTCAGATCAGTGAGCTTGTTCTTCTCTCCGGTTACGCGCGTCTGCCACAGCCTCTTGTCAATAACCGGCGTGTAGAATCTGGTTGTGTGTGAGCGCCCCGCTTTCGGGTTTCCAGTACTTCCAAAAAGGAGCATGAGAACGGCTATATCATCCTCGGACTTCTGATAGCCTCCCAAATGAGTCCGCTTATTCCGGGTCCACAAACTCAAGCTCCACCGATCCTATCCCATTTGATCTTCTTCCACACAGCCGTTGGTGCACTCATCTCATCAGTGTCCCTAGCAGACTACACGAGATTCTCCATCGAATACCACCTCCCATCTCCTTCGATCTTTTCATCCCAAATTCCCTCATCAACTCTTTTCTCCTATTCTTGGTGACCAGGTTGCCATTGCCCGACGAGATGCGTAGGGCTGTGGCAGCATGCCCAGAACCAGGTTCCCCTTCCATTAGCCGAGAGGTGGTATAGATGAATGCCTTGAGTACGGTTGAAGTAGCCGTTGTGGCTTAGCTTTGGAGGAGAGTGTTGGAAGGGCAGGTAGCTATAGGTGTGCAAGGGGGCGGGGCAGCGAAGCTCTCTGGGATGAAATTCAGTACCAGCTCGCGACGAAAGTAGTGAATCACCTCTCTCAACTCTCTTCTTAACTTCCTCTAACCTCATCACCGTAGTCTCCAAATCTTCCACGGAGCATCGGGCGTCGGACAGTTCGCACCCACATTAAGCGCCATGACCGCAAAGCTTGCGTCGCTTGTTTGACACTTGTCAGTCTCAACACTTCAAAAGTTCAGCGGAATGCGTTTGCAAAATTCGATCCTATGAGATCAAATCGATAGTTAATAGGCCAAAATAGAACTTTTCTGAGGCTTTTGTCAAAAGACAACGCTGTTGTTGAGATCCCATTAAGTATTTCATTCAAAAATGGTAACCGAAGTGTGAAGCTATAATTGCTGCAAGTATGAATTTTCGTTGAAGCGTCACGGTTTAGACATTACCAACCTATTTAAATCATTCTTTAATGTCTGAAATCATGGATGCCTGTATTGAGAAGACAATTTGTGTCTGCTTATTATCTCCAAGTGCCGCGCACCAAGCCGCCAAAGATTATCTTTCGCATCCTTTCTTGACAATAGCACCTGCCGAGGCAGCCAGCTAATTATTCTTCTTTAATGGAACCCATTCTCCCTGTTGCCAATAACCACCCAATTCCCTCACGTCGCACTTCATGGCCCTGGAGCGAACAAAATTGTACCAATTAATATGCAGCACCTTTGCCTCCTTGCCAGCAGGCAATCCCGCGTGCCAAGGTAGTCCTTTGGGGCGCAACTTCACATGGGGCCATTTGACTACGAATTTCGGTCCATTCCACTCCTTCAATAAGTCACTCAGACGAAGCCCATGGACCATGCTCGGAGGAGAGGAATACCACGCGTAGAGAGGGACCTTGCCGCGGAGGCTGTAGTGGACGGCATACAGTGTCTTGGCGCAGAGACCAAGGCAAGTTGAGGAGACGCGATCGAGGAGCTTGAAGATTTTGAAGTGGAGTTCGGGAGGTAAGGTCACCAGGGTTGGTGCTGTTATATTGGTCAGCGCTGGATTTGTTACCCTAGCTTGGGGAAGGCAAATAATTGTACGTACCGAGAGCTTGCTCCGCAGTCTGGGCTGTAGATTCGTGCTCACCGGGGTGCTTGACGGTGCCTTGGTTGGTGGTGATCATTGTTTCTATCAACTGAGTACAGTAGAATGGATTGAAGGTTCAGAAGTCAATTGTTCTTAGAGGCATTAGAGCATCATTTAAGATTCAATAGGGGTATATATCTGTCAATTCACAAGGACTGCTCTCGGGAAGCAGGCAAAATTTATAAGTAGGCGAATGGAAGTCTTCAAAAAATTTATGAAATTTACACTTGATCTAAGCTTATGCCGTTCTAAGGAAGTAGCAGGACCTTCGGGAGCAGGTAGAGTGCAGCAAGCCCTCTGTCCATTCTCAGTCTCGCTATGCGTAAATCTCAATGCCCCATGACTGCGAGTACATCCAGATGTCCAAGTTTGCTATCGCTAGTGTGCGACATAGCTAAGCTTTCTCACTTCCACTGCCAAATAGGATACCGTATGAGATTCTCCACATAACCACCCGCCTCCTTGAGATCAACCCATTTAGCATCTGCAAGTTTCTGAAAGGGAACTATGAATCGCTCGTACTTTCCGGCTAGAGCTCCCCGAGAGTGCTTGGCAAGGAACTTGAATGCACGTGAGTCGAAATCATATCCTGGCCCCATCCATTCTACCAACAGTTCCCACAAGCGCTTTCCACCAATCTTGTTCGGAGGGTACGAGTGCCAGGCCATCAACGGAACAGTGCCTCGCATGCTGCGGTGGATAGCATAGAATTTCTTTGTGCATAATCCGAGGCAAGTAGAGGTGGTCCTGTCGAGGAGATTGAAGATTTTGAGGTGCAACTCCGGAGGCAGGTTGACGAGGGATGGTTTGGTAGAATCTTGTGCGTATTTTGTCAATGCCTCAGCTAGGAACAGTACAACTAAACTTAACTTACCAAGGGCTAGTCCAGAAGCAGAGGCAGAGTCGAGCAATGCTGGCTTGGCAGAAACACGGTCTGTCATCTCAATCGACGAATTAGCTTCCTTCTTCTGGCGACGACGAAAGCGAAAGCAGAGCAAGTCCGAAACCCAACTAAGATTAGCAAGACCCGAATACGAAGCGTACAACGATTGATAACTTACTTGCTGGAAACGCCATTGTTTCAGTCGTTTGAATTGTTTGGGCTGTTTTTGGTGGTTCTGGGTTGGACTCTTTGTTGGTGGGTTGGTTGACTTGACAAGTTGAGAATCTTTGGAAGATGGAGCGAGTAGATGGATTTTATGCCTGAAGTGAAATCGGTCTCATTCACTGGAAAATTTCTAAATCTGACAGCTGATCTTGGGCAGCAATGTGGCACTCGAGAGCAAGTAAGGTGCTGTAAGTGCCTCTCCCTTTCAGTTCAAGTACCCTTGATCTCAATAGACCATGAATACGGGGACAATCATTGGTTCCTATGACATAAATTCAAGACCAAAAATTAAGCATGTGTGAAGTCTGGGGGACATCAACAGGAGCTTACTCAACAGAGGAAGCTTGAAAATTTCAAAGAAAGCTTTCCATTTGCATGTAAATTCTCCTTCCTCGCCAGATAACCCCAAAACTAAATAACCCGAATTACTTAAAAGGAGGATACCCAAAAAGCAGAAGATATCCCTCCCCCTCAATCCAAATGTCCCACCCGCCATAGGTACAATGTTGACACCAGTAGTGACCTACTAAGGTGCTGCCGCTTTTCAGGAGATATGAAATATGTCTCAATGCCAATGCAAACCAGCCCATACTTCCCTCTCTAAATCTATGCATGCCCAGTTCCACCATCACCTATTCCCTCAAACTCAACTCCCTCATACGCGAGCTCCACCCAACGCTGTTCACCCTTACCGCTTTCCTCTCCATCGATCCAAACTCCCTTCTTCCACCACCCTCCAGCTTCCTTTTCATCCCTGAGAATTTCTAATCGCCTCGCCTCCTTAGCCTTTTCCAATTTCTTAGCCAATGGGCTCTGGTCAAACGACCCCCAGTTATAGAATCTCCAAATAAGGTCATCTTCCTTCATCTTTGATTTCTTCTCCAGCGTGATGAACTTCAGCTCCGCACCGCTAAACACCAAACCTGTTTCTTTGATCCACTCCTTCAAAAGGCCGAATAGGAATCGTCCTCTCGAGCGGGATGGGACTTGGAGGCAACATGCCGTGAGAGGGACGAGACCACGAAGTTCCTTGTGGATTGGATAGAACTTCTTGGCTGTCAGACCAAAACAGACTGATGAGGCTCGATCCAAATATGTGAATATCTGGAGATGAAGCTCAGGCGGAAGGGACGAAATCATAGCTTTGGCCTTGGCTTCACCTTCCTCATCGGCGGTGGTGATGGAAATGGTGACGACGGCATCTATGAGTGTCAGTTTTGAATGTCCCACATATATATATGGAGCAATGTAGGACTTGCCTTCGCCTTGCTCGGCATTGGTGGTGGTGAGGGCGAGCGATTCTACGAAAGTCAGATCTGAATGTGCCATGAGGACCTCGAACAATGGAAGACATACCTTCGCATTGTTCCATGATTGCTGGAACAATGACATCGATCTCATTGGTAGTGGATGCTATCTTACTATTGAATGTAGGTGGATGTGGAGTGTGATGCGATGGTGATTGTAGATGGAAGCTAGAAGAGGCAGGATGCGGTTGTCGACGGATTCCAATGTACGAGAGATATTGGGGACAATGAAGGAGATTGTATCCGAGAAATTTAATGCAGAAATGGATTGGTTGGTAGCTACGAATAGAAGATGGAAGGTGGTTGTCGAAGTACTTAAATGTACAAAGGGGGCAGGGACAGTAGAATGGAATTGTACCCAAGAAGGTCGGTACAATGGAAGAACTCGGTATTGTCAGCGTCGAGGTGCTAGATAGAAGTATATTTACACATCCCGATTAACTTCGCTTACCAGCAAGCGAGGCTACTCGTGAACGATTCACCTTTCTTTCCCGAACCTTATTGTCCCAAGTTCAGTTGGGACATTGAGTGAAGCTCCCTAGGATATGTCACCTTCCCCTCCTAACATTCAATGATCGAAATGAAATGGAACAATGGCTTTGTTGAAAGTTCTCCGAGTTATAACGTGAGATGCTCTTCAAATGGAGCAGATGAGTGTTCATAGGAATGGGAACATTGAAATGTCAACGGACTCTTAGGGCAGACGACGAGAGCAGCTTCTTCTTTCGCTTCTTCTAATTATCAAAACTCAAAGATCACAACAGCAGTCACTATATCAAGGAAGCAATTTAACATCAGTATTAACTAACCTGTATCTCATCATTCATTTCTCACACCTATCAATTTCGCAGCATCATTTCTTCAAGGACCTCATCACCCCAATTATGTAACTCTCACGGCCATTTCCGGCTTCACGACAATCTTGTCATCCGTCTCCGCCTCTCTGATCTCCATTCCTTAAGAGTTGCTCGTGGATCCCAACTTGTAGTCTCTTCTCTTGAGACCCAGTTCCAAACAGCTAGCTATGGCTTCGGAGCCTTCAGAAGGGAGCGTGGTCGCTGAGATGTTGTCTTCTTCACACTCTACCAGACTCGATCATCCTTAATAGGAAGCTTGCTCTATTCTCTTCTTTCTGCGTCTCCACCTCGGAATCACCACCCGCATATTCTTGCTTGAAGGTAGCCGATTGAACCTGGTCGTACCATGTGACGTATTGCTTTCCAGTACTACCACGACCCGGGGCTGGTGTCTTCAAGAGAAAACAGCTCTGTTGGGTGTGTAATGTACGTCTAAAGAGGGAAGAAGGAGCGGGGAGCTCGAGAACTAAGATACAGGTCGCGCTAAGCTAAGTCACGTGCGACACAACATCCCCCCTTCAACAGTAAGAGTTCTCCGAACTCGTCTTCTTTACCAATTTCCTCCTTGAGTAGTGTCCCAACCGCCAGATTTCTGCTCCTTTTTCTCCTCAATATTCTGCTCAATATTCTGTCCCCAAGTAGTGTCCTCGGATGCTCCTTGATCAGGTGCACCCTTGTCTTGTCCCGTGACTACAACCTGTCCCCAAGCATTGACTTCTCCCTTAACTTCACCTTCCTCAGCTTCAGCTTCATCTTCCTCAAACACCACTTCAATTGCGCGAGCAACCGGTCTCTCCTCGAAGAGTTCTGCAGGAGTGATTCTGACCAGTCCAAACTCAGGAACATAAGTGTAGCCTTTGTTGGATTCTTGCTTGAAGATGTCATGCTGCACCTGCTTGTACCATGTGATGTATTGCTTTTCCGTACTCTCCTCTTGCCATTGGATACCCTTGACGAACTTGTGATCTTGAAGTACGACGACCACTTCGTTAGCGAACGGGGAGGAGACTTGACCTTCCCCACGTGCTGGGACTGTGAAGATAGCCTCGACTGAGCTCTTCCTGTTGATGAAATCCTCTGTGGCACGAGGGGAGTGGTAGAAAGACATGTCCGTAACCTCCACAAGTTCTGCCTTCTCCGGATGGGTCTTGACAGGAGGTAAGGTAGTTGGCATAGTGTCAGTTAAAGTATCGGTGATTGGCGCATCTTTACGAGATAATTGAATGGCGTAATCAATCATCATTTGCTCTTGGAGCGTGTCCAAAGGCATACCTGGAATAGAATTTGCCGAAACCATGGAGAATACCTTAACTTATTAGCACATTGTTGAAAATTCCCACCCAGACATGGAAACTTTTGGCTTACCCAGATCGCAAGGGAGTGCCGGTTGTAATACATTATTCTCGAGGAGCAGTCCGTAAGACGACTATCCGCAGTTTCTGTGAACGGGATCTGAGGTAGGCACAACATCGGTGCTGCACAAGGACCGAAAAACTGCGCTCCGTATTTCCCACCGTCCTTTGCGACGCAACCACGGTGGAAGGAACGAAGACACGTGGAAGTTCGGATAGAGAACATGTCTCGATATGTCGAAGAGGACCGTTTTGTTCCAGCCGCAACTTCTACCAGAGAGCACCGGAGCCTTTCTGTCCCCGTTCATCCTCTCGCAAAGGGCACAACCCGGTGACATGCAAAGTCGGCAGGGCTCTGCCAAGAGTGAGCCTGGTCTCGAGCTGTCGAATCTCTGGATCTTACAGCCAGCGGGAGAGAAGACGGACGCCAGGCCCATCATTTGCAGAGAGATCTTTGGTGCTTTGAAGCATCGAGGTACTCATCTGCTCTCCTCCTGAACCTGTTGGTCATGCCCCTGACTGATTGGGGGAAGATGCGCCCCGAGCCTGTTGTTCATTGTTCTGTAGCCGTGGTCGTTGTTGGCGTTTAGCACCAGGGTTAGGTGCAGACTTTTTAAGGCGAACAAGGTCTGGGTTCTGGTAATCGAAGACATCGAGGGTGCGTAAATTCTGCTTCGAAGATCGCTCGCGAATGCTGACAATCGAGAATCCCGAGCAAAGGCTTCCTTTATCGTCCACCGATCGATAATCGGCATGAGAAGGTTGCCCTTTTGGTGTGAGGTTTGTTGTTTTGTAGCGTGATATGAAGGTGAGTTCATCTTTGGATTTGATGATAAAAGTGAAGCTGAAGATTCGAATAAGGTACCTGGTATATAGTAAAATGCCGTTGAATCGAAAGGATCAAAAGTCTGGTGCTACCAGGAGATTCCAACGGCTTTATAGAAGAATTCTGAAGGGTAAACTATGCCATAAAAACTCACATTCACAATCACAATCACGCAACCACATCATGCAGCAAACAAGCAAGCTATTGCTACAGTATTTTCTGATTCCTATCTATCAGCTTAAGCGATGCCCTCACAACCCCTAATGCCCACCCCATGTAAAGCCCAAACCCTGTAATCATCCCCTCATCATACCTCGCAATCCAGGCTGGGCTTGTAATCATATATCTTGACAATTTCCATTGCGTCCCTCACTAAAACCATCATCAAGAGCTGCGGCGTTGCAAGCAAACAAGCAGGCTCCAGCCAAACGTAGCACCAGACATAGAAACGAGTACCCCAAACCCGGCGTAACGTCTCCAAAAATGCAAACCATGAATACAATCCAAGGTCCATTTTTCTGCATCCACTATGCTCATGCCACAATCTGTCGCAATCCATTTTGGGATCTCGTCGTCGAAAGGAAAGAAAGAAAGTTGTTGTAATTGTATATCGAATTAAGGACTCGGTAATTCATCGTCGTCGTTAAGGTAAAGCAAGAGAATATGGACAGTCGAATGCAATATCAAATTGACACAAACAATGAGTGATCGGATGTCGACCAAATCAGGGATCTACCCTTTGTCGACTTTTGGGTTCGTGGCTCTCCTAGTAGAGAGGGCCCACTCTGCGCTTCTCAGCCGATGTGAGAACCAACATGGGTGCCTTCCGCTCAACATTCTTGGGCTCGGGCTTCTTGCCACCATTCTTGAAGACAGCAGCAAAGCTGCCTCCAACAGAAGAATCATCATCACTGCTGACACTGGCGGTCGTGAAGTTGCTGTCAACAGATGCCGCTGACTTGCGTTCCAAGGAGCGCTCCTTTTGACGCGAGGATGGTCGATCAGAACCAATAGCACCGTGAGCTGAAGCGCGAGAGCTGCCAAGACTTGGTCGACCGGAAAGGCTTCCACTTCCACTGCGACCGCTGTCCGAATCGTTGTCCGATGAGACAGAGAATGTGACCTCGCCGACCTCAGAGACCGGAGACATGCTACCAGAGCCTGCACTGCCTGGAGCTCTGCGACGTTCCATTCCTGCACGAACGAGATTGTGGACAGCGTTTCGGCGTGTGCGAGTAGCAAAGTTCTTGCTGCCCTCAAATTTGGTGGTGGGCTTCGCAGTCAACTCATCCAACGAAGGTGGTCCACGAGGTTGGCGGATTGGGTGCTCTCCAGCTCGAGCTTGTCCAGGACCGAAGCCAGACGCGGTTGGCGTAGATGGGAATCCCATGCTCTTTGGCAGAAGTGCAGACTTCGGGCCATCAAACGTAGCAGGAATGTCAGTGCCGATTGCCATCGAGTTTGCCTTTCGGTGTCCGCGGCGGAAAGCACCTGCCGATGGAGGTGGCAAGGGAG
The DNA here is from genome assembly GCF_002865645.1 of Hyaloscypha bicolor E. Lineage (NCBI taxonomy): Eukaryota > Fungi > Ascomycota > Leotiomycetes > Helotiales > Hyaloscyphaceae > Hyaloscypha > Hyaloscypha bicolor. The sequence goes on along the minus strand of NW_020194517.1, from coordinate 1,249,120 downwards.
CGTGGTCTGATGGCGGAGATTGAGACTTCTTGGGAGGGCTGATGCTTCGGGTGAACGTAGGAGTATCTGATTGCGGAGGCGGGGAAACCTGGAATCGTGGTGTGCCATGCTGCTGAGGTGGTGAGTAGTTGACTGATTGCTGCACAACCTGCTGGTCCATGAACTGAGTTTGTTGGGCGCTCTGGTCCATGAAATAGCTTTGCTGGCCGGTTGCCGGAATGTAGTACGAATAGATTCCGGGCTGGGCTCCCATCACTGGTGTGATGATTGGCTGCATATTGTTCTTGACCTGTTGCTGCTGATACATATTCTGCGGTGTGACCGGAGGCGTAGCAAACTGCTGTTGCATCTGATTTCCCATCCCTAAGTTCAAACCCTGGAATTGTTGAGCAGCTGCCTGGACATTGATGAGTTGTTGCTGCAGACGTTGCTGTTGCTCTGCAAGGTACATGTTGGTAGCTACCAATTGAGCATAGAGATTTGGGTCCATCTGCTCCTGGCCGTGCTCATCAACGAGGATCTCGGGTGGTGCAAGTGGTTGCTCTGGAACGGAGTACATCTGACGATTATTCAACTGGTTGAATCCACCCTGCTGGTTGGAGTAAACGGAAGTCTTTGGTCCACCATAGCTCTCTTTGTCCGCATAGATGCTTCCTGCAAGTCCGGTGTTATGTTGCAGTTGGGTGGGAGGGGCCGTCGAGGGGAATGTGCTGGAGGTGGCGGACTTTGGCGCTGTTCTCAAGCCCGCAAGCAAGTGAGACCGGGAGGTGCGCGGTGTCGGAGCTCCGTTGTCTTGGGGGTCGGACTGCTTGGTTGGTTCGAAGTTGAGGCGCTTGAGATTTGGGGCATTTGCTCGTCTGGAAGCAAAGCCAGAACCGGGCAATCCCAATCCATTACTGGACGGGAAGTTGTTGTAGGACATCTGAGCAAGACCGCCTGCGTCCATACTCGAAGTGTGATGTTGAACAGGTGGGTTGGTTGGTCGGGAAGATTGACGTGATCGAAGAGATCGATGGTCGCGAAGTCGACGTCGAGGGAGTGAAGGCTATCGAGTTGGCGACGTGCTCAGCAAGTGAGCAGGCAAAGTTATTAGAGGAATTAGATGACCGAACGAGTCGATCGCTTTTGTACGTTGAAGAGTGGGAAGATTATGTAGTTGTAAAAAACAGCTCGTGTGCTGAGCGGAGGCAAGCCTTTGAAAAGCAGGCAAGCGGTGAATTTTGTCGAAAGTTTGTAAGGAATAGCTTTGCTCGTGGTGATCCAAGAGGTGTGCACAAAAACCGGGTGACCCGAGGAAAACGAAACGCGTCGCGGACTATGTAGTCGTTGCAAATTACAGAGTGTTGTCTATTCAAGGAGGACGGAAGCAGAAGTGCTCAATGGAATGAAATCGATTTCCGGGGAAGGGGAAGGCGCGATGCTCTGCAATCAACAAAGAGCGACCGAGGGTTGAAAGGCAGAAGGCGCGGGTTGAGTTCTTGTTCTTGTGCTTGTGTTGTCGATGAAAGCAGATCGAAGCGGACGTGTGCGAGGTCTGACCAGGAGCCGGAGGCTAAGAACGACAAAGGCCGCGAACGGGGGGGTCGGTATTGAATGCGAAGAATCTGCGGAAATCTCAATCTCAATCCCAACACGCTCCTGTCGGATTATCACTCAAGGGAAAGAGGATGGAGGCGACTCGACAACGAGAGGAAAAGAGAAGGGGCGGTGTGTAGTGAGGGATGGAGAGAGAGAGAGGAGAGAAGTGATGGTGTGAAGAGAAGGGAGAGTACTGCACCAGTATTGGGCCCGCAGGAGGCAAAAGGGCCTAGCCGGATGCGGCCTAGTGCTGGGCTGGCAGGGTTCGCTGCTTCGTGGGACGGTGGGAGCAGGCAGGGAGGGTGGCTGGCAGGCAGGGCAGGACAGGGGCAGGGGAGACTGCTCGTGGAGTCAAATGTACTACTGTACTCGTGGTGGTGTTGACAGAAGCAGCCGGCCGCGCTATTGGACAACACCTGCCTCGCACCAGTGATTGTCGAGGAGGGCAACAGCCTGTGGGAGGCCTCGAATCTGGCTCTTGAGGCTCCCGCGCCGTTGTGATGGTGGCTCGCAATGTGATGAGGGCCGCTGCGGACCTCGATGGCTGGCAGCAGCGCATTGATCTCCACGAACCCCCCGGGATGCACAGGGAGGGGCAGCAGTTGACCATCAGGTTTAGGAAATCCGCTGCAAAATCCTACTTTAGGTACCAGTGTATCCCCTCACTGCTTGGAAATCTCCTGCAAACACCATCACCCTCAAGCGGCGCGTGAAAATCAGCTGCAATTTGCAAAAGGCTGCCAAAGCGCTGCCTGTCCGTCCCTCGGGACTCGAGCTCACCCATTGTTCCAGCCCGCTCCCCCTCCCGCCCTCTACAGGATAAAAGTACGTTCGTCGTTTCTTTCAAAACAAAGCCCCCTCGTCTGTCTGAAATGTATGAAGTGTATGAGGTGTACTCCTGTATTCACGGCACTCTGGCCCTCTGTGCTTCAGGCGAGTGGAGCTGCACTGTATTCGATGTCCAAGCCCCCCTATTCCAGACCGCACGCTCCGGCGTGGGCTGCATGTCTGGTCGATGTGGCTTGCCCCCTAAATCATGCGCTGCCAATCAATGCCCGCACTGCAGCGCTGCAGGGCAGGCGAGTCATTGATCCTTCTCCGCCATCGAAAGATGCATCTTCTTCCATCCAATCGTCACTCCTGAACACCTCCCATAATCGCACAGTCGGAGAGAAAATAAATGACAGCACATCATCTCACCTCGCGCCCTCAACCCCCATTCATCTTGCGTCCCCTCATGCTACGCCCATGCTCGTGCTCTCGTCCCAAGCGATCCCATCTGACTCCTCCACCCAAACGTCGACCCTGACCTTTGCTCATGCTGTCGTGTTCCCAAGGCCCAAATCTCGAAAGCTAAACGGAGAAGCGCTCAGATGCATGGTCAGGGGTTGTCGATCTGTGAAGACGAACCACCTGCGCCCGCATATCTCGCGGCGCTTGTATGCAAGGCGCGCTGCTGACTTCTCCCGATTCACCCAGCCAAAGCACCGCAAAACCAAAGCACCACCAAAGCTTCTGCCCAGCCAGTAGTCGCCACCCATCCAACTACCACAGTAGAACCCGCATGCATACTCCGCAAATCCAGAGGCCTCAGTCTGCAGCCTCCGCAACTCACCCCTCCTTTCTGCTCACCACCACCCGATTTAGCCGTCTCTGTCGTGGCCCGCGGCCACCCAACCGAAGCTTCTTTGCAGCTCCTCGCGCTTGAGGCGCGTCTTCCATTCGTTGCGCGTGCATCTCTCCACAAAAGCAAGAAAGACTCCTCCCTTCGGTCGTGGCCTCCGTGGAGAGAACGCGCAAGAACTTGCGCGCGTCTGTTTGACCGTCCTCTCGGAATAGCAACCTGCCCCACTATCTATCTCACACCCACCCATCCATCAACCACAAACCGTCATTCTTGGTCCTTGGGCCAGGCCAGGCTCTCATGTGTAGCAGATAGAAATAAGATTATGGGTCTAAACGAAACCCGAAATAAAACGTTCAACCAGAAACGTCTGTAAGTTCCTCCGTACCGTTCGTTCGTTCGTTGCCGGTGACCCTCGATCTGTACTCAAGCCCAAACACGTCAAAGCGCGCCTCAGAATTCCTCGGTGTCTTTTGCCGAGGGATCGGTGAAACCCCCCTGGCTGATCCCCTTCTGTAACGCGCTATCATCGTATCTCGACCCCTCGTTTTTTTTCTCGATGAAACATCTTGCGCAGGTCGTAAGGCTGCGGCGAAGGGCGATTGCATGATGGAATTCGGAAGAGAATGATCGGCGCAATTTCGTGTTTCTCATCTCGCCCGTCCGAAAACAGAGAGTTTGTTTGTGGTTTAAGCGGAAGGGGAGGCAGAGAAGCGTTCTGCGAGACGAACTGGGATGGGGCAGGGTGAGTTGACGACTGCAAGGAGGTGGCTTGGAGATCGATCGGATGTTTAGTATCTGATGTCATGGGCATGGCCTTCGATTTGGGGAGGGGAGGTGTTGCCGTGGATATTCAAAACCCTGAAAAGGGGTATGTGACACGTGATCAAAACTCCGTTTTCCATGAATTCTTGAATATAAACCTCCACTATTCCCGGTAACATCCTTTCTCCAAGTATGAAAGATGAAATGTTTGGGGATTTAAGGGCCTGTCCTGCCACTGCCATATGACCTCCATATACCATACATTGTTTAAAATTTACTATCCCCCGACATCGGCACCTTCTGTAAATGAGCCCTCTATCTGAAATAAATTGCCGCCACTATGGATCGCTCTTTTTGCATGATTTTAAAAGCTAGTCGCCATCAACCTTTGACCAGGGCCCATATCTACTGCTCCAAAACCCCTATATCTAAGGTAAATGCCTAGAAATAATCACGAGAACCTTGATTAATTTCTTATTATTTAATTGCACCGTAATATACTATAACCTAACTCTTAGATAAGATCTTAGAATTAAGTAAAGGCGTAATATTGTTTAGCCTGAGGGAATTTCGTGAGACTGGAAGAACCTGGAGGAAAGAAAGGAAGCGAATACGACGGGAAGACTGAGTGTCGTGAAGTTTAGCTGCACGGGCCTCTAAAGCCTCTAATAAAAACAACTGAATGGTATATAGTGGTGGCAGGACAGGCCCTAAGCCAATAAGCAGTATTGTAAAGCGAGGGTGGAAATGGCAATATCAGACTAGGAGGTGGACTAAAGCTCCCTTAGATTCACAACTCCAGCCTCCTTCTTTCTTGACATTACCCAATATTCGCTCCCTTCTGCTGTCAAGAAGAATGTCGCACGTAATACTATAGATAAAAGAAAGCGAAATCCCAGTGATTTCGAAATGGTTACGATTAAGACTTACGAGGAGGCAAAGGATGTCGGATGTTTATAGTGCTTGACAACAGCCGTCCACCTCACAGCCGACAGACCCGACGACACCGATTTGGAACCAGACGATTTGTGAATAGCTTTCCGCTCATGTCCTGGACCAAGAAATCCTTGACAGCGACCAAGACTCCTTGCCTATTCCTTTGAAGAACGGCTCGTGGGAAGGTAGATCGAGTAGAACCAATGGCTGAGGCGCCATGCGACTTTTACATTTGGAGAGAAAAAAAGATTTGTTCTTCCTCATAGCATTGCCAATTCCTTAGCGCTCTGGACCAAGGCTTGTTGAGCGTTCTTGTTTTAATGAAGTTCTACGCCTCCAGTTGCAGGTACTCTTTTCTCGAAGCCCGGTTCCGCTGGTTTCTCACTCACGGCAAGTGGGAACGAGGGAATCTTAACACTGCCTGGTGAGATACCGTTAAAGACTCTAAGTCTGTGGTATAGATAGCGAGCGGTCAGGAGATTGAAAGACAGCATGGATCAGGACATACAGCCTCTATCAACCAAGAGACTGGGAAGTACTTATTGTGAACATCTTTGGAAGGCAGACGGAGCCGTGGACTTTTCACAATCGTGTAAATCGCTGTTCTTAGTTGTATGTATAGTGTAGCTGTGAAGGCTCATTCAACTCTTCACAACGAGTGACAGCCGCCACCCACTTGACAGCAAAATAAGGAGAAAGAGACTCGATGGAAAGCGTTTTAGAACCAGACGATAGTAGGTAGCCTTTCATCTTAGCACCCAAAAGTTGACTGCGGTGTCTTTCCTGATAGCAGCCAAGACATCTTGAATTTGGCAATGCGGAATGGGTACTGAAGAGTCATAGAATAGCTGTTTGATAATAGCAAAGAGTGAGAGATCGCCTTGGGGAAGGCTATACTTGGAGCAAACCGGACATGGTTCTGACAGAAATGGGTGCAAGTGCAAGGACGAAAATTCAAGATGGAAGACTTCCCGGCATATATAGATATCTGAAAGCGTCTCTGGGAGGGAAGGAGGAGGGCGACCAGGCAAGGGCCAATACAATCGCGTCTAAGCCTTGTGTGACTTCCATAACACAGAACATCAGATTGCAAGCCTCAACTCCCTCTTCCAAGTCCACCTCCCAACGCCACGCTAAATTGTCCAAGCAAGAACTTAACTCCCCCTACTCTTCTCACCCCAGCTCGTCAACTCCACCTTCCCCGCCCCTCTACTTAATTCCTCCCCCCCCCCCTCTTCACCCTCCAAAACCGCCTCGGACTGACATCACCCCCATAAAGCCCATCCACAACCTCCGTACTCAGCCCCTCGTTTCCGGGATCCAAAACTACGCCAACGCCAACAACACGACAGAACACCCCATAAAAATGAGCCCTGTCTTCGCGGCTAGATTCCCCGATCCGGCGCCGACGTTGTAAATATAGGGGGTGCAGAATTGAAAGAGCCAGGAGGTGAAGGCTTGCGTCATGATGGAGATGGATTGCATTAGTTGGCGCAGACGGTAGGAAAAGAGTCGGGGGCATGGACCAGGAGACCAGGACGATGGTGAAAACTTGCCAGGCTATGAGGAGATTGCTGTTGCTTGTTAGTGATGAGGGGTATGAGGTGGGGCAGGACTTACATTAAGACTGCAATGGCCTAAATGGCCCCCTTGTCTGAGGATGGGGCGTAGCTGAGACCTCCTACTACCGCCATAGCGATAATATTCCCGACAACTCCGCCGAGATACAGCGGGCGTCGTCCGACCCTGTCTCTGAAATAACGTGAGAATGGCATGACCAGAAGGGCGAGACAGAAACCTCTGATGTTGATATCGAATGCGTGGATCACTGGTAGTCCGCCTTGAGTTAGGAAGTATATGTTTTGGGTTAATAGAGCACTTCCTATGAGGCTATTGCCGAGCTGTAGAAGGCAAACTGTGAGGGTTCCTTTGCGATCCGTGCCTCTGAAACAGTCGAGATAGCTTGGCTTTTGGCCTGGATTCATTTCCTGTTGAAATCCGGATTTCAGGTGGGCTAGCCGTGCATCGATGTGATTACCTTTGCCATATATACGAGCCAGCGAGCTGCGTGCTGCTTCTGTTCAACCTTTCAAGAGCAGGTAGTTGGGCGATCTGCCTCGGTGAGTGCTGCTCAGCTTGAGTCACGAGGGAGAACGTTCTCTGGAACCTGGAAAAACGCAACGATTGGAAGTCCACCGACAAGCCATTGCAGGGCAAATGCATTTCGGAAGGTTGAAGGAGGAAGATCGGGAACGAAAGCCCGAACGACTCCAAGTCCAATGGCTTGCATGACGACGACGAAAGCAAGACAACTTAGAAGAAGACCTCGGAGACGAATAGGTGCAGCCTTTGAATAATGTTAGATATTCCTAACATGAAGAGGACTTCACCTCACCTCCGAAGCGTAAGCTGTGCCCACTATTATGAGGCCACCCACTACGACTCCATGAATCATCTTCCCAGCCAACAACTCTCCTTTGCTAGTGGCAACATATTGCAGAGACATTCCAACAATCTAATCAATTAGCCGCGACTAATTGAAAACAACATGCAGAATGACCTACGGTGACTGCTGCAAAGGCCAGCATTCCGGCTCGGCGGGTGATCAACCTCGAGCCTCTTCCCGATGAACGATCGGTTCCTGCTCCGATGGTATGATCAATGACCAAGAAATATTCGGAAAGCCGCACCAAGGTCTCTGAATAGAGAACAAAAACGGTTCTTTTGGTACGAAACCTGGATCGTGGAAGTTCATGCGAACGCGTTCATCCTAGATCTTGAGGCAAACGGTCCACACCGAATTCTTCGGGTGAACTTTCGGGTCAGACATTTCAAGACTTCTTAAAACATGACGCCCCTTGTTATTATGCGATGGGAGGATTCGAAGGTGTGCAGTGCTACGCGCCAAAGTTGGCGATGTTTGCGAAGGCTAAAGCCTCGGCGGGGAGATCGGCATCGGCTGAAACTTCCCCTGAATTCTTCCCAGTCATCCCTTTATAGATAGATCACGTGTTGGCTCCTTCTGGCTCGACGGATGCTTCAGATTAATTGCAATCTTTGGAAGACCCTTTCTTGAAATAAGACCAAGCACAATTCATTAACTTGCAGATGCTCACCTGAACCCAACTGGAGGGAGTGAGAACCCAAGAAATCCAACTCACCACGATCATCACAATCATCACCCCAACCAAGCCAGCAATGGAGTGGATTGGAAATACTTGTTGGATGCCCGAGAAGTTTGGATATCCCAAGAGGTTGAAGTTGTGATGTTCCCCCAAAGATAAGACGAACTACGAATGCGGTCTGTCACGTGACTACTGGCTCTTTGGGACCCGGCGGTTTGAATCTGGATCTGCTCCAGAAAGCTGCAAGCTAACCTATAAGGGCTAGGGAAAGCTCTAATTTGCTTTGATATGGAGATACTGTTCGATGATGCAACGAAATATTAAGCTTGTTTGAACTCGAAATCTCATTCGCAAAGCTGCACTCTCAGCCGCAGCCTCTCGGTTAGGGATCTTGTGACGGATAAGACATCACTCCATCAGAAAAGTTGCGGAACTCCCATTTATGGGGCATCAGAGCAGCCAACTTGCTTCCAAGTCCTAGAAGAGCTGTCTTCGAGACTTGTGGGAGTCTAAGGGTAGGGAGAGGACGGGCAGACAAAGAGAAGGCCGCCACTGGAGAAGGGATTTAGACGAGATGCTCCCCTCTCCATCCAAACGAATCGCTCACCTTACGGATTCCCTGGGTCGGTCTGTGTGAATTGGGGATGCCCAGGTATTCACCCCGCGTTAATCGGTTGCTCGAGCGGCTTTCGCTCCGAAGTCCTCGATCTCCCGCCTTCATCGAGCAAAGACAACCTCCGTTGCGGCACGACACTGTAACGAAGAGATTCGCACTCGCAATGACTACGAACCTGGCCGCATTAATCTCTAGGAAGATTAGTGAGCTTCCATTGGATAAGGCGGCAGGTCAGTATTCCAATTGTAGCCCCTCTCCACCACCTAAGCTGACGTTACAGCAGATGATGAGGAAGAGGACCAAGTATCACTGGCTGTGGATGATCTGACTTTGGCGATCACAAGAGCTGCTGTTGAAGAGGAGAATGGTCAGTACTACGATTGCAATCCCCTGTCCAAACCAAGCTGATTGTATAGATCGAGCTCAAAACAATGATCAAGCCGTTTCCAAGCTCGCCGTCGCCAGCCAAACCAATCTCACGATCACCCCTGGTCAAGCCAACTCCACCAACATTGGCAGCCACACCAATCCCATGGCTGTCATTAATCAAGCCAATTCCAGGCTCATCGCTCTGCCCCCAGAACTGCAGCTGAGGGTCTTCGATTTGCTCGACCGCTGCTCCTCAACCTGTCTGGGCCTGACTACTCGCATATTCTACCGCCTCCACAGGGCAGCTCGAGGCAAGGTTCCACTCTGCGCCTTCTATTTCATCCCCGGGGCCCCAGATTGCCGTGGCTTTCGTCTGCACGTTTTGCTGAAGGAGTGGGCTGGTCCAGAGTTATTGTACTGTGAGATCAGAGACAAGTTCGTCAACCACACCAGTTTAGAGATCGAGCGAATTGAGCGTGCCAAGATTCCCAAGAACCCGTGCATACGATACTGCTGCCATGGGTTGAACCTGGAAAGTGCCATTGAAATTGCGGCGATACAGCGACGGGACAATCAGGAGAAGAGGAAGGATGCTAAGGAGGCTGGGAAAGCTTCGTACTGGTGGGTCTAGGCATAGACTCTCTGGTCTGGAGGCAGTATCTGGAGGGTGGCCAAGGAGCTGTACAAAGAAGAATTGGTTCATTAGGGAAATAGTCAAGGAGCTGTAGGGTAAGGATCCGTGCCAGCGGACTCTTTTCATGTTCTCAATAAGTAATATGGGCACAAAGTGAGCATTTGTGGCATAGCCATCAAAAGTACCTTTACTAAGAATATCAGGGGGAAAATGAGAATTTGATGAATTCATCTCCAGTTCTCCTGGCATACAAAGGGGAATTTAATATTGAAAGGCAATGTTCTGCTGATCCCGACTTCGGTCCCTGAAAGCGAGGCGAGCGTGAATAAACATTTATACAAAGGGAATCCCAGATGTTAAAAGAGGTCAACAAGCGAATGTAATAAAGAAACTCTTTTCTCGCCTCATCGCGACATCTATCAAGAAGTGTCCCGATCTATCGCCGCGATCACCAATTCACTTAAGCAACACAATGGCATCTGGCACCGCCTTGACAAATGTCATCGAGAAACTATCCATAATTGACCCAGTACAACCTGGAACAATCACCAATCCAATGGCTGCCGGTAGCGCACTCATCAAGAATGAAGCTAGACCAGAGCAGTGTGTCAAAAAAGTAATCAAGGTATTCCGAATATTCATGAATATTCATGATTAGCTTGAATAGAATATAATTACCGCAATGCTTAAATAATTTGATTAGATTAGAATATAATTAGTGGGTATTTTTGATGAATAGATTAGATTACTAGCCAGTATTCTAATCTAATCTATTCATTTGACATACTGTACCAGAGACAACCCAAGGTAACCTCAACTCCAAGTTGAATGTCCCACACGCTTTGAGTACACCGAGTTGATTAATGTTACTGTAAATGTCAAACCCAAACCCAAACCCACACTTCTCACCATCGCCCCGGAGCTCTATACCAAGATCGTGAAATTCCTCGACCTGCCTGGGCCTCACTAACCACCGTTTCTACCGCATCCACCGCTCCATCCACGGCGCCGTACCGCTCAACGACTGGATTCTCCTCCCACTCAACCGCGACTCTAGAGTTCACCTGTTTACGTTGCTGGGACAATGGGCTGGCCGTAGACTGGTAGTTGACAGAGAGTGCATGAAGTTTGTGACGCTGCGGCAGTACGGGATGCAGTGTTTAGACTATTGCACTGCGGCGGATGAGATCATTGAGGGGTCGGTGGTCAGGAGAATGGAAGGGCAGAGGCAGAGAAGGAGACGGGTGGGTTTTAAGGTTTGGGGGTGTGGAGGGAGTGCGAGGTTAATGCGCATAGGGAGCTGGAGATGGTGCCTCTTCTCTAGAATGATAGGAGATTCAGGGGTGGATCTGGAACAATGACGAGATAGTGAAGTGTGAATCAATGAGTATTGCAGGTTTAATGTTGCTCCATGCTATTCGAGGATAACGAAGCGGAATCAGGATTTAATTTTCCACACAAGCTCTGAACATCCAACGATGTTTTTCTTGACTGCTGCTCTGCAATCGTTTGATCATTTTGTCTGTGCCAAGGACTTCGAGAAGCCCCTGAAATAGCCGAGGAAGGTTGCTGACATTTGTAAACTTAGTTCAGGGGTTGAGGCTCGAAATCCAGATCTGATGAGTTCGGTCTCACTCATTCGCAGTCCGTCGGGCTGAATATAGGTCATGGGATATCTAAAAAGATTACTTTGAAAGGGTCAGTCAGCCTGTTTATGACTGCATATTGACTTAGATGTCGAGGATCGATTCCCAAAGCAAAATACGAGGACACGAACCCCACGATATTTGTTTGCTAGAGACAGTGAGGAAAGAGTGGCACTGCACTAGGAATATGCTCCAGATGAGAATAGAGTTTCAGAAATCTAGGAAGATAAGCCACACCGGCATTTGCTAACCTCATCTATCTGCCAGCTATTATAAGTGCACGCATGGCACGGGGTACTGTACACAGAGGAGCAGCACCATTATAGTCGTCTCTTTCTTCCTCGACCTTTTTGCCCTTAAAACACCCTCCAGAATGCATATACAACTCCAGCAACTACTCGGTATCTGGAAACTCCTCCCCTTCGCCTCAAGAATAAGAAACCAGAATATCTCCTGTTAAGCGGATTCGTCCTCGGCACTCTTTTAAACTGATTACGACAGAAATTTTTTCTCTAGGCCTTTGGCCTATCGGTCTTATAAAGCACTAGTTGTTGACAATAGTAACAAGTATGATGAGACCTTCATGTTTAAAAATAGATGATGATGAGAGAAGCAGAGAATACGTTTAACACTCAGCAATTCGCTAACCAACCGAGTTTGAAGGCGTGGCGCCGCAAAGCCTGAATGTTACACTTGATTCCAGGGTACTGTATACTCAGCGTGCTCTCCACACGGAGAAATTTCCAAAAAGAGATATACAGTGACCTTCTTGGGGAGATCATGATCGAGCATTTCATACAGGCATCAAATTCTAAATGATCTCAAATTCAACCTGCTGGCTCGATTGAGATTGCAATCGCCCATCGACATGAACTTTTGATTGTGAAAGCGGAAGAGAAATTGTGGTCGAAGTTCCACTACAGTAGCTCGGTTGCTCAAGTCGCGTCTCCCTCCACGTTTCGCGTCTGATTCCCCACAAAAACATCAACCACATCGAAGCACAGTCTCACTCCCCACCCTGTATCTCATCGAAGTCCAAATGACCTCCTCTGCACCCACGATCATCGATCTCAAGCTCCGATTCCTCAACTCCCAAATCCTCGCGCTCTCCAACCCGCTGTCCCCTTCTTCCACCTTCCTCACATCCAACTCCTCCGCCGAAGAGAATGCGCTTCGACAGAAATCCATCGACGAAGCACTGCATAAGCTGAATGGGCTGTTGAAGAAGCATAACCGGCTAGCATATGGGCCGCAGGCGAAGAGACATGTTGCAGAGCAAGTGGATCGGCTGTATTGGGTTGCGGGCGACAGAGACGTCCATGATGATGGAGAGGAGTGGGCTGAGAAGGGCATAGATTATCGTAAGTCCAGGACCTGCATGGTATTGGTGAGTTGTAGAGATGCTAATAGATGGTAAGGGAGAGAGAACATTGTTGAACAGTTGCCAGAAGAATGGAGCGAGGAAGCTCAGACCAAGACGCCGGAACAGGCACAGAAATACAAGGAGTTGCAACAGAGGTTAGCGGAGTTGATGGAAAGGAGAAAACAAGCTCGGGAGAAGGTAGAGGGATATAAGGCTTTTAAGGGGGTACTGGATCTGCTGGCTGGGGAGGACGCGGGGGTGCAGCAGAATTTGGTGACAAAGAACGGCGAGGTTGAGGAAGAGCTGGAGAAGATGAGGAGGTTGATGTTGAGGGTTGAGAGAGGTATGAATGGTTTGGAGGAGAAGGGTGCTGGCGATGGAGATGGAATGGACGTGGACGAAGAGGGATTTGAGGAGGGGAAAATTTTGAGGCTCTTGGGGGGTGCTTAGGCAGGATGCCAGAAATGATTGGTATGAAGGCCTCAATGTTGATTGTACAAGTGCCATACTCTTATTCTGCAGTGTTTACACAAATACTCTCCGACGAAAGCCTTCTCTTCTTTTGTCCCGGCTTCCAGTGTCCAAGTTTTCGTCGAGGCGATCCGAGTCAACTTCCGGATGGAGGAACACAAAAGTTCAAATACAGATTTAATCTGCTTTGGAAACTTCGCAACAGTGGGGAGGCCAACAAGACGCAGCAATCTTGGCCTCTACGAACGGCTCTTGAATATATAGCATAAATAGGAAGAGACGTATTATTGCCGACGATTTAATACTTCTCAGCTCCCAGAATCTGATATAGAGATGTAGGCTTCAAGGTTTCTCTTATTCCAGCTAGGTCATGGCCAAAACAATAAGGGACTTTTCAAGCAAGAAATACCTTGTGGTGTGGCTCAGTTGCTCTCACGTGAAACTGGCAACACTTCTGTGATAGAGAATGCTTTGGGCGTTGGATTTTTCTAAACAATCTCTTTCAACAATTTCAATTTAACAGTGGCAATGGCATTATGGCATCAATTGGCCTCGTCTTGCAAAAGTGAAGCATAGATGGGAGATACATTTGCTTTTGCTGAAGAGTGAATTTTTGTGAGGGGAGCAACTCAACTAGCTCCGGTGCATCCTTTCTGCCACACCGAATCCTTCCCAACAACGTTAGCGGTCTTTTCAACCTGCACACCGCCTTGCTAATCGACCCAATCAACGATAACAACGAGCACCATGGAGCTCTCAAAGACTGATCCTGGCACCTCTGTCAGTCCTCGAAAGGGCAGATCTCGCTCACTCGCGATTCTGGGCAGCAACCCACTTGACACCCCCCTGACCAAGGCCGAATTCGATCTCGCCGCGCTTCGCAAGAAGATCCTCACTGAGCAAGCAGAAGAGCGCAAGATCACTGACACCGAGTCCAATTCCCAGTCTACTACCCCCTCCCCTGTCCGCCGCAGAGCCCGATCTGTCTCGTTTGTCGGCACGAATCCTCTCGATACTCCCCTCACCGACACTGAATTCCAGCTCGTCGCGTATCGCAAGCAACTCAAGCGCGAGCAGGAAGAAGAGGAACGTGAGCAAGCAATTTCGAATCAATTGGCACGTCCTGCTGCGAGACGCCCTCTCCCTACGATCCTTGAGAGTCCAGTCAATTTCTTCCCTCCACCTCCTCCTACAGTCCAGTCCCCTGCTAAGAAGCAAGTCGCCGACATCCCTGACCATCTCTGGGAGGGCGTTCTGCAAGAGACCCGAGAGTGGCAGAGATCTAATTCGCAGTTCACCCTTGAGCAGCAAGAGAACGACAAGTTCAAGATCTACAACCGCAAGACAGGCACGGGCTTCACCTTCACGAGAGCAACCGATCCGCCGAAGACACCCAAGATTGGTACAAGTGATACATTCAAGACTAAGACCAAGCCTGGCACCATGAATTATCAAAATTACATCGACTCCCCCGGTGGACCTGGCTCTAACCCCCGTCAAGCTCCTCCATCTCCATCCCAAGGAATGAATCATCCGAACGGCATGAATGGTGGCATGGGCATGGGCGGCATGGCCGGTTATCCAACTCCAGCTGGCCAACAATCTGACCTCAACTTTATCATGTCCATGGTCGAAGACCTTTCCGCTGTCCTCCGTCAAAACCAACAGCTCTCCGCCAGTGTTGTCGAGAAGGTTGGTAGGGTCCGTGAGAAGGCCGCTACGATGGATCTGAGCAACGATCAGTTGGTAGCTGCTGTCGCCTCTGAGCTGAATGGCGAGTCACCCTCTGTTCACTTTCACAGATTGATCTAACTCTTGTCATAGCTGATACGAAGAATGTTGAGAAGGAGAACTCGGAGTTACGCAAGGCCCTCGAGAAGGCGGAGTATGACAAGAAGGAGAACTGGAAGTTGGCTTGCCATGGTGCCAACATCCTCGCCGATGTCACCGAAAAGATGCACAAGTTCCGTGAACAAACCGACGCCGATATCCTCACTTGGCACAAGAACTACCGCCAACAATTGGCCGCTGAGCGTGAGGAAAACTTGGATCTGCGCAACCAAATCAACGATATGAGGGCTGCTGCTTGTCGTGCTAACGGACACCTTCGTGATATGCGTCGTTTCGTCGCCGATCATGACGTCTGGCATGAGCTTCGCGTTGAGAACATCGCCCTCCGTCAGGAGAAGCGTTTCTGGAAGCGCATGGCAATGCCGCACCTTCCTGATGATGATTCTGAGTTCAGTGATGACGACGATCTCATCGACCCCGAGGTAAGAACAGTGACCCCTGATCATTCATAACAAAGCTGACTTCAGTAGGAGAAGAAGCGCCAAGCTGCTCTTGCAGCAGAGAAGGAGCGCAAGGACAAGGAAGACGCTGAGGGTGGTGGTGAAGGCACCTCTGCCTAAACTACCTCTCCGTCCACCGGAATTTGAACCTAACAACAACTGTTCTTTTTTGAACGTGTCCTCATTTGATCAGACCGTTTTCGATGGTAGTCTGCATATGCTGGCGTTGGGATGGATGAATATGCGATGATACCCCGGCATTCTGAAGGCGTTTTCCATGTGTATTCTACAAGCAATTCAACAGCTCGTGGAACGTTCTCCTTGCAATGTCTAACAGTTCATGGGACAGCTGCCGAAAATGCATGAAAGAAATATGACTCCGATTTCTTGAGAACACAGCAACGGGTCCTCCTGCGCGTCATAATGTGGCTTCAAGTGAAGCAAATAATCCCTCCGCGAAGTCGGGATTATCCATTGTTTAGTTTCTCCAGGTCCGCTCTCCAAGGGCCACGATTTGTCGAGGTCTGGTGGCTTGCGCTAGGCGTCCAATCCATCTGACGCCACATTTCAGTAATTGCAGGGATACTCGGGCTTTTCTCGCGCACCTCGCTCCCGCCTCGCGGGCTGCCAATCAAAACCCTGATGAAGTGGAGGGACGAGGCTTCGTACGGCGCGAGGCCGAACCGACGATTAAATATATAAGGGCTCGAAAGCTCGAGGATAATTCTTTCATCACATCACAATTCATCTTCACAAGCATCTCAAGAGTCTTCTACTTTCAACCTCCAGACAACAGTCCTGAAAATATATCTCTCCAGAAAGCCCAAAAGAGGAGATCCATCATGTCGACCTCTACCCAACCCAAGCAAACCATCCTATGCCTAGGAGCAACTGGCGGCTGCTGCCTCAACTTCCTCATCCGCGCCTTGCAAGAAGGCCACACAGTCTCAGCTCGTAAGCTCCCCCTCCCTCGCCGCTTTCAGCCCCTACTAACAACAATCTAGTCGTCCGAACCGAGGCTAAACTCGTCAACCTCCTCAAAGAAAATAAGGTCTCAGATGACCTCCTCAAAAACCTGACAATCGTCCAAGGAAACTCCAAGAACGAAGCCGACATGGCCAAAGCTTTGCAACTCAACGGACAAGTCGTAGACCTTGTCATGTCTGGCATCGGCGCCGTCCCGAAATTCAAGAACCTGATGCCGACGATTGAGGATCCGACGATTTGCGCCGACACGATGACCACACTTTTCAAATCCTTAACCGCAATCCGAGAATCCTCCCCGAGCAGTTACAAGCGTCCGATTCTGGTGGGGATCAGCACTACAGGTATCTCTGAGTTCGGGCGCGACCTTCCGCTTGCAATGATACCCGTTTACAATGTGCTGGCCAGTGTACCGCATGCAGATAAGAAGCTTATGGAGAAGCTGATTAAGACGGAAGGGAATAAAGAGGGGGGCTTACTCAGTGGCTGGGTTATTGTCAGAGCGAGCTTTTTGGAGATGGGGACTAAGGATGTGGGGTGGGAGAAGTTGAGGGTTGGGGTCGAAGAGAATGGCAAACCGATGCCGAAGAGTGCAATTGGGTGGACGATTTCTAGACCTGATGTTGGGCGGTGGATTTATGGGGCTTTGGTGCAGGATAAGGAGGGGAGGATGAGGGAGAGGTATCTGAATAAGTGTGTGGGGATCACTTCTTAGGGTTACTTTCTTGTCTTTGCTCTTGCGAATCGTTTTTCCTTCTTGTTATATGTACTAGAAAGCGCTGCTCTTATACCTTGTACTACTACCTAGCCTCTCATCGTAATCATAGGATACACCCTTCACTGGACCCCTCTTCAAGGCCCTTCCCCTACTTCCCCCCACCCCTCATAGCCTTAACCATCACCCCAAACCTCTTGCTCCTCTCCTCCTCCCACCCCCACTGCCCTTTCATCATGCCCACCGGTACCGCCTCCTTTCCAGCAACCAACCCCTCCCAGCACTCCTCAGTAAATTCCCCAAGCGGCATCCCAATACTCCCTCCATCCTTGATATCCGGCTGGTGCTTCGCATCATGCAACTCCGTCTGCACAGCGGGTGGCAGGATCTCGACTACCTTGACATTACTCCCTTTAAGCTGCTCTCGGAGAACGAGAATCAGGTGATGGAGTGCGGCTTTCGAGGCGCAGTAGTTGCCGCAGCGGAGGATTGGGGTGAGGGCGAGTCCTGAGGTGGTGAAGATTAGGGATGTTGGGGCACTTTGGCGTTGGAGAAAGGGGAGGAAGGCTTTGATTATGTGGACGGGGGCAAGGTAGTTGGTGCTGAATTCATCCCCCACGACATCTAAATCTATGCTTTTGGGATGGGTGAAGTTTAGAGGACGCTGGATGCCAGAGTTGAGGATGATGGAATCGAGAGATGGGTGATGTTTGATGACTCTGTGCACTTGTAAGTAATTGGGTTGGTTTTTTTGGGGGAAACCTACGAGTCAACAAATGACGGGATAGAAGACAAGTCTGTGATATCGAATTGGATAGACGAAGCTTTCTCTTTCCCATGCTCAGAGACGAACGAGTCAAGGTTCTCTTTTCGTCGTCCTACTGCTATCACGTGGCTTCCGTTCTCGATCAGTTTCTCTGCGAGAGCGAGACCGATGCCAGATGTGGCGCCGAGGACGAGGACAGTTTTGTAGGGGAAAGACATCTTGATTGGAGTTGAGATTGCGAAAAGAACTTGAAGGATTGAGTAGAATTTGAATGAAAGAGAATCTGTGTATTTTATAGAGGTTGAGATAACCTTCAGCGTAAGAACGCAGGCGGCTTGAAAGTGGTCTATTTCCGCTACTCTAGCGTACGGAACACCAAAATCTCTCGGATTTGAAAATTGCACATCGCAACGCCACCACCTCCGAATTTCATAAATTAAGCTTCATGCGATAGAGAAGAAGCTTAAGTTCCTTTATCTTGCGTTGCAACGGTCAAAAATGTCTAGGTGGTTTTGTTGCGACTTTTTAGCACGACGGACGGTTTTCAAAGCCACCCGCCTTCGTACACTCATGATCTCATTGATTTTAGCTTCGATTCTCGGTGTCATGAGCTTCTTAAATCCATAATTTATCTCATCTCGGCCTCAGAAGGACCCCGAACAATCTTCTGAAAATATAATCACTCGTTGAATATTGAAATTGTGCATTTTCTCTTCTCATGCTCCTAAATTAAGGTTTGTGGAGTAAAGGATGATTTCCCCCCTAAATGCTGACAGGTACTTCCAAGGCTTGCTAAAGCTGTCAACAAGAACCGGCAACTGCAGATCACCCGCCTCGACATCCTACTGAAAAGCGTCAGAAATGGAATCCAATTTATCGCTCGGTTATAACGAAATCTACAAATCCTGCAATCTTTCAAAACAATCTCACCAACAGAACGCCTCCTCTATTAAATCAACACTAACCCCTTTCTTCCCCACAACACCAACAACACTCTTCCTCGCCCCATCCGCCAGCGCTCCCGGCCCACAAGACACAACACAAACCTTCCTCCCTTCCCCTCCCTCACCCAGCACCTCCCCCCTTACCAATTCCTGAACATCCACCCTCTCTCCATCCCCAATCCCCGTACATACAACCCTAACCTCCACACCTTTCGCGTTCAACTCCTCGACATCACCCATCTGACTGGACACAGCAGCAATTAAACTCTCTTCCCTCGCTGTCCAGAAAAGGATGAATCTACTGGGTCTACGCTTCGAACCCTTTTCCAGTTCAGAGAGATACAGCTGGAGATAGCCGAGGATGGAAGTGATGCCAATTCCTCCAGCGATCGCGAGGATCGTGTCCGCGTTTCGGAATTTCGTGGAAGGAGCAGAGCCGTATGGTCCTTCGATTATGACTGCCGTTTTCGCTTTTCTGGATTTCAGGAGGCGAGTGTGCAGATTTCGTGTTACGCCATGCTCGGGACGGAGGATGAAGGAGATGCTTGGTTTGGGGGGGAGGCTTGAGGTGCGGTTTGGAGGGGTGGTAGTGAGAGGAATATCTTGGAGCTCGATGATTGGCTCGGTGGAGTTGTGTGTTGAGTGCAACGGTAAAGCTGGTGGTGGGTTTTCGGGGGTAAGGGAGGAGGAGGATGTCTCGTTGGCGCTTGTCTGTGGTTGTGGGGTCGAGCAGTTCTTCCAGCTTGCGACGGAGAAGGGATGAGATTGGAAGGGGTTAGTTGTCAGGGTTGGAAAGTAGAGGTAGCAGTGTTGCCCAGCTGAGAAGTTCCAGATAAGTGATGGGAATACAGTCACTTTGATGAAATCATCTCCAGGCAAGAGCTCCAAGATCGCCGACGGGTGAGAGGGAAGGATCCACGATTTCCAGTTCAACAAAATCATTCGAAGAGATCGAGAAATCCGATCGAAGCCCCAGAATGCAAAGGCAATGTAAAGCCAGACTTCGTACCCATAGGCTTTGTGGTATCGCCATACCACGTGGTACCAGAGACCAACAAGGATCGTGATGGCAAATGCGATGTGTATGAAGAGGAAAATTTCGTACGCTTTGGTTCTGAGTGGAAGCATTGAGAAGACTGCAACCATGAATCCCATAGCGATGACTGCGATAATCCCCCACGTCCAATACGACGGATTGTAGTTGACGGTGTGGATTCCTGCTGCTAGGGTGAACATGTTATATCCGCTGCTGTTAGTTCCATTCCAGTAGAGAACGACGTGGACGACTCCCTCGATGGCAGTAACGCGAGCAACCCATCGGTGGAAAGTGATGATGTCCGAGCGACTGCAACCTGTGATCCAGAGCAGTGGCGTGTTTCTCCCGGAGAACATGATCGTAAGTGCAATGTTTGCATAACAAAGAACCCCTAGACGATCCGCAATCAAGGAGGTATGCTGCTTTTTGCTTGAGATATACCATGTATCTGGAGTGAGAGTCGGATAGTTGATTGCGCAGAGGACAGCGTTGAGAGCGATGTAACAGAGTACCAACAGTGTTAGAGTCCTTGATGGGACGTACCCGATGTTTCCAGGGAATTTCCGAAGGTGCATGGATCCGACCAGAGCTGGCAGATAGATATATTTCGAGAAGAAAGACGAAATTGGTCGGGGAAGGCATCGGTGTGGCAAGGCGTAGTTGATTAGTCGATGGAGGCCAAGACAGAAGCAAAAGCCAATAACGACGGCCACGAGGATAGTCCTTACTCAAGAGTTAGCTATAGTCAGTTTGGTCCTGCCAATACCTTACCCGTATAAAGCATGAGCAGATTCTTGCTTCACGTAACCTTGAATCGTCTTCCGGCTGTCCTCATAGTACTGCTCATTAACCAGGCTCGTTTGATCCAACGCCCCAGCATCGTACGGCAACGTTACAGTTGGGACAATGCTGGGAAGGTTAGACTCTAAGCTCCCGACTGAAACTCCATCACCAGCGACCCTAGCCCAACACTGCTCAGTCTCACTCGAAGAGACATTATCTGCTCCACACTTAACTTGCATACAATATGCCAAAGAGCTCAGGTATGCTGTATTCGTTGAATGGCAGAACGGGTCGCTGCCTCGATCTTGAGTTTCTCGCTGGGCTTCTGTGCAAGAGAGTTGCAGACTCCAAAAGGAGGAAAGGCATGCATAGCAGCACAGAGGCTGGAATATCGTGCGCCCCAGACCGACAACACCAATGTCTCCAGCGTTGATGCTGCTTGCGAACAAAACAAAGACCAGTAAAAGGGATTTGGAAAACATGATGGCAATGTCTGAGCGGAGTACATGGAAAGAGTGAGGAAGGAAAAAAGAGAAGTACTTATCCCAACCAGAGACACATTTCTGGGACGGGGTTTAGAATTGCAAGGGTGTCATTCCCCAACCGACCTCAAGGACCCTTGTTGTCAAAGAGGCCCAACAAAGTGACCCAGAATTAAGCTTACGTATAGATAGCCGCACGTTCAACTTCCCGGGAAGATCATCTGCTCTTCCTCCAAGTATCGCTCTTTGCGTACCTTGCTGTTTAACTTGCTTCTCCAAAAAGGTATATCGTATTGCCGTAAATACACACCGAAAGTCCGACCCATCTTGCATCACTTGAGCCGTATCCTTAGCATCTGACGGTAGTCCTCGTACCTCTAGAACTTAGTCAACCCTACGATGACAGCCCTCAAAACTCATGGCTTCGTAATATCTGCTTGCTGATTCGCTACCGCTGCTGCATCGTGCGAAGCCTTGACATGTTTATTGGCCTCACGGACAATTCAGAGAAGCATGCGGAGTTACGCGTCCTACAGCCACAGTCGGCATATTACGCACTGTGATGCCGATGCAACATCGAGCAGAGATCCCAGGGCGAAATGTCACTGATATTGCCATATGAGGCTTGCGGTGACGTATGTCGTAAGGTCGTATCGATGCGCCAATCATGGGATGCTAAGGCGCTGTGGGGTTCGTGGTTGAGATAAAGTTCGGGGTGTGAATGCCCGGAGGCGCCCCCCTTTTGTACCGAGCACGTGACCAGGTTCGATGTTGAGATGGTGATGTTTTGACTTCCTGTAAATAATAGAAGGATGAAAGTGAAGGTTACGCGTCTTTGTGTAACGTCAGAATTCTAATGGCTAATTGAGTCTCAACCTGGGAGACGGTTCTTCAAGCATCGAACCGCCAGCACGGGAACCTTCAGACACTAACTATGGCACTTTTGACGGGCCTTATACTGGACGCCTATGGCAAGGTCTGATATATCACGAGGGCGTGAGCTTTCGGGAAGATGATACTTCGATCAAGTGCTGAGGTGAATCCATTTTATTCGATTCAAGTCAGTTAATCATAAGCCTTTCATCCGATTCCCGCCTGATATCACTGACTGCAAAGGAAGTCTACCGCGGATGCGAGCCGATACGCCAATTGCGCAACGTTGGAGCTTACCCTCATCACCCCCACCATCCCGCTCCTTTTGATGAAGTACCCGGGAAAAGTGAGCAGAACTACTGGGGTTCCAAGCAAAACCCCACAAATTGGGCCTTTTTACAAGGGCGTGAACCCGGTTATTGGAGTACCGGGCGCCGCCCGCAACCTCCCCGGTGCTATCCTCCCGTTTCAACTCAAAGCCAAATCAGTCATGAACTTCAGGAGCCTGTTCAAAATCCTTAAGCATTAAACTCTTCTCCTAATGATTAACCACAACCGTAAAGTCCTTGCTCAAGCTCTTCCCAACCGTAACCGTATAATCCCCCGTCTTCGAGTCGTGATTCCCACTCCCTTTCTGCCCATCAACACTACACCCACTCGGGGTGCTCTTAAACCCCAAAAATACAATCCTCGCCACCTTAACCCCAGCATTAAAATCATAATTCCCCTTCATACTAAACGTCTTCCCATCAAACGCGAACTTCACGAACGTCGTTCCCTTCTGCACCAAACTAAGCCCATCATCGAGATACAATTGTCCGGAGGCTTTCCCGTCCGAGCCCAAGGGAACGATGATCTCGAAGTCCTGTTTTCGGAGCTCGGTTGTTGTCATAGCGGACTTGACGCGCTGGGGCACGATTACGCCGCCGCGGTAGTGCAAGGGTATGTCGGTGATGTCGAGATTGGATATTTGGATGGTGGAGCCTTTGCCTTGGACCGCGGTGTGGGTGAACCAGTCGTAGAAGATGTCTTTTGGGAGGTAGACGCTGACGCTGGTGGCGTTTTCTTCTGTCACGGGGCTGACGAGGAGTGATGGGCCGTAAAAGTATTGGAGTTCGAGGCCGAAAGTGTTGGCGTCTGTGGGGTAGAGGTAGAACATTGGATTGATGAGAGGTGTGCCGTCGACGGTCTGCTGGTAGAGGGCTGTGTAGATGTAGTCTAGAAGACGGTAGCGGATGTCGATGACTTTCTTCGCTGCGGCTGTGACACTGGGCCACTGGTAAAATTCTTGGGGAATGTTTGGCGGGTAACCGTTGTGATCGCGGTAGAATGGACTGAATGCTCCAAGTGTAGCCCAGCGAGCGCACAGTTGCTCGGTGGTGTTGTCTGCGTACCCACAAACATCTGAGCCAACCATTGGGACTTGATAGATGGAAGAAAATGCCATCATTGTTCTGATGGACCATTGATAATGGGGCCAGTCACTGACATTGTCACCGAGCCAGTGACCGACTTTGGTTCCAGCACCGGCGAAGGTGCTGCGAGTGATGATAATTGGCCGCTCTGCAGAACGCCGGTTCATCATTGCGTATCTTGAAGCGGTGGACATCACTACTTGGTTAGCTTGCCGTTCCTGGAATTTGAATTGTTGCGCTTACTTGTTCCAAACAGATTATGAGTGTCGTACATTGCCAACCCGTTCTGATGGATGACGTCTGTATTCACAGTATGATTCGAGATGCCTCCTCCAGCAGCATTGTCGGCATATGTGTATGCTGCAGCGTTGTGAATTGCATACTTGGGGTAGAGCAGATCTCTTCCTGGCAACCCAAGCTCTTTCCCTGGTGCTTGTCTCTCGGTCACTTGAAGCATTGGAAGAGCTACTGAAGCCTCAATCTCATGTCTCTTCTTGCTTCCAGAGCATTTGGTTCCAGGTGGCTGAAAGTCACATGGAAATCCGGGAAGCGGACGAGGTGGAGTTCGGAGCGCTGGAGGTTCTGGGGGAAATCCAACGGCGGATGCATACGGATTGTCGCAAGGGAAGTTACATGGGAAGTTCGATGGCTCGTTCATATCAATCCAAAGTCCATCAATATCGACACCATTGTTTGGGGAGAAGAAAATGGAGAACTCGTTATTCCAGTAGTTTTGAGTGCCGGAGTGAAACCAGTCTGGGAAGACAGTAACCCCTGGCCACACAACACCTAACCAATAGGATCCGTTGTCTCTTCTCAAGAAGATTCCATCTTGGGCACCTCGCTGATATGGTGGGTACGGTTGATATGCCACGGCAGGATCCACCATTAAGATTTGCTTCTGGTCGTGGGAATGTAGGTAATGATTGAGCTCCTGCATCATCTTGAGAGGGAACCTATCAGGATCAAGAGAGAAGACCTGTAATGTCAGCTGACATTTCCCATTCTAGGAATCTAGACTTACCTTCCTCAGATCCATGTAGTCAATATCAGTCCACATCGTCTCGAGCGGAATTCCAGCTTTGGAGTAGTTGTACACTGCTTCAGCCACCGCAAACGCATCCTGGTATCCATATCTGCAATTGTGGAAGCCGAAGCCCCAGTACGGCATCATGACTGGAAGTCCAACAACCTCGGCATACTGCTGGGACACAGCAAGGGGGGTTGGTCCGGCCATGAAGTAGAAGTCCAGAACTCCTCCGAGAGTATTGTACTCCAAATACTGATCTTTCCCATTCGTATTGTTGATCTTGATGTCCATGCCGTTCGAGTTGAGGAAGAAAACTCCATGAGTGCCCGTAGTCCGATGCTCGAAATACACAGGATGATTCCCATAAAGATTGGCGCCATTAGGAATGGCGTATGCATCTTGCGACCACAGAGTACGGATATAATTCGTGGTATTCAGACGGAAAGGGTCCGAATGCTCGCCCAATCCATAGAGATTTGGGTTTGCTGGGAGCGAAGTCCTCAATCGGAGGTACTGAGTCTCGAAAACGATACTTGCAGCTGAAGTATCGAAGAGCACTTCTCCAGTCTTGGCTCGAGTAATCGAGAACGAGAACGGCGAGGCAACATATTTGAATTGGATGTTGGCATCTTTGGACTTGATTCCTGAAGATGGAGATGGCCGTGGCAGGACGCTGGCGGGCACTTGATACACGCTGTCGGCAGGATCTTGGATCTTGACGTGGATGCGGTCATCTGTGTCGATTTGGTCAATGGTTGAATGCTTGTGAGCAATGGGTGCCTACCAGTCTCGTAGACCACCTCCAAGGTCAAACTCTTCAGATCATCACCGTAGACATTGCAAAGCGCACCAGCGAGACTCAAGTCGGCAGTAAGACTGGATCCCGTTGTCTTGATGTTTGAAGCTTTGTAGCCAGGGCACGAGGCCAGAGGGTCGCTTGATGATATCCTTGGAACAAGACCTGAGGCTTGGACAGCTGTAGCTGCCACCAGCAGCCAGGAGAGTAAGACAGCCATGACCAATTGCTTGGCAGTAGACGACCGACCCCTCCATCCTCGAGCTCCTGAAACACATAGCTATTTATCATCTTCTCTTCCCTTCGTCAAGCGGCCGAAAAATGAAGGTGCAGGAAGCAGCTACCCAGCGGTGGAACCATAGTCTATGCCAGCAATCCTCGGATCCCTGGCCAGCTCGACTGCGGGGCAGTTCCTGCAAGTAAGACCGTTTTGACAGTCAAGCCCGAACTCAAAGGGCCTATTAGCCAGGCATTGAAGCTGGCGATAGGTGCGGGCAACGAAGATCCTCATGCATGGCGCCGATATGGCCGAACCTTGTCTGCTGGTTCCTGCTGCAATGCTGGTCGTTATTTGTGAAAAATTAAGCTTAGGAAATTGCGGGGTTGCGCGGGGTTGGAATCGGTCCGTGACCGGGGGTCAGCGTTGTACTTCCCTGACGTTAGCCAATGAGAGAGTCGTCCAACCTGATGTCAACCATGTGCTATCATGTGTTGGGAATAGCCTCCAATTGAGCTCTTCTCCATGTTGCTCTTGACCCCATCTTGAATTAGGATACGAACTTTTGCATCCCCAGCTAGTGTAGTCTATGCAGCAACGGAGGAACCGTCATGCTGTGCGATGTCATCAGATTCTCATCCCATCTTTGCATGCCGGCGAAATATCCTTAATATCTCACTAATCAGGCGAAAGGGACCGAACCTAAGTTCGGAGTCGGAACATCTCTCCCACCGGACAGAGCGATGTTGACTGATGGGAATAGATTCTCATCCGACGGCTCGGTGACACCTCGCTCTAATCCCCGCTCTCCACGCAGTCCCTAGGAGTCTGATGAAAGAAACTTGGTCTGCTA
Organism: Hyaloscypha bicolor E; assembly: GCF_002865645.1. Lineage (NCBI taxonomy): Eukaryota > Fungi > Ascomycota > Leotiomycetes > Helotiales > Hyaloscyphaceae > Hyaloscypha > Hyaloscypha bicolor. The sequence goes on along the minus strand of NW_020194517.1, from coordinate 1,222,808 downwards.
CAGTAATCAAAGACGTATCCACCTCCACGGCCACGGCGAGGTATCCTTGGCAAGAATGGGGCACTTGCCTGGAAATATGAACGGCCGAAAATGCCGCGGTTGAAAAAGAAGAGAAAGATTGCCGAACGGCTACAGGAGAACATTTGGTATCATTAGAGAGTTAAGTTTTGTACATTACCAAAGCCAGACAATATAGATACACAGATGTACATGGACTTCCTCTGGCCAACAGCAAACCCGAACTCCGCGCTAGCAGCAATCCCAAGTATTCTTACATGTTTATTGTGGCTTCTTTGACTCATACGGTAGTTCCGATTTTGAGGAGAAACCTGGGGGAGTTTTGACGGGATCTTTGACAGGATGGAGCAGCATCGGTGGCAGACAGATTCGTCCGTGAGCCTTTTCCCACTTGTCATCTGTTAGTGCCATTTCAAGAAACGGGATGTAGAACCCTTACCTCCGGCCCCCCAATCCCACTGTCCTCCCATCCAAGCCAGTTGTTGTAAAGCCTCGTCGGAGGTGTAGCCCGATAATACCACGTGGTGCCGTTAAATCTCATTTCATTGCCCCAACTGAACGCACTCTGTGGAGTATTTCCACTCTCCCCCCTCGGTCCTGGATTGAAGTATTTTGCTAGCATAGCACCTCCCCAAGCCCGATCAAAGAACATTGGGATTGGTGCGTAGACTGCCTTCAAACCGTGTAGCAAAGCAACAGTTTGAGGTGTCATCTCGCTGCTAGCATGATTTCCCTTCAGATTCTCTTTGTGCATCGTGTCAAGGAGCAGCTTGCTACACCGAGACTGTGTGCCGATGGCAGCGCGCCTAGGAGTATTTTCAGGGCCGAGAAATCCCCAGATATCATGTTTTCCAACCCACTTCGTCAGTATTGGATTGAACAGTGGGGCTAAAGAAATGTAATCCGCAGCTTCTCCAACACCCCACGTGTAGTGGTCCTTCTTTGGATCAACATTTGGTCTTTTTGGACCAACAGGTCTGATATAAGGATTGGGCGGAGGTCCCCAGACAGTGTATTTGTCTGTCTCTGGCTCGACCATTTTTCGGAACTTGTCATAAGGGCCATGATATGCGGGAATATAATATCGTTCATTGCGCTCCCATAGATATTTCCTCGGCTGGGCCTTTGCAAACGCGTCCAACCTTTCGAGAAGGTTGTAGTAATGACCAGTATAGCGGGTATCGAGCTCCCAATTCCAATAAAAATCGAAGTGAGGATAGTCCTGCGCAAAATGCTGCACCGAAAGCCACTGTGACTGGTGGACATTATTCACTTCCGGTAGGATCAATGGGTATGTCTCCTTCATTTTGGCATCGTTCCATAGGACTGTCATATTCCAGAACTCGTTAGGAACAATGTTTTGAACAGCTTCGTTATATGTATTGGTGTCGGTCCAGATTGGTAAGGTTTCGTCCTTTACCTGAACCGAGAGATAGACTTGATACTCTCCACCGCTCCCTAAAGACAATTCAGAAATGAGAGCTCGAATATTCTGCTTGTCGTTTTCCGTCCAGTTTTGGTTGGAATGGGTTCGAACTATTATTGCAGTCCGTGACTTGGCTTCCGGTACGGTCGGAGAGCTCTTTCTACCAGGGTGTTGACTGTCCTCGACAGGAATGGTTTCCAGCCTCCTACTTTTCCCGCCACGACTGTGGACTGTTGACAAGTTTGAGTTCCCTCCAGATGGCGAGTTGCCAGCGCGTGGGTCTCCTTGAACTTGGCCGTAGCGGTCCGAATTTCGTAAGGCACACTCTTGTTGTAAAAATCCCCAATCGACGAAATCCCAATCTGCTCGTTTGCGAACCGAACCGGTCGAATTTTCCTCCTTAAAGCCGTAGCGACCAAGCCGAGTCTCCCTCTCAAAACACAGATTGCTGTCAATTTCGAGTGCAATGTATGATCCCATTGGTGGCTCTCCAAAAGACTTGGGGCGTCCAGAAAACACCAGCATGTCTTCAATAGGACCATCTGGACCATGACAGGGCTTGTACGTTCCTTTGTTGGCCGCTTTCCACGCTTTGCTATTGTAGTCCGGGTAAACATCGTATTTGTAGGGAGGAGTCGGGCTGTACCCTAATGCGGTGTCTGATGCGATCAGAGCTGCAGAGGTTGCAAAGCCATCATGCGCGCCAAAGTCGATGAGGTCGTTGAGCGTGGTTCCGTATATAAGTCCAACGGTTTGCTGCCTATAATCACTTCAGTATGACCCGGGGAAAGTAATAGGGAGTACTCACTGTCCAAGGGTAACATAGTCCCTCTCAAAATCCTCCTTTAGGTTGATTCGACTATGTGTTTGTGGTCCTGACGGTGGCGGTGGTACTGGGTCTGCCGTGGCAATTGTCACCTCAGCGGGGCTCGTACTGCTCTCCACGGCCTCAATCACTTGAGGAGGCTCAGGGGGCGTGATCGGTGGATCTGGTTCCACGAAGCCCTCCGAGAGGTCAGTATAGCCTTTGGCTTTCCACTCAGCCGCATTCCTAGCAGCCTCTGCTTCTTCCGCAGCTTCCATATCTTGCAGATATGCATCCACGATATTCGAAGAGGGCGGCGGGTCATAATTTAGACTGTGACTGTTATCATCGTGCCAGAAAAGGAGGTAGACGGCAAAGAGCGCGAAGGCCAAAACGGCCAGCGACTTCGACCTCGGAGGCATGATCGCGGCGGAGATGGTCAGCCTTAGGCGTGTGTGGCCGTGCGAGTTGAGGTCTCATGAATGGAAAACATTCGGATGAAGACGTAGTTCTGACGGAAGCTCGCAGGAGGGGAGAAGAAAGTTGACCCATAAATCTGTGCGGAGAGAAGACAGGGGTCTCGAAGCCGCTATGGCCCCTGCAGCCTTGCGCCGAGGCTGCAGGAGAATGTCTCACACGAAGGACAAGAAGGAAATGGGGATGATCACTGACGCATTGTTATTGAAGCTATGATTTGTTTGAATTGGACGTCAATGTACAGAATTTCTGAGAGACGAATGTCGAAGGTTTCCAGCGATTACATTTGGGGTGCATGAGACAGGGACAGGCTCCCTTTTAGGCGGATTACCCCTGAAGATAGCGATGATAAAGTCGCTAAAGAAAACCTTAAGGTTATCAGGCCAGCAGCTTCACTTCATCCCTTCAAATATTATGTTGGGATTTTCAAGATCTAAGAAGTTATCTCGTAAGCGGCAACAATTAAGGCAAGGACTGGCGAAATGACATGATATTAACTAGCCCTAAGGGACAATCAAATTCTTCGCTATGCCACAAGGACTTGATCCCTTTAGCAAATCCAGGCCGCTGGGGATTTACAGTTTACAGCACTTATCCTATCACTATTTCCACCTCCGCATCTTCAGAGGAAACACTCAACAAGCGCGTCTGTGAGCGGTTCCAGGCATACTTCAACTCCAACTTACGCTTTTCAGCCGAGGACCTGTACGGAGAGAAGATGCCGCTGGACATCGAATTCAACCGCCTCCCCTCCGTAAGCATCACCGAGGCAAGAGTACGTTTCCGAGCCAAATATGGCTGGCCTGAGAAGCACGAGATGGGTATCTTCAGGAACCACGAGCACCATGACCTGCGGCATGGAGTTTTCGTCGTGATTGACGAGGAGACGATGAAGGCCTTGTTAGATGCTCCGAATCTATTCTGGAACTTCCGGCAGGCTCGAGCTATAGGACTGCCACGGAGATTGAGGATGGCATTGTAATTGAGGTCGTGGACGTGTATTACGACGAGGCGTGTGAGGGAATACAGTTTGCGGCGGCAGGAAGGGGGACGCCGAAGGACGGTCCAAATTCGATGGCCTTTAATGGGTACATCAAGACGACGCCGAGGTGGCTAATCACGAAAATGAATTTCCTGAACAGAACGCCTCACGCCTAAAAGAATTAGCATAAGTCAAAAGGCGTCGGAGGAACTTTTTCGTCGGTCAATTTACCAAGCTCAAAGGCATCCTCGGATAGAATATCAAATTCAAACACCAAGAGCGCCAAATATCCCTTCCCTTCCTTACTTGTAGCTAAAATTTCCTGTTCTGCCCTGATATCGTACAATATCGAGCAATGCAAACATCTTTCAAGTCGTTCACTGTGCCTCACTCCCCTCTCAAGAATACATCCCAAGCATCAGACAACTTCTCAAGACTGGAAGATTCTGCCAACTTGAATATCATACTTCTCCTCCCATAATCTTCGCTCTTCTTACTCTTCACAAACTTTTGCTTTTGCTCACCTGGTCCATAAACCATTGCTCCTCCTTCTGCGGCAACATATGGTGGGAATGGTTCTCTTCCAACAACGAAATCTATGAAGTCTTCACCAAAGGCTCTAGCAGATTCTTGCTGAGCATCGTCGAGAAACTCATTGTAATTCTGGAACAGAAATGCGGCATCGAGTATATGAGTTGCAACTCCCTGATATCGTCCGGGCCAGGGATTTGGCTCGTTAAAATGGAAGACGTATGCTTTTTTCGGCCAGCCAGAGGCAATTGAGATTAAGGGTGCGTAAAATCCAATGTCGTTTGCAAAATGAAGAACTCTGTCAGCAGCATCATTCATGGAGCCTGCGTAGGCGTTGTGGATGTTGTATCCCTCCAACAGCTGCTGTCTGGTCGCCGAATCGCAGAGAGTGTGTTCTATAGATTCTGTGAAGGCTTCCTCCATACCCTCGAGTCGGCCGTGTAGCATATAGAACAAGACGCTTGACTGCAAGATATCAGCGGAGTCATGGACAGGAGAGGCAACTACTCACATCCATCTCACAGTCACCAATCATAATGCTTTTACACCAGTCTGTGCCCGACAATAGCTTCTCCTTAAATGACCACTGTGAGAATGTTGCAGGCACAGTGATAAGTTCTCCGTCAATGACTGGTAGCAGCGGCAAGTTTGCAGTGGCTGCTAGCAAGTCTTCTGCCGTTGTTTCTTTCAAAGCTTTGATTCTTTCTTCTAGAGTCTGCTGAAAGTCCGAGTTTGTCCACCGCAACGGCATAAATCGATTCTGCAACTTGAGAAGGAAGTGGCTTGAGCAGCAATGGAGTTCCTCCCATGGAGAAGATTCTCTTGAAAAGAGACTGGGGCGACTCGAGATGATGGAGGCAAAGACTGGTAAGAAGTTAGACCCAATCAATTCCATACATTTTTGCGGGTCTCACTTGACCCAGTGCTCACTCCAACTGCCGTGATGTTATATGGATCTCCACCAAAGCCATTGATATACTTCCGAATCCAGGTTAATGCAGTCCTCTGATCTCGGAGGCCATTGTTGCTTTTGATGCCAGCACTTAGCAGTTCCTGAGAAGAAAGGAATCCAAGAGCTCCGAGCCGATAGCTATCACCAAATAAGTTAGAAGCAAAAAGAAAATTCTTAGGAATAAGCATACTTGATATTGATACCAATTAAAGGACCACCTTTCTCAATCGAAAGTTCAACCAGCCGGGTTGGATCATATTGTGGCCATGAATTTGCTCCGATACTAAAACCACCTCCATGAATGAAGACGAAGACTGGGACAGGATTCTGGATATCCTTAGGTGTGACAATGTTCAGGCTCAGACATTCGGTACTGGAAAACAGGGGTTCTTCACATGGCAGTTCATGTTGGATGAACGTGAACTCATGATCTCGCGCCTCTGGATTCTGTGGGCATGCCGGTCTACAAACATGTCGACGTCAATCTCAAAATCGGTGACTGGGACTTCAGGGCATTCCAAACATACCCGTATGAAGTTGCCTTCACTGTCGAACCTCCGGTGTTTGTAAAAAAGATAGGTTCAGCGAATGGATGCTCTAATGAAGCATACTTAAGACCACGGTATTGGATGGTATTTTCATGGTCAAGTCCTATGATGGTGCCCAGCTCAGAGTGGGCATGTTCTTTTGTCATGGCTGACGACTAATCGAGAGAGTTCAGAGCCTCGATGGACTATGCAAGGTTGGTAAACAGAGACAAGATTTTGGTCCTGGGCGAAGTAGATCTGCAGGTTGATTATGAGCCTTGTTAGCTATAGGGTGGAATTAATGCACACTTTATAATCTCTGATCTGGTGGATTTCCGGGTGTAGATGTGGCAGTCATGCGAAAGCTGGCTGATGAAGCCTCTAACTCCCGAATACTGTAACCCCACCATACACAATTTCGAGAATTAACTTATCAGAGGGCTGAAAAAGTTTGCTTTCTATGCACCGAAACTTTAAACTTCTCCATGTTGGAGAACCCTCGTGATGGCGGAGGAGAAAAAGTACCCCAACCCCTTTTACCCCGCTAACGAGGAACAATAGCACCCCACAATGCGGGGTACACACTAGGTGGGGTTGTCTGGACCCCTTTCCGACCTCCATACTGCACAACTACTTGCATTTCAATCATTACACTATGGTTTGGAAGACCGTTTCTTAGTATTCAATCTCTTCAAGACGATCAAAAGTCTCAACTGCCAAAGATCACATCTGCGGACATCATGGCGCCTAGAGCAGAGTATAGGGATTCGACAGCAGCAACCTTTGAGGAACCCCTCACATTTCCCATCCACTATGAGGACCCAGAATACCAGTCCGCGCATTCGAATTTGTTCTCAGGTTCTCTCACACGTCCATTGGAAGCTGTTCTCCCTCCCGGAGTTACTCCAGCAGATTTCGATGCCGCGATCAATAAACTGAAAGATATCCTAGGAAAAGATCATGTTTTCACGGGAAGGTCGCTCACTGAATATATCGACCCGTATGAGCTTCAAGAAGAACCTTCTCGGAGAAAGATTCCTAGTGGGGCTGTGTGGTAAGTCTAGATCCATCCTGCTCGCAGGTGTCTGAATAATGATTTCTTAGTCCGAAGAACGTTGAAGAAGCTCAGGGAGTTTTGAAAATCTGCAACGAGTACAAAATCCCTGTTTGGACATTTTCTAGGGGAAAGAATTTAGGGTAATACCCTCAAATTGTGCTTCACTGCAGGTTAGCACGCTCACGTCTCGACAGCTACGGTGGTCCCGCACCACGACTCAGTGGCTCACTGGCACTGGATCTACACAGAATGAACAAGATCATCGAAGTGAACCAGGAATTCTCATACGCAGTTGTCGAACCTGGAGTGACTTTCACGGATCTCTATGACTACTGTGTATTACACAAGCTCAAAGTTTGGCCGAGTGTGCCTTCACTTGGCTGGGGAAGTGTGGTAGGAAATGTATGTCTTGCTTCCAAGCTTCACAATATCAAGCGCTGACAAGAACAGACTGTCGACAGAGGCACGGGCTTCCTCCCAACAGCAACCCACCATCAACACATCGCTGGCCTCGAGATTCTCCTAGCAGACGGCGACGTGGTCCGCACCGGCCAATTCGGCATTTCTGACTCCCCTTCAGCCCACCTCTCAAAGTTCACATTCGGCCCCTCAATAGAGGGGCTTTTCCTGCAAAGCAACCTTGGCATCGTGACCAAAATGGGCATCTGGCTCACTCCCCAGCCCGAAGCCTACCTCTCATGCGGTTTCTCCATGTCAGAATTCGACGACATCGAAGTGATGGTCGACCTCTTTGGCGAGATGCGTCGAAACGGGACCCTTCCGAATACTGTCTATATCTCCAATATCACAGAGTGGTTGGGGATGACGGGCAAGAGGTGGGAATACTGGGATAAATATGAGCCTATCCCGGCATCGAAAATCAGAGAACTGCAAGAGAAGCTTGGAATGGGGTATTGGAATGCCAAGTTTGGACTGTATGGTCCGAAAGGGGTTATTCAGGCGCAGATCGATGAGTTCAAAAGAGTCGCAGCCATCAAAGCTCCAGCAGGGAAACTGTATGCCGAGATATTTACAGGAGAAGGAGGACAACTACTCGAGGCAACCTCTGTTCCAGAGCCTCATGGCGGGCCATTCGTCGGAGTCCCGACGCTGTGGAGTCTCCCGATGGTCAACTACCGCCTTCCTAAGGACGGGAAAGGCATCGCTGGCCATGCTGATTACTCGCCCATCATCCCCTCTTCTGGGAAAGCTATTCTTGACTGGGTGAGAACTTCTCAGAAGATTTCTGAAGCTCAGGGATGGGATCTTTTCTGCGACTTCTTTATGCACGAACGACATGTTATCTTTGTTAACTTCATGACATTTGATAAGAGTAAGCCGGAACATCGACAGGCTATTAGTACCATTCTCCTCAATCTGTACCAGGAGGGCAAGAAGAGGGGGTACAGCACTTACCGAACCCATGTCAATCATATGGGTAAGTTCCCCAACGATTTGATAATTTAAAATTACTCTTCAAAGATGCATGGCTAATGATCTACTTAGATCTGAATGCTGATAGTTATGATTTCAACAACCACGCTTACCAAAGATTTGTTGAGAAACTCAAGGTGAGCCAGCATCTTGATAAAATCGACCTTGCCAATCCTACTAACAATTGAGCAGGATGCCGTCGATCCCAACGGGATACTTTCACCAGGGAAACAAGGCATGTGGCCAGAAAAGTACAGAAAATTCAGAGATCCAACAGGAAAAGAAGCAGACCCAAGGTCCCTCTGATCGAGACCCTGGCGGCAGAGACAGCCAATGCAAAACTGGAAATAAAATATCCAACTCTATTAAATGCAATCATTATAGTAAATCTATCTCAAGCCACCAAAAACCTATCTATTCTAAATCCTCAAACACCTTGCCCGCCCCCATCCCCAAAGGCGCGCTCTGCCAAATCATCACCCGCGGATATAATCTTACGCCCGACCTGGACGCGTCAGATGCTATAAAGCTGAAAGGGACGAAAGGCGCACACTCCTCGATATCGAACCCTTCCAACTCAAGATCGAAAAGTGAGTTTCTCCCCGTTGTATCAACACCTGCTGACGTCCACACAGGATCGATGGAGAGGACGAGAAATTCGCCGCTTGGCTTGTTGACATGTTGTGAGTAGAAGCTCAAGGAGTCATCAAGAAACGTCAGAGGCCGATGAAAGGACCAAGACCAGATAGCTCAAAAAATGCCTTCACATCCAATACATATATACATTACTATCTAAGTATCTGCCAGCCTCATTACTAACGGCCAACGACATAAAATGCCATGCGTAAAGAGGGTATATCCGAAACAAAAAAACAGCCGTAGCTATCGTAGTAGCATAACCAGAATCCAATCCATGCACAGCAAGATGTGCATCCATAGCAGAAAAGGGTATAAGTGTGGCACCGGCCAAAATGCAAGAACGAGCTGCCCGCCATCCAACCCCCAAAGTCCTCCCCAAAAGCAATAGTAGTAGTAGTCGTCGTAATCTTACAAATCGAACTCATTATAGAGAAGCAGAGTCTTGCGAGGTAATCGCAATGTGTGAAGCTGGAATGCCAAAAGAGAGGTCTGGTCCAATAAATGGGACCCTGTCGTTAAAAAAGACTTGCTGGTTTCTTTTCCGTAGTGTTGTGTTTTGTTGTGTTGAGGGTGTGAAGGCTCGGCTCACGCCATCATCATTAATCTTGTTGTGCGTCGTTCCATCCGATTGCTTCCTCCGCTTGCACTCCCCGGTCCGAGGAACCTGCTTTGTTGCGCTTTCCTGAACGCATCTCGTTCGCAGTATACCCTACCATTCATCTCAAAATAGTCGCCTCGTAAGCTTCTTTTGCAGTCCGCGCACGTCAGACATTGTGGATGGAATTTCTGCTTGCCCTCCGCCTCGAGGCATTGCCCTTCGATGCCGCGGTTGCAGGTACTGCAGATGCTGCCGTTGAGCTTGTGGTAGTGATGCTCGCAATATGGAGCATCGTTGATCACGTAAAAGGTCGAAGTTCGGAAGGGCTCGCTGCACGTCTTGCACATGAAGCATTGTTTGTGGTAGCGTCCTGTCAGGCGCCCGTCTGCAGACTTTACTGATGGTCCCTTGATTGGTTCGCCGCAGCCTTTGCAGTTCCCCTTTGCTGTTGTAGGACGGCGCGCGGGCTTATTCTCGGGTGCTGTCCGTAGGCGCTCTGCATTGCGTGATGGAGATGGGGACAGACGACCACCTTGAATTGCCGGGTCCATGGGTGATTCTGGGGAGGGCATGAATGGATTGTTTGGTGGCTGAAGTCCGGGCGCATATTGTCTATTCCGGGGCGGCGACGTTCGGACCTCTCTAGGGTCCAGTTGAGCCATTGAAGACTGTAAGTCAACCATCAATACGTCCACTTTTGGTGTATCGGATGGCCGTCGCCGTGATTGCTTTGGGCCTGCAGATAGGGGCGGACTCGAGGTCGAGCTCGCTTTGCTGGCATTGCTCGAGCCCGACGCATTCGAAGATTGGGATTCTGAAGGTGTGTGGTACGGATTGCCAATTCCAAACTCGGCAGCGAGATTAATGTTTGCAGGGACAGGCGGCGCATCATCAAGTCGCCCGTCTACCCTTGGTCTGATCAAGCTTGGTGCTCGAGGTGGAGGAGGTCTTGAAGTATCTGGACCAGAAATTGACTGTTTTCGGCCCCTTGAGCTCGAGGGAGACCTGCTGATCGACCGCTCATCCATTGTCTCCTTATGGCTTTCATTCGATGGTCTCCGCATTCGTGGCCCCGGTCCTGGCTCAGATGGCCTTCTCATTGAGGCTTGCGTACCGTCGCTCCTTAACGGGAAGGTTTGAGATCTGCTGTCAGCGGTAATAGGTTCCGGATCGAAGGCGCCTGGCGGTGGTCCAAATCCCCCATAACCATTATTTCTTGGGGCTCTGGGAGGTGGGATCGCATTTTTTGACCCATTGGAACTACTTGTTGAGGTTCGAGAATGGCCAGGCCCAGCTGTAGAAGGACGTCGAATGCTTGCGCCAACCTCACTTGTAGCCGATGACATTGTCATATCCCTCAGACTCCCAATAGTTCCTTCTCTTTTGTGACTCCTGTCAGATCCCGATTCGCTCGGTCTTCCCCGACGATTGGGATCAAAAGGACCAGGAGCAATTGTGTTCATTCGTTGCAGTAGTCCACCATCAGTTACCGTCCGTGGACTTACGGGAACGTACTTCGGATCCGCCTCCGCAAACCTATTATTTCCCATCCCACCATATCCTCCCCTTGATTGCGACGTTTGCGCTGATGACTTCGCAGGTGGGAAAGGTGGAAAGGGTGAGTCTAAATTCGAAGAGAGCAGCTCGGGAGACGGCGGACGTCTTTGTAATGGTCTGGTAGCACTGCGTATAGGTTTTCCGAGCGGTGATTGACGTCCATCACTTGGAGTCATTGGGGACACACTTCGAGATGGCGACAAGCTCACTGGCGTCAATTCCTCCTGTCGGAAGAATGTACGGTCTGGAAAATTTAGTACAGATATAAATTGATATTAGGACCACTTACTCGCAGCTGAAGTGTCCACTCTGGGAGGCATCGTCCGTCCCGGCTTCAAGTAGCTGGGGCCATTTGTCGGATTTGATTTGTATGGCATGCTGGAAAAGTTACTATTCGAATCCAGTGGAGGAGTTGCTGTGATCATTTAACATCAATCCCGAAATTCTCCAAGAGGAGTACTCACGCTCTCCTGAGCCACCGCATACATGATCCCCCATCTGGGAGATTTCGATTTCTCTAGCGCACATAGAACATTTTATTGCCGGCAAGAAGCTCGACGCTCTGCCCATATCTGCCATCTTGGTCTCCTAATTGGCACTCCAACCACACCATCGATGCTGTTCTTATTACGAATACATATGATGCGGCTCGACGTCAACCAGCGGTCAGAGAAGCGAGTTGGTATGAGTGTGAGCCAAGACTGCAGACTGGGATATGTATGTAGTTGTTTCCGAGAATATCCTGAGTGTCCAGACACCCACGATGCCATAAAAACCAGTTCGAAGCTCGGGTCGTTAAGCTGCGGTGAGAGAGGTTCGATGGTCAAGTTCGTCTGTGGTGATTCCTTGGGGTAGTTGGCGGAGTAGGTCTAGAGGTTCGTCCTACTCGCAGATCATAAAGATGTTTAGGAGCTAGCTGACAATGCTCGAAACTGACTGGCGGTAAAGACTGTAGGCAAACAATCGTCGATTCAATCGAGGTTCCAGAGAGGTAGGCTGTTAGAGATCCGTCTCGGGGACCACTGGAGAAGGGTGTGCAAGAAGATCCCCTGCAAAATTGACAGGCCTATCCGTGGAGTGCGGGCTGAATTGCTCAATCGAGTCTGCCGCAGGTCGGCAGGGGGGCGGACACTTCTCCACGATTGCTGTCGAGATGTGTGATGGAGCAGAAATTAATGCTGGGAAGATGCCGCAGCGTTTGAGCACTTCGGTGCTGTCCGTCTGGCGCTGCAGAGTTCCTTCTTCCAAGCTAGCACCTTCCAAGTTCCTTCAAGTTTTCTAGCTCCAGGGGAAGGAGAGTGAAGGTTGAGCTGGTGCCCGTAGAGAGCACACTGGGGCACTCCCCTAGCACCCGTCTTGGGTGGTGGCGTCGGTGGGCGTTCTGCTTTGGGACTGCCAAACGGCTCAGGCACTTACAGCACGGAGGCACGGCTCTCGACAGGGCCAGCGCTTGATGATGCGCGGGCTGGAGGAGGGCCAGACGAGGGCTGGACGGGGGCCAGATAAGTATCAAGCCAAGCGGTACGTTTGGAGTACTCCGTACAGCAGCCAACGCAGGTCAGATCGAGGAGGGCCTGCGGAGCAGCCGGTGATCTGAAGCAAAGCAGTAAAGTACAGTGATTTTAGATGCAGCAACGGTGCCTCCGTCGATGAGTCCTCCTGAGTCCTCACACGCTCCCAAGAGTCTGGCAATTTGAGGGGTTCCATCGGACCCTCCACCGGACCCATCCATCGCCTTCCCAATCACGCTCTCCGGGCACCCCCTTCTTCACAGGCTCACAGGCTCACAGGCCCACAGCCCGCTTGGCTCCCGATGGCCGCCAGCTCCACACTTCACTCTGCTCGCTCGCTACTAGCTGCTGTACGGTAACATTATTCGGCAGGAAAATTCCGTCCCTGACGATCGTTGCGCTTTCATTTCGACGCCGATGATCTGATCGCCAATGGTCCTACTCCGTATTATTGCGTTATCCAGCCAACCCTGTCCCCATCACGGGGCGCTCGTTGTTTATTTAATATGCAGCGATCTCGGTACTGTACGGAGTATGGCATCGACAATCAACTCGGCTTGCCCCGCCTACTCATTTCGCCTTGTCAATGCTGTCTGTCCCCTGCAGCCGTGGCTGAAAGATCAGCGACTCACCTCGAACATCGAGATCGATTCCTGTCTCGATCGACCCCCAGCCACGACCCTGGAGATTCCAAGCGCTCGACCATCTTCCTTGCCCCGGAAGGGGGGGGCGAGAGCGTGGCCACATGAGGCACTCGATGTTTTGCTTTTCGACATCAACGGTGAGCCCATCCCTGCTCGACAACGTCAAAGAATGATTTGCATGCTCGGCGGGCTCCAATGAGAACTAAACACCTCCAGGTTGTTCCTGTCTTTGGGCAAGCCCAGCCAAAGCGTGTCATGATTTGTTTCTCTCTGTTTCCCCTTGCCCAGTTCTAGAACGAGATCCTGCGAATCTTGGATAATCGGTTCCCACGTTCGGGAATCCATATATTACCCCTCACGTCGGATGCCAGTCACAAGTCCAGGGTTCAAGAATACTTAATCTTGGAAGATTCTCCAGTACCACCGAATCCATGAGCTTACGCCGTCGGTATATCGATTGTTATCAAGAATTCGATTCTTCGTCAGCGACGAATCTCGGTAGAAGAAGCTCGAATTGTTTAAGTCGAATCATTCAGAAGTTCTAGCGAACTTGAAACACCAAGGGGCCGAACCGCCGACATCAAGATTTGAGCCTCCCAGCTATATTTGGACACTTATAGGAAGCGCTGTTATGCCATGTAACTTCGGATTTAGCTGTGGGAATTGTCCCTCGCATTTTAAAAATATGGAGCCTGAAGTCTTTCCCTGCTGCATCTGCTGCCAATTGGTACTTTTGTTTCATCATTCATTTCGGGTTTATACGGCGAGAGGATGACTGCTCGACTTTCGGCTCATGTCAAATCTTGGCCAAGATTCTGCAGACTTGCGGTGAGATGTTTCCAATCCATGCTGAGCACATCAGTGGCGTTTCTGCATGCAGACTTTATCTTCACGCGACAGTTGTTTCGACACCGCCATTTCATCATGGCGAACACCTCTCCACGTGATCTGAGACTGCCGCAAAAGAATATCAAGACAACGAGATTAAAGTTGGAGTATGTTGAAGAAGAAATATGGCTGGAGCAGACGCGTATCGTATCGCGTCTTCTAGGTCATGATGGGAAAGCAGATTTGGACAGAATTGGTGGACTTTGGGATGTCATCGGTCCCACGCCTCGACCGTATTCATGAAGAATTGGAAATGCCCCTGATAAGCTTCTTGACAATTGTATTCAACGAGCAAATTGGCAAAGGAAAGAAGTGACTTCCTTGCGTCCTGTTCAGGTATTAGCAATGCATCTAGTACTTGAGGAAGGTGGACATGCGATGCCATTTTCTTCTGAAAATGAGCCTGGGAAAGGGACTATCAGTGAATCCGTACCCTCGCAGAACCAGAGCACCTTCTTTGGACTGTCATTGGCAAGAAGTTCCGGAGACGTTGGCCTAGATACTGGAGACAATGTGAGGGGATTCACGATGGCCGTTGCCAGCCATATCTCTACCGCTTGGTTGGTCCATTCTTCCGCCTGATCCTCCGTCCTCGGCAGCTCTCGACTGTAGTGACAGGCCGGAAATGGACCACGACAGGAGTCGATCTGGATTATGCGCGTCGATTATGCAGGTTTGCGCAAAAACGGATGCACGGCGGCCTTATCGCTATCTGTCCAGGCACCATCCAATGCCCCGCCATCCCGCTTACGGCGCGCGTAGTGGGGCAAAATCAATAACACCGTCACTCGCTCCACCGCTGCCGAAAACGAAAAGGCTCATCTCCCATTTTCTCTCCTCTCGCACCTCCCTCCTTCTTAACAACCCAAAACCATTCAACTGTCCAAATCCCCAAATCCCCAGGAACAAGCTCAGAACTCCATTCCCAAACTACAACCAGTCGATTACACTTCCGAGTGTAATCACCCAGTCGTCAAGACGTTTTCCAATCTCCTCAACTCGTAAGATTCTCTCCCCAACACCGGATACCCTCGGACGGCAATGGGGTCCCCGCCCAACACAGGGCTCCTGTTGCCCTTTCCCCAAGCCATCTACTGACAGTGTTTCCAGATCGCACCATCCGTTCGCAGGAGCCCGTTGCTCTTCCGCCGCAGGGGCATCGGACTCGCCGTTTACCAGATAAACGCACCCGATCCAAACTTATACACACTGCACAACTTTGAGGCCGCCAAATACTGTCAATAATATGGCACCTCACGCGGAAGTCGGACTGGACTTCTCGAACGGAAACGGTAGCACTACGGCTCCTGCCAACAAGGATCTCTTCAAGGTCAACTCCCCAAATGTCGTCTACACCGACAATGAGATCCGGTCCAAGTACACATATCGCACCACATTGGTCAACGAGACTGCCGATGGTAAATTCGAGGCAACTCCCAAGGAGACTGTCTACGATTTCAAGGTCGATCGCAAGGTCCCCAAGACCGGTATGATGCTTGTCGGATGGGGTGGAAACAACGGTACCACTGTTACCGCTGGTATCATTGCCAACCGCCGTGGTCTCGTGTGGGAAACTCGTGAAGGTCCTCGTGCTGCTAACTACTATGGCTCTGTTGTCATGGGATCTACAGTCAAGCTCGGTACTAATGCTAAGACTTCCAAGGATGTCAACATTCCCTTCCATGACATCTTGCCCATGGTTCACCCAAATGATCTTGTAATTGGTGGCTGGGATATCAGCGGATTGAACTTGGCCAAGGCCATGGACCGTGCTGCCGTTCTTGAGCCCACTCTCAAGGAGCAGGTCAAGAAGGAGATGGCTTCTCTGGTCCCTTTGCCCAGCATCTACTATCCAGACTTCATTGCTGCCAACCAGGAGGATCGTGCCGACAACCTCTTGGAGGGCAGCAAGGCCTGCATGGAGCACGTTGAACAGATTCGAAAGGACATCCGGTAATAGTTCCTCTGGGATGAAAACGAAACCTGAATGCTAACTGTCTTTGCAGCGACTTCAAGGTCACGAACAACCTCGACAAGGTCATTGTTCAGTGGACAGCCAACACTGAGCGTTTTGCTGATCTCATCCCTGGTATCAATGATACTGCTGCGAACCTTATGAACGCTATCAAGAACGGTCACGAGGAAGTCGCCCCATCCACTGTCTTTGCTGTGGCTTGTATTCTCGAGGGCGTTCCATTCATCAACGGCTCCCCCCAGAACACCTTTGTTCCCGGTGCTATTGAACTTGCCGAGAAGCACAATGCCTTCATTGGTGGCGATGACTTCAAGTCTGGTCAGACCAAGATGAAGTCTGCGTTGGTCGATTTCTTGATCAGCGCTGGTATCAAGCTCACTTCCATTGCCAGCTATAACCATCTCGGCAACAATGATGGAAAGAACCTCAGCTCCCAGAAGCAATTCCGCTCCAAGGAGATCTCCAAGTCCAACGTCGTGGATGACATGGTTGAAGCCAACTCTGTTCTCTACAAGAAGGGCGAGCATCCTGATCACACTGTCGTCATCAAGTATATGCCAGCTATTGGTGACAACAAGCGTGCTTTGGATGAGTACTACGCTGAGATTTTCATGGGAGGTCATCAGACTATCTCGTAAGCTTCTACAACCGGTCTAATAAGCCTCATGCTAATCTTTTCTAGCATCTTCAATGTTTGCGAGGACTCCCTTCTCGCTTCGCCATTGATCATTGATCTGGTTGTCGTTGCTGAGGTGATGACTCGCATCCAGTGGAAGGCTCATTCCAGCGATGGTGCTACCACCAAGGACTTCAAGAACTTCCACAGCGTGCTTAGCATTCTCAGCTTCATGCTCAAGGCTCCCTTGACTCCTCCTGGCACCCCTGTCATCAATGCTCTTGCTAAGCAGCGAAGTGCTTTGGTCAACATCTTTAAGGCCTGCGTTGGTCTTGAGCCGGAGAATGATATGACTTTGGAGCACAAGCTGTTCTAAATTCAGTCATCCTTCGCAACTGAGGTTTCATTTGCTGCGAAGTAGTCTTTACTGGTAACCGGGTGAAGTCTGATGGAGATGTGGTTTGATTTTGCAGTCTACACGTGGCGATAAGTGCCACGCATTCACTCATTAGACATAACGTAAATTGAAGCGCAATTGCTCTTCCAAACTTTCCAGTTCCTATTCGTGACATCAATAATAATTCCCTGTTTTAAAGGTAAATTGATTGTACCGTGTTCTCGCTGAACATGGGTACTATATGGCCAAGTACTCATCGTAGCGACAGTAAAGGGGAAGCACTCGCTTAATTGAAGGCGCCGAAATTCACTCCCCTTCGGTTTCCCATCATGCTCAAAGATCTTCTCCGCCACACATCACCGCCCAGCCACCATCCCTCCTCACCAAGATGGTAAACGACGCCCCCTCCATCCAAGCTTTCTACAAACCCAAAGTCCGCCTCCCCAACCCCGCCAATCCTCCGCCCTCGCCGGCTAAAGCCGGCGACGGCTTCACCGAAGAAGAGCTCTCCGACGCCATGGACCCCCTCCATCGAAAATGGAACCCAGAGCGCGAGTACAAGGAATGCAGTATCTCGCACCTCGTGCCAGGTCCGAGAGCAGTGACGTTTGTGGGCAGGGTTGTGAATGTGAAGACGATATTGGGGAAGGATAAGAAGCAGCCGAAGGCGAGGGGCTTTCATGCAGTGATTTTGAGGGATGATGAGGGTGCTGCATCTGTGAGTTGTGTCTGTTTCTGAGGTGTTACTTTGGATTTGCTTGTAGGCTCGTAGGAGAGAGGCTGAGATGAGAAGGGCCTAGGCTGATAGCATGCAGATCAAGCTCTACTTCGCACAAAACCCCTACCCCCTCATCCTCGGCCAGCTCCTCACCATCTGGACCGTCTTCATCTCCGACACCTCCAAATCCGACGTCCCGCACAGCCCTTCCGTTCTCGTGCACGCCAACCTCTTCCCGGGCAGAGTGACGAGCGATCACGTGGTGATACACACCAATGCCTCCTCTTCTGACGGCATCTGCAGAACGCCGCTGGAATACAAGAAAGGCCACCCGCTTCCGGGACTCATGACGCTGGATAGTTATCTGAGTAGTGGGCATGATGGCGTGAGCGGTGCGAAGATATTGGTTTGTGTGAAGAGTATCGGCGGCAAGAAGAAAATCTCTCGTAAAGATGGAGGAGGTGAGAGTGAGCTTGCTGAGATCCTGCTTTTTGACCATACAGGTCAAGTGAGACTCACGGTATGGAACGAGATGATTGAGTCCGCCAAGAGCTGGAAGCCGGGCGAGACGGTTCTGTTGGTTTCAAATCCGGGGTACAGGGTAGGGCTGAATGGGAAGGGGAATCTTGGGATCATTGGAAGCACGATGGTGGATGTTGAGCCGGAGGGGAGCGATGCGGAGTGGCTGAGGAAATATGCGGTGGGGTTGACGAGGAAGGAGAGTTTGTGTCTTAAGGTGGAAGAGGGCAGGTGGGATATTGATGCTGCTGAGTATGGGGTTAACCGGATGTTGTTTACTCTTGCGGAGCTGGATAATTGGTGGGTATTTCCCCAAAAAATTTCTTTCTTCCTGCGAGTCTTCTCCCCTTAGACTAATTTGATCAGGGTCCGTTCGGATGGCAACCAGACCTTCTCGGGCTTCATCAGCGTCACGATCCTGGAGATGAACCTCGTGTCCATCCACCGCCGGAACATGCTCATGTGTGCTGAATGGTACTTCTCCTCCCCTTTCTTCCCCTCCTCCTTTTCCCAATCGTTGACTGTCGTCTCTCAGCTGCGGAGTACCCATCTTCTCCAACAGCCCCTGCACACCCTGCCGCAACTGCTCCACCCCGCTCACACTCTCCCTCAACCCGCGCATCATCGGTCGCCTCGCTGACGAAACAGGGTGTATCGCCACTGGTAAACTGGTCTGGAGTCCGCGTGCTTGGGAGAAATTCTTTGGGAGGAGCGTGGAGGAAATAAGTGCGATGACCGGCGAGCAGATTAGGTTGTTTGAGCAGAGGGTGATTTTTATGAGGATGCATCTTGTGGTTGGTTGGGACGGAGAGGGGGGGTTGGGGAGGTTGTGTGTGCTGGGGGTTATGATGTGAGAGGGGTGGAGGAATGGTGGTGGCGATATGACGTTGCTTGTTGTAAAGGGAGTGTTGGGGTGGGGTTGTTGCTTTGGCTGGAGCTTCTGCTATATGCGTTAGCTTTGCTATTTCTATCCTGCATCATTGTCTGCTTGACAAGTGTCCTTATGACCAAGAAATCTACTACTTAGCTTGCACAAATTAGCCACCTAGACACTGACTTGCTTGCAATCGAAGTTACATTGTATGACGAGGATCTGGGAGCATTGCTACCACATGCAAAAGAGGAATTTGAAGAAGGAAAGATGAGGAAGTCTCCTCAGTGCACTTTATTCCCTTTCAAAAATGAATCATACTTGCAACGCTCGCCGCTGTGTCTGGCTTCAGAACGGAGATGAATTGAGCAGACTACGGCGAGCCTTCCTGGTGTGGTCGGAAGAAACCCATATTTGGCTACGCTTGCTTTGCAAGGAGATCCAGGCCGTCATTTGGTTCACCATCCAACACTCACCAGCGACGCATATCATAGTGGAGAGAGTCGGACACGTTTTTGGGGCAGATCTTTCCTTCGAGCCGCTTTGGCATCATTCGATAAACCTGCCGGATTGCCTTGGAATAAACAATCTCTCGTATCTGTTTTCCGAACTTCTCAGGCACATCAGCTTCGTCCGTTGATCGATGCGGTAATTCAAAAGCGTGGTCTCTTGATGCCGTCTGCTCTCTCCGCTGCCGCCTCCTTCATCCTCTCCACCAGGTGGTTGAAGGCTTTGCGGCAGCGCTTATCGGTGGTGAGGTTCTAGACAATATTCTCTCGTATATCCTCATCTATCTTTTCTTGTCTGTGGGGAGTTGTCGAGCTAGTGCCGTGGTGACTTGCTTGTGAGTAGTGGATTGTGGATTCTTAACCGTCTTTCGATTCGTCTTGGCTGAATATTTTGTGGCCGGTGAAGCTTCCTGGTATGCAGAAGGCTGTGAGCATGGAACTATTTCCGACTGTGGAGGTCGCCGGACTGGTAAGCAAGATGTAGAATTTCAGCCGCCGTTTTTACCATCGATAGAGTGTTCGCGCAGGCGTGGGTATTGCTTGAGGAGTGGCAGAACTACAAGTAGAAATAAAGCTCTATCCAGATAACCCCTTGTCCTTTGGAGTTCGATCCCTTGCAAACCCTTTCTCAATCTCCAGATGGTAGACTGGGATAAATATCGCTACTTTTTCTCGTCTCGATGAATTTGCCGATTCACAGCTTGCATGCTTGTCCCCCGAAACTTGTTGTTTCTTTCATAATTTCGCAGTGGATTTGATGGCCCGCTCATGGATTCATTGGTGGGGCCTCCGTCGAACAATATCGATTCAGTGTCGAGCTTCCGCCGAATAGAGATGACAACAGTTCTTCTGTGAGGAAGGACCAGTTGTCATCGGAAGAATGATCCATTAAGGGGAGCACCTGAAACCATTGACAACACTGGCGACTTGGAAGCTTCGAGTGCTCTGCTCTGATGAATTTGGGTCGAGGAGGGTAGGCGTATATGGGGATCTATTCGCGAGAATTTAGCTGGAAGAGTCTGTTATAAATACAGTTAGCTCTGCATGACTGTTATCTACTTTCGGACAAGTGCCTATATCAGAGAAGCTGATAGCTCACCTGAATTACTTACTTTGAGATCGGCAAATATGGAAACATCATCTCAGGCTGTTAAGTTCATGTTGATGAACGACAGAACAAGAAAACCTCAACAATCGAGCAGAAGCCTCGCCGCGAAGATTAAGATGAGTTCGTCCTCCCTTGAGAAGAAAGAATACTTAGCTTACACGCCCCAAGCCAATCGAGCCAATAACACCGATAGCCCGCATGGCCCATCAAACCACAAACAGACGCCAACAGACAAAACCGCTCTAGTAGCAAGCTAATCTCATCCCGACTCCATCCCCTATCACTCTCGCTGCAAATCCAACCTTTAGGCTGCGAGCTAAAAAGCACGACATGCAACGAAAAACTCCTTTCCAACCTCAGCCCTACCTCACAAAGCCCCCTTACCGGGATTCTCCCACCCCAGCCCCTCGCTCTTCACCCAATTACGGCTGAAACGGCAGGAAAAGACTAAGCTAACCTAAGCACTAACGTACAATGTACAATGCTCCCGTGAGCCTGTGTGCCGTACACTCGACCGAGGCATGGCTGCGCTGGGGCGGCGTAGTGGGTTGTGCTTTGGTCATGTTACCGATTCGGCACGGTATCGGGTTCGGGACGGAGGGGAAGATGCGGCGCGGTGCGGTGGGTGCGCTGCGGTGGGAGAGACAGGTTAGAGGCAACCCACTGGTGCTGAACTAAGGTTTTGAGGGGCTGGGGTCCGATTCGTTGCTTAAGATAGTGGCGTAAGATGCCCGCTGTCAGAAGAGGCTCCTTGGCGTCGTCGGAGGGGTCAAAACTCAGTATGGGACATCTCGAAATAGAATGCATTTATCGAAAGGTCTATTTTTGGGGGGCCGTTGAAGAAGATCAGGAGTTAAATGCTGCGATACCCGGTGCCAAATATTGGATATTGTCCGTGGGTGTTCCAAAGCTGGGAAGTGTTCACGGGTTGACTTGACTCCGACGCCCAAGGTCGTCGTATCTTGTTGATCGTCCCCGACTCCCCGAGGACAACTTGTTCACACCTCACTTGCTGGTGAGGTTTGAGAATGGATAACGTCGCAATATCCGATATTGAGTATTTGAGCTACTTATCTCTATCGTTCAATTATTCTGGGAGCTGTTGCGACAGGCGGATCGATCGCCAAACCACTTTCTCCATCATGTCTGGTAATGGGGTTTCGAGGAGAGTCTGCTATCTTTCGTCGCCACAGAACAGGCATCCAAGCTAATAATCACTGCTCTCAGGCAAGGGGGGCAGAAACCGTCTGCGAGAATTCGTCGTAGGAGCGGCAGTTTTTCGCAAGTTAGCGCTGCAAGCCTTGAGGACAACTGGCAGAGCTTCGAGGTAAGACTTCTGCTTCTTTATAACCTTATACTTGCACTTAGCAACTGATTCCGCTGGTAGAACTTTATACAAACATTGATCCCCCATCCACTCTTTTATCCTTCGACGTATATCCAGGGTATCTCAGCCTGCCCATAGCCGACGAAGACCCGAAGAAGACCTACATTTCTACCCGAGTCCGGCCGGCAATATGAACGGGGTTCCTCACTTGGTCCCAAAGTTCCTAGCGGTATCTGCAATTTCGAGAAAGAGCGATGTACTGCTTTCGTTTATGCAGCATAAAGAGGAAGATTGACGAATGTTGGGAATGGACTTGCCTCCAAAGGATGGATGACCAGGCTTCGGACTGTCAGATTCACGTTTTGTGATGGCGGAATTTACTAATTCTCATCCAAGTTGCATATTATAAATGCCGCTGGTACGATGTCTGGGAAAGCTTCGGGCGAGAGACGGCAAAGGTGGATTTTGACGTCGATCGAGAATCGTGGTGGACAAGGAGTCGCAAAATGGCATGTCTAAAGGTGGGTCTGCATAATCGAGATGTTTACTATGAGAATACTCTCGGGGTCTCCAAATCCAAACATTTGGGGGTCCTTTCATGGGGAAATATGCTTACCTGACTAGGACAATTTCCGTACTTTCAAGCGATGCAGTGCGTTATTACTAAATCCAGTCAATAAAGCTAAAAACCGAGCCTCGCATCTTGATGGTCGAACGTTAGT